>NC_092675.1:30276244-30593411 GCF_964355755.1 Antedon mediterranea
GGTTATTATAGTGACGAAAATGGCGTCACGAGCGGAAGATCAAGTCCAGTTTGGTATTCACCTGCAAGTGGAATAAGTAATTGAATGAGTCTAGCTTTTTGAAGTGTCGACATTAAACTATCCTCAACGTGTATACAATAATGACACGGTATCATTAAGACCTTTAACACGGAAGTAATTGTCTTAACACATCAAAAAGTAAACAGGTGTTTGGGTTGTAAAGGTGTGCCAAATACAAATTCACACGTATCAAAAGATATTTTAATATTCTATTACAATTATTTATGTTTTGTATATTTTTTACACAAAATTTCTTGATTGAAAATTCCAATCACCAAAAATTTGTTACTTTTATATAATGTAAAGATTGAAATTTTGGAAGATAGGCTGGTTCTATCCAAATTACGTAATAAATTTTAATATTTTTTCTTGTTAATAAAACTGAGTTTTATCTGATACAAATATTGATCAATATAAATTGAGACTGTTAACAAATTCAGCAGAAAACAAATAATTTTAAAAGGTATACTTCAAATTTTCACATTTATCTAGGCTAACTATTGCTTTGAAATCAATTTTCCACAAACATTTAGAACCGGTTCTGAAGTATTTCAGAGGTGGTTCATCGATGGAACACTTTTATGGCTTGATATTTTTTTCTGTTTAGGTGGGTTACTGGCCGCAACCAGTATAAAGTGTTCATGTCAATAGAAAGTTCATGATCAGATAGTTTTAGTGCTTAAGCATAGATTCACCGCGTTATAGATTACATTGAAATCCGCAGTAAGTGATTTGATTGGTTAGTATTTTAAGTTAAGACATTTTATACAGGAAGCAATAGCCTAGAACAACGAATTTCCCGGTTCACTAACACCAAGACAAACTTATAACCTTTTTGTTGTCCGATTTACTGTTCAATAAATTTATGTCAATAGATTCTATGTCAATGCCAATAAATTGGGGATTTTAATTTAATCACCTACGATCAGATTGTTTAACTTATTATAGTTATAATATTAAAACATTAGTATACCCAGACTATAATTAATGTTTCACATTTTCTGCAGTAATATTGCTGGTTGGTACTTTAATAATACATAATATAGTCTCGTTGCGTTTTTACGTTACGTCGAATGGATGAAACTTGTCTTGAGAGTAGATATTAGTAGAGTCGATTTGATATTTTTTTTAAAGGCGTCACACTTATTGTTCATCGTCGACATGTAAATTAACAGGAACTGTACATTAAGATCCACTAAATCTTGCCAAGGTTGCTGTCTTTAAACATCGAATGGGTAAAACAATACAACATTAGCTAAACAATAACAAAGTAATTACACTTTTTATGTAGACTATTATTATTATTCAATTTTGACCCGATCAAAACAAAAGAGAAAATTTAAATACAAATAATCGTTCCAAATATTGTTTTTAAGATGTTTTTTATAATTAATTATTGACTGTTATTTATCTAGTCCTATTCATAGCTAATGGAAATTCTTTCTGTATTGGTTATCACTCTTGTATTGTTTTGACCAACAAACCCATGCTACTCATTCCTCCCTGTAATTTAACCATAGAACTCTCGCCTACAAGTGTTGTAAAATACAATACAATTTATTTAAGAATTAAGATAAGATATCCAATATTTTTGTAAAAAAAAGATAAAAAATGAAAATCAAGATATATATTAATGATTCGGACAGGGTCCGTCGTAAAGATATGAATGATAGGTGACGTTTCTACTGGTTGGCACGTCACACGCTCGAGTTTTTCATACGTTCAGGTGAAGTTAATCAAAGAACAGGAATTGGTAATATCAATTAAAGATCTTCAATATTACGAAAACAAACCTTTGAATTGGTAGAAAACATGCGTAAACTATATTATTTCCATCATGTGAAATACAACGTGCTATGTTTATTGCTAATATTATATGGCAATTAGAGGTTTTGGCCTTTTAACATAATTGTATGGGATGTACTCACTTGTAAAGATCTGTATTTTTTGTACATATTGAAATTAATAAAAAGAACTATAGAATAACAGTTGACTTAGTTTCATTATTTTGAGTTAAAAACAATTTTGAAAAGTTGTTTTGTTAATTGATAGGCCTACTAGTGGATGGAAATGGAAGGGTGGATGGTGAGTGAGTGGTGTTGCTGGTCAGTGATGATTGACGCGAGGAAACACAGGTCAACGGGTTAAAGTGAAATATAATAACATATGGAAAATATTATTTGATTCATAATTAATGAAAAACGGCGTGTGCATACTCCTTATGTTGACGCCCACATCACGAATGATAAAATTGAATGTGACGAATTTACGACTTTATCGCTTCAATTCGCCAGCACCCATCTACATCTGCCCAAAATAACTTCAACCCGTCAGACCGTACCCCCACCTTCTCCAATGCTCAAACCCCCGTATAGTCTACTATGACCAAGGACAATTACCATGACAAAGCCGAGGAGAACTTAATGATTTCACTGTTTACTGTCAGATACCTATTAGCATGGGAACAAATCGATTGTATTAAACTCGGAAGTTACATACGCCGGTTGCAAATTAATACAACAGGTGGATAGTGGTCCGATAAATTGACCACCAATTGATAGAAACTGTTAATTTAGAAAATAATATATATTCAGGGTCATGTAAGCTAGTTATGACCCTGGTTTAAATGACAATTAAGTACATAATTATTCTTATGAGAAAAAAAGTCAAATTACCTCTACGCGGAGTTCTTGATCAATTTGTCATTCATGGTTTTATCACTTCTCGTCTGGATTATTGCAATTCTCTGTTCTATGCCCTTCCGAATTTTCAAATTAATCGTCTTCAACGACTACAGAACTCGGCTGCTCGTATCATTACGTTCACTAACCGTCGCTCTCACATTTCACCTGTTCTTCGAGAACTTCACTGGCTCCCCATTGACAATCGAATCAAATTTAAAATCTTGCTCCTTACTTTTAAAGCACTTCTTTTCAACCAACCTGCTTACATCCGTCAATTAATCACCTTTTATGTTCCTGGACGGACTCTTAGATCATCTGATGATTTTTTACTCTCTGTTCCACGCATAGCCACTAAAACCTTTGGTCATAGATCGTTTTCTTTTGCTGCACCCACACTCTGGAATTCACTCCCCCCACAAATTAAACACTGCTCTTCTGTTGCCTTATTTAAAAAATTGCTCAAAACTCATTTTTTCGACCACTAACATGCCCAGCGCCTTTGATTTTGTACCTCGGTCTTTGAATTGACGCTTAATTTATAAATTTTGATATAATAATAATTTGTCTTTCGTTACTGTTACTGTTACAATTCTTCAAGTTTTGAACCTAAACCAACAGTTTTCATAGATAGAGACGAGATCATTTTAAATACTTTATTCGGAATCACCAATGCACAATGGAACACATTTGTTCTAATTGAAAAATTAAGAAACAATAATAATAATAGGTCTGTATGGAATATATTATTAATATATTTAATAAATGTGACCATGCAGTTCTTCTAATAATTTTAGCATGAATTAATTAATTAAATTAAATTAAAGCAGTAACTTACTCAACTTAGTTAACTTAATAACTTAGTAGTTAAAATATATTGCAGTGAGTTTCAACAACGTAATAGAACATACTGATCTAAGAGGAGAAGATGTTTATGTTGAATGTTAATCATTCTAATGATACACATTAATTACAAGGTCAGGACCTTTTTAAACATACTATTACTAGCCCTATATCCTGACTTATTTTCTTTCGATGCGTTTTCTATTTTATTGGTCTAAGTTCAACGTAGCTAACCATTTCCGCCGATATGCTCCAACCAATAAAGCACCGTCAAACTGAAATTGGTTGCTCTCTCCCCTTCTAGCCGCATTACCAAAACTGTTTTTTAAATAGGTGGGGTCGATGGTCTAAAAAATGTAAAAGGTGTGCTGAACTTAACCTAACGTTCTATATCCTTTACATTGCAATTGGACTCATGTCCTGCCTATGAGGCACTAATTCCTCTTTAGCCAATCAGGACATTTTTTGAGTTTACTCATTCTAAATGAAGACATGGGTCCTAGTCTATTTAGGACTATCGGTCTTTATTATAATTGACTTGAGTATTTTGCTGTTTCACCTTAACATTTTATAATTATAAAGACAATTTTGAAGGTTTGTTTATCTCATTACTCACTGTACCATGTTTACGGTAATGTTGTTGTTTTATTATTTTGTATTCAATTATCAATTTTTGTTTGAAATTAATTTTGTTCACTGAAACTTTTTTCATTTAACTGTTATCGTTGGTGGCGCATTTCCTTCCCATCATTCTTTCTCGATAGCTTTTTGGTTTGGGTCGTCGATTAATGGCGGATTTCGTTTTCTTGAGAGTTCGCGCGATGATCCAAATTTTAATTAGCTAGGCTTAAACTCATACATCCTTTAAAGAAAAAACTCTGTTAATAAGGTGAGATGATATATACATTTGTTGTGCATGCTATAGATTCATTGTATTGCCTATATATTTCTTAGATTCCTAGGCAAGCTTTAGTTAGCCTAGCTAGACTACTAGTTAGGGCCGGCGGAGGTCTAGTAGCCTACCTAAATAGGTAGGCTAGCCAGCAGACCTACTAGGCTAGTAGTAGTACCAGCCAGTGCCTAGTAGGCCAAGGCCTATGTCGGTCTGCTAACTAAATCAGGCCTACTCTAGAATTATTACGCTGTGGCTAAAGATACGGTACCGTATCCGAACTTCCGTTTGCTAAAGGTACGGTAAAATTGCATTACGTCATAATCAGCCAATGGAATGGGGGTGCTGGTACGTGTGTGACGTCATCGTATAATAAGGACTTGGGATTTTTTTTTCATATCGCGAAATAAAAAACAGTGATCAACCGGCTTTATGCTTAATTATTTAGCGCTATTATAAAATATCCCCGTCGTGTGACAAAAACTAAATGTGGCCTAGGCCTACGTCTGTTAATTGATAGGCCAAAGCATGTTAATTTTAATTCTAGAATACAGAAATTTACCATTTCAAAAGAGGCGCCTACTACGTACTGTAACCATGCTATAACCTATAGCCTTGGTATGAGTTTGTTTGCCAGGCTGGGGACAGCTGCATGTGTGCGCTGATTTCTGTGACTAATTAATTAAGACCTGGGCTAGGCCTATTGTCTAAATCATAGTACAGTATTTGAGGGCCCCTTTATTGTCCGCATTTGCTTTTTGTTTATGGTCACCATCTGTAAACAAAGTTTATTAAAAAATATAGGCCTAAATAGGCCATTTGGAATAAAAATAAAACTCTCATACTATTAACTATGGACGAATGAACTCGACGCAACCAAAGAATATATATTCTTTGACGCAACACAATTTCCAATCATTGAATTATAATTCCTTTACTTCTAATTTGGCGATCAACATATTTCTAATGTAGTGTAGTGTATAATGTTGTACTGACTGTATAATGAAATAATATTTGAGATTGAGTGCATGTTTTAAAACGCTTTATGTAACGTCCACCAACCCATGATCTTGCTCTATTACTACAGCATCGACGATTCTGGATTCAACATTGCTAGGTCTATTTTTTCTCCGTCGATAGGCATTCTCTACAGACGCGATGTGAAAAAAAAATCCAAAGTCCTTATACGATGACGTCACACGCGTACCAGCACCCTATTGGCTGATTATGACGTAATGCAATTTTACCGTACCTTTAGTAGACAGAAGTTAGGATACGGTACCGTATCTTTAGCCACGGCGTAATTATTAATACTGATACTTTGCGCAGTTCAACATTTTCTACGCAATTTGGAAGTATTTTGATTCAAATTGCTCAAGAAAATCCCTAATTTAGCCATAAAACTGGGACCACAGTACGATTTGTAAAGATTGTAAGTTTAAGTACGTTAAATTTTCTCTCAGACTTTGGTAACAACAATTACCATGTCGACACGAAATAAGCGAAAGCGAACATCAGAAGCAGCAGAATTGGAATTGAAAAGTGTAAAAGAGGAGCCTGATGAAGGATCTTCAGCAGGTACTGTAACCTTTTTGTTTTGTTTATGGTTATTTCAAACCACAGATACAATACTGTAACAATTGCATGCCTATAGTACTGTAGTTTCTCAATAAGGTTTAAATACAGTATTCTGATCCTAAATGATAGAAAACACCCAAGCAACTTACTGATCCTCCTTGAACATGAATCTAACTTACTAATCTAACTTACTGATCCTCCTTGAACATGAATCTAACTTTTTAATGGACTTGCACACTAAGGTCGTGTTTATACAACACCCTAAATTTGAACACGGCTTAAATTTTTAGCGTGTTGTTCGGACCGAGGTCAACCCACCTTAACGTTTGCTGTTATACTAGAAATCACGATACCGTGTTGTACCGGAAGTTTCATCAACACGCAGTGCATGCTAGGATAAAAGGTCAAATCGTTGATCGCTTGAATTGAATTGTTGGCTGGGTTGTTGTCAACAAATCATCGTCGCCTCCTCGCTGTCCGATGTATTCGCGCGGTTTTTACCATTTTCATTATTGTATTCGTTCACGTTTGCATTGTTGTTTATTTTGTTCTCGGTTCATTTAAATTAATAAAAGTTATTTTAAGGGTTTCATTGTTTCATCTATACACTATGGAAGAAGATTCCATTTTTGCGATGTTATTTTTTATTCTGTTTGGAGTGGGAAACGATAGTCTATAGAGGCCTACTACCACTACGAGTTGGCCCTACCAGGCTAGGCGTAAGACGTGGTAGGAGGATGATTGCTGGCAGCGAAGCAGCAATAAATGGGCCCAATCTTGTTAGACGTCGCATGACATGATTGATATTACGACCTGTTTTAACGAGAGGTCAAAATATACCCTGAGGACACTTCCAACACGGTAACGGCGACCGGGAATCCACCAAATTTTAGGATTCAGCCAAGTAGCCTTTTTTGCAATTAAAATCTCATTACACGGAATCTCTTTGTTGTTATACAACACACTTCTCGTAGGCGTGTAGAATATGCGTGTAATAGCGTGTTGTATAAACGCGCCCTAATATACAGTTACATAATTATTATTTAATATATTTGTGTTTATTTGTAGAAGAATCATTTCAATTTGAATCAAACTTGTTAACAAGACCAGCAAGAAATCGCCGCAAGTCTGCTAAATTGCTTGTATCGTCCATCAAAAAGGAGAAAGATGTAGTGGCTGCGGAGGGAGCTGCGACCGAGTCTGTAACACAAAAGAGGAAACGAAGCAAAGGTGGCAGTGATGGTAATTTAACCAGCCAAGACAGTTCCTCAGATAGAGAACGTATGCCTCCAAAAATAAAGATTAAACCGGTGTTAAAATGCCCAGAAAGCGAGATAACCATTGCTAAAAGAGCCTCTAAGAAAAGTCAGAAACCTCGTCTGGAAATTGATACATCTCCAGATCGTAGCATTATGATCAAGCAAGATGCTGATAGTGGAATCAAATTAAAACTAATTTTATCACCTAAACATTCCGATAAATCTACTGAAGAGTTAGTAGATGATTCTGCTAGCTGCTCATCTAAACATAAATCTGAAAAGAGAAAGAAAGAACCCATCAAAACAAGGATAGTTAGGCAGGACGGTGAGCTATCAATTAGTGAGTTCTCTGGTCAAGAATCAATAGAACCTATACTACTCAAGAAAACTGAAAACAAGAAAAGGAAACATTTAGATATTGATTCTCAACAAATACAGGAATTAAACAAAGTTAATTATGAACTTAATACGAGTGAGAAAAGTAAAAGTAAAAAATCTAAATTATCAACATCATCCGTTTCAGATGATAAGTCAAGTGGTTTGCAGATTATACTGGGAGATCATGGTAGTCATAAACATTCTAGCAGTCATAAAAAGAAGAAAAAGAAAAGTAAAGAAAAATCCAAAACACCTGCTGCCCCAGAGCCTATTGAATTGACCATTGATGAGTCAGTTTTAAATGATATCGACATGGCGTTAGATTTGGAGCAACCACTTGTACAAGTAGAAGCTCCTATTAAAGAACTGAAACTTAAGAGTCACAGCAAATTGAAAAAGCTTGAGAAATTGAGGAGAAGGAAAGAAAAAGAAAGACGTGAACGAAGGGAGCGACATGAAAGACATCGTGAAAAAAAACGTCACAAGCATAATAAACCGAAACGACCAAAATTCAAAAGCACAGGCATTAAAACATCTGGTGGAGTGAAGATAAAGTCTAAACTGTATGGACCACCTCCTAACCTCATGCTGCCAGAGTCTCTGAAAGGAGTGCAAGGAGACATTCCAAGGCCTAGCACAAGCACTGGCAGTAAAATAATGAATGAAACTGAAGTGAAAAAAGAATTGAAAAAAATTCAGGCTAAAGCAAAGAAAAATTTATCCCCGAAAGGGGATGCCAAGGCTAAAGTAAAGGTAATTGACAATTATTGATAATAACACATCGATATTGGCACTTAATGCACAAAACCTCTAGCGCTTCTACTGTATTATTTCCGTGGATATATTTAGGATAAAAAACATCTTTGTAAACATTACTCCCAGAATGTTGCAGACAGTAATACGTATTTACCTTACCAGTTGTACACATGTGGTGGGTGGAGAGAGGCAAACATAGGTAAAGTGTCTAAGAATTACTGATCACAAGTTCAAATCCAACACTAGTCATATATGAGTAGTTATCCAAAACTCCACTATTGGATGGTTTGTACACTTGTACTTATTATTATCACAACTGGATTTATTGCTTTAATTTTGAGGGCTGGTTTAACACTGCTCTAAACATACACATTCGTCTGTATTACCAGGGAGATGATTTACATCTCTCTGGGATTACCATTTGCAGTTCAGTATCATTTTAGTCTTTAAACTGCTATTATCATTTCAGGTGAAGAAACCTTTATCAGCTTACCAAATGTGGTGCAAACATTACAGGAAGCAACTTATGATTGATAATCCAAACATAGGTAAGACAACAAACATACCATCATCTTACATGGTCTGTGTTTATTTGGTCGTCTTTGTGGTTTTTGTGTGTTTACCATTTGTGTATTCCGTCTGTCTGTCTGTTAATTAATACTGAGATGATGTATTCTTAACCAACTGTACCGTAGTTCACAATGTTTTTTAATACTTGTATGTGCTCAGAATATCTCAGTTAAACAGTTTTTTTTTCTGTCTTTACTTTAAAGTCTGGTTTTTCCTTGAACCTTCTGAAGGGCACTGTACTATCAGCTTTCTACAGCAAATTGAATTTAATTGTGGTTTCATATTTGTTCTGTCAATTTTAAATAGTTGAATTAGAACACAGTCTATTATCTTATGTTAGGGATCTACTTGACTATGATTGTTAAATGATACCTATTATTAGTTTAGGGGTCTACTTACAGTAGGATGACGATGACAAGATACCGATCGGAAGACGGTTAGGTTATTCAATTTATTACTACTACTGTATTTTGTGGAAGTTCTTTTTAGTATGAACTGTTTCTTGAAACAGTTTCGGAAATTTATAAGATTTATAAAGCGCCTATATCCACAAAGTGCCCAAAGCGCTTGTTAAAGCCATAAAAAAGACAAACCTTGAAACTAAAAACAACGACGAATTTAAAAAAAAATTGGAATGAAAACAGACCAATGGAACCCACATCACTGCTTCCGTTTACCAGCAATTTAAGGTGCACAGACCTGCAGGCACATTACTCACAGGTGTTCTCAGTAATGTGGGTATCTATAGGAGCTAAACAATAACCTTACAAATTTCCAAAGGCAGCTGACAGCAGATGCGTCTTTTAGCTAAATATATGAGCAAATGGTCACTCAGTTTTATATTAAACCACCTATCTGATAGGACAGTGCTTAATTTACTATTGGTACTCCTACAGTAGTAACAAATTAAAATATATGTAAAATGGTATGATAAGGTGCCATGTGGGGTAAGACACTGTTAGAAGAGAGTACAATCACAGGAAGTGTACAAGTTATAAAGATGTTGATATCAGGAACCCATTAAATTAAACCAACATAAACAAGATGAGCACAAACTTAATTTCATACCACACAATGAGTTTTATAATCGGTTTCAATTTAAACTTAATGTCTACTATAAAAAATTAATGTCTTTATTTGTTCCCATGAAATAATAACTTTAATGTTTTGCTCTGTTTCAAATGTCTTTGGCAAATTAAATTTCAATAATACTGTACATGTTAAATATGTTTAAACTTGGAATTACTTGTAGTATTTAAGTTTTTGATCAAATTTTTTACCTACAGTAATGTAAAGCTCTGTCTACACTAAAAGTGTAATAAAGAAGTGTGATGTGCCCAAATATGGTAGTGATATGCTTAAATATGGTAGTGATATGCTTAAATATGGTAGTAATATGACATCATTATGTCCATAATATATGGGCACATTACATTTTTTGTCAAAAAGCTTTAGAGTTCAATCAACATTAGGTGTACACTACATGGAATTTTTAATATGCCTAAGACTTCTATAATGATTCAAGTTTAGGGGAAGTTTGTGGTTCTATGTTAAAGTTTTTAGATTGGTTAAAGAAAGTGGCCTGTATTGGATAGTTTGTCAAGGTTGTCAATAAGGAAAGTGGCCACAAACGAAGGCTGCTACATTATATCATCACCTTCAATGAAGGCTACTAAATTATCATCACCTAATAATATTTATAGTTCCCTTCTCCTTCCCAGAAACAAGCATGCTGATTTGTCATGCATTAAATTATATTTGATTGACATCATCAAAATATTAATTAACAATTGAAATATTATACTACACATCTGACAAAGGAATACTGTTGGGTTTTTTTTCTGAAAGATTTGCACTTTTTGATGCTCGTCGTTTTGCTGTACTGTTTTTGTATCTCCATTGAGATCTACAGTAGCCACCCTCAGCATTGTCATTTTTTTTAGTAATTTGCCTTTAGAAAATTACACTAATAATAGTAATATTTAATGAATTTTATTTACAGATGCAGCAGATTTCGGAACGATCAGCCAAATGCTTGGTGCCCTCTGGCAAAAGTTAACAGACAAAGAAAAGGTAGAATGGCATCGCCTCGCAGGTACGCATTTGAGTAACCGCAGAAGAAGTTCAACAAGCAGTACTAAGCAAGTGAGAGAAGGAAGGTTTAGTGTCAGCCTGCCTAGATCTAAAAGCAGTGTCCGAATTAACCCACCCAACACAGATCCTGTTGATGTCGCAGCGCACTTGTTGTTATTAGGCGAGTCGCTTAGTAATGTTGGACAAAAACTTCAAGAACATCAGGTACCTTAAAATGTTACTCCAAAGGTTCTAAAAATATTATAAATTACATGAAATATTTTGCATACCGTATATGATAATTATGATACTGATAAAACTATTGTGCATTTATCTTAAGAAGACATTACTTTTTAAAAAAACACAACAAAACAGACAAATCACACAAGAAAAGGTTACCTATTTTTATTTTAAATTTTAAATTTGATTATGTACAGTATGTGGATCTGCAATTTAAAATTTAAAAAAAAAAGTGAACTTTAAAAACTTAAAACCTCAATATAAAAAGGAAATTTAAGAATCATTTGTGGTTTATTTTCGTGTTGACCTGTATATCCTCTAGTTTGCCATAATGGCAGGTGGAATTCCTCATTATTTGTGAACGTATGTAAAGCTCTGTCTACACTAGCAAACTTTATGTGATAACAAATGTTTTGTGCCCATATATGGACATGATGTTGTCATATCACTACCAAATTTAGGCATATCACTACTATATTTGGGCGCATCACACTTCCTTTGTCAAACTAGTAGTGTAGACAGAGCGTTAGTTAGCACTTTATTGGCACTACTGTGGGCTTGCAACTTAAATGTTATTCTTGCAGAATACACAAATGGAAGTTCAAGGCAGCCTGTCTGTACTCCTGGATTCCACCATATGTGCACTAGGCCCACTGCTATGCCTTACATCACAAGTACCTGAACTAAGAGGCTGCAGAAAGGACACACATGTAAGCACTACCATTAATGCATTCTAACGCTCTGTCTACATTATCAAACTTTATGTGATGTGCCCATAAGGACATGATGATGTCATATCACTACCATATTTCGGCATACAGCATCACTACCATATTTTACACATCACACTTTTTTGTCACATAAAGTTTGATAGTGTAGACAGAGATTAAGCAGGATATCTTTATTTGCAAATATCAATTTCTATTTTGTAAGATCCCTACCAGTATGAACTATATGTAAAAGTTTATAGTTTCATTACAGCTACTGTAGTTGGTTTGTTCTAATTCTCCCAATACTGGCCACTATTGGACCAGCCTATATATTTTCTGGTTTTTATTTTTATTCAAGATACAAGAAATGTTATGGGTCCACTTTAAAATGGAAATTTGTTTTGCTTGGCATAATTAAAACAATGAAACAACATAGACAAATACATCAAAAGGCAAAGTTAAAATACTATTTATATTGAAAATGCTGTTAAAAAACTATAAAAAATGCAGATTGCAAGAAACGCCATAGGCTCTGTAAATTACTGTTAAAACGATTAAAATAAAAATTACAACAAAGAGTTATTGTCAAACATTAGAATTTATAAATATTAATTATTTTTAAGGAAATTTGAAGTCATTTATTTATTGTAAAAGGTTTTCGACTTTCAATATCTAAGCAAGCAAACTACTTAAGTACACTATGAAGGAATTAAATAACAAATTAGATAACTAAGTGGGGAGGGTAAGAGTTGATGATACAATCTTGGCAAAGAAGAATGAAAGCCTGCATTCAAGAGAGGCATAGTAGATGAAGCAGAATTTAAATTAGATTTGACAGCCTTCTATAGCATCCAGTGTTTACTAAGCTTGTTATGTCGGCAATTTACCTTTCATTCTTACCAATCCAGATGTTTTAAAATGCTTTCGGCATTTTTCTGAGGTACTCGCGGTTACCCTAGCGGTCATTCACACTTTTTTAACAAATATTTGTGTCTGCCGTTTGTTACTATTTTTAACTTTCAATAGGTTCTTTAAGTTGAATGTCTTGTTAACTATAATAAAATATTGTTTTGTTATGCTTCAGTGATCTTGTTACGCATTTTTCAAGATTCGCCCTGCATCAATCATTTGGTCATCATCTTTGATAATATTATCAAATACCGAAACAATCAATGTTGTCCTACCATACTGTACGTTTAAGTTCAGGCCAATTCACAAACAATTAAAAAATATTCTTTCCTGTGATATTTTTATTAGATTTTCTTGTAGGAGGTTTATTATAGTACATTTTCCATAAAGTTGCTAAGTCTATTTAAACAATGTTTGAATTATTGATCATATCAAATTAACTGTGTTTTTAAATATCTTTCAGGTTTCAATATTGGACAACATTGCCTACATTATGCCTGCATTGTGAGTCTTGCTGTCTACATATACTAAAATAAGAAGGCTTGACCAGTGTATATGGTAGGTGAGTGACCCTGAAGAGGACATGATTGATTAAGTGGAGCATCCTGGCGTGCAACACCACCAAGCTGACCACTTCGCTGACCATGGACTGTTAACAGATCCTTCCTGTAGCGTTACTGGTACTATCCGACTACTGACAAACTTCACCTGTTGTTGTAAACAGTGTCATATTACAGTTTTGATATCAATATTTATATCATTAATATAATAATAATTTGGTTTGATTATCGTATATTTGTCTGCTATGTACATATATACACTATCAGTGTAGTCACAAAACTGTTAAATTTACTGAAAATGTTGCTGTAATAGTATTACAACACGGTAATATTTATATAGTGACACTTCAAATAATATTTCATAAGTAGACAACACAAATATGGTGTTACAGAGCATCCAACACAATCTATGATGTTGTAAGACAAAATGTTGTACTTTATTGTAATTATTTAATATTCTGATTGATTATTCTGATGTACAGTACCTATTAACTTTGAAAAACATTTTTGTTGACTAAACAATGAATAAGATCAAATGTACAGTAAAATACAATTAGTATTAGTAATAAGTTGATACAGATACAACAGTTCCTCACACCCACGGCAATGCTGTGTAAGCCTACCTAGTCACAATGAATTGACATATTCTTGTAGGCAAGGTATGTGGTTAGAGCATTATGGCATGTTGTGTCCTGGTATCGTAGCACCTTTAAGCATATTAATCCTATAAATTAACGTAACCTATGTTAGTCCTTTGCTCAGGAACCGAGATAAGAGATATTAATTAGTAGATAACTTTTAATGATTAAACATTCCCGGGGGAAGATTTTCAGTGACTTTATAATTCTCCAGAGAGATTTAAAAGAATGAAAATCTGAAATTGGACCTTGTTGGCATTATTACACATTAACATGCAAAATAATGTTATCCTTTATTATAAATCCTACCTTGGAATTGTATTAATCACTTTGGAAAATTAAAGAGTCAATTTATTTAAGATTTGTTAATTATTTTATTTATTAATTAATCTTTTATAAGGGCATTGACCTTGCTTAGGGTTTGGAATTACAAGTTGCATTTACAGAAAGTAAAGTGTAGATTATTGTGTTAACTTGTATGTTGTCTTATGATTATTTAATTTGAACTTTAATCATAATATCCACCTTTTCAATGATCATTTTGTTTCTGTTTGGAATAGAATAGATTTATTGATATAATGTTGACCTGGTTAATACAAGCCTTGTCAAATCTACTTCTTATTTGACCCATTTTTTTAGGCCTTTCTATTTTAAAAATAAAAGTATCTAAAAAGTGATTTTTCCTTACTGTAACTTCGAAATATATAATGCAATAACAGGTGCATGCAGTTGTATTAGCTGTTATATCATCACTATTACTAGTAATAGAGGTTAATGCTAGTCTGATGCTGCTGTTTGGTTTGTGTTTCAGCAACCCTGCATCTGTTGCCTGGCTGGCTATTCAATGTGTGTCCACCTAGTATTCCTGGCCTTCTGCACATTGCTTGTGGCTGCTCTAACCTCAAACTAACTCAACAGCAAACCTGTTGTTTGGGAGGGGTCTACATCTTACTGAAAGCTTCATTTACAAGGTGTTCAAAAGCCTCAACTATATACAAGGTTCAATGTTTAATATACATAGGTGGTAGCTCCTGTAAAGAACTAAATTAGTGTGAGGAAGCTGAGGCCAAGGGTATCTATTCCAGGAGGTACGTAGTCTGTAGCCACTGTACCCAAAGGAAGGGTTTGTATTTAATTAACACATTATTTAGGATGATTGTATACAAGTTCAAGTTTTACTACTGTTGTCAGACTTGTATCCCTTGGGAAATCTAGTACCCCCGTTCAAGGACCTACGTCCCAGGTGTCTATGCTAACATTTAATGAGTCTTCCCCAAGAGAGTGTGTGTACCCAGGGAGGGTCTACCATAATTTAAAGTACCTATGTCTCCCTCTGATATCTTGTCAGTGATATTGGTTTGTTGTCAGTGGGTTTGATATTCTCCATGTGTATTTTATTTCTTCCCTTTTAATTACTACACAATCCCTTGCTAATTCAGGTCACCCTCGATTCTGTCACTATATGCGGCATTAAAACTGTAACATTTTGTCACAATGCTAACCTATCCCCTGGTGGCGTAGTGGGTTACACCCAATCATAATTATACATCCCGAGCCTGTTTATTATCAAATGTCAACTCTCTCCTCAATCACTGTGTTATTGAAAAAATCAATACTATATTTAATCTATTATTAATTATACATTCATATTTAGTTATTTTATCATGTACTTGTACTGTCAAAGGAAAAATATATCTTTTGATAACGATAATTGAGTATTATTACTATTTGAATTGAAAATATTGTTTAAAATGAATTTAAATGATATGGTATTTCTAATTTATTTATTTAGAAACACATGAAAAAAGGAAAAAGACTAAACAAAGTGTATGTACTGATTGTAGTAATTTCATTTAAGGATTGATTTTCAAGATGGAAACATTTTTTTAGATATTTCATATTACACCAGCCATTTAATATGATGTTATAACATAGTATGTTGGTGACGTATTGATACATTTATTGAGCACTGTAGTGTATATATGTACATTGTGTATCTAAAGTAAGCATATGTTTGATATTACTGTGATATATAACATAGTGTAGCCCTATCAAAATGCTGTACTGTGATATATAACATAGTGTAGCCCTATCAAAATGCTGTACTGTGATATATAACATAGTGTAGCCCTATCAAAATGCTGTACTGTGATATATAACATAGTGTAGCCCTATCAAAATGCTGTACTGTGATATATAACATAGTGTAGCCCTATCAAAATGCTGTACTGTGATATATAACATAGTGTAGCCCTATCAAAATGCTGTACTGTGTAAATTATGTTTACACTGTGAAGCAGTGGCGTGACATAAAGAAATAAAGCGGCTTGATTAGTGGTGGTATAAGGTACCAGAAAAAGAAAAGTTATTAAGGTATGGTTAAGATTAAGGTTAAGGTTAAGATTAGAAGAATGTTTATTTCAACAAATTGTTGTGTTTATTGTATCAAAAGTACAACTTTTCTTTGATTAACTGAAAGATGCTAAGAAAATGATTTTAAAACAATATGTAAATAAAGTTGTACAATGGCATCAATGAAATGAATAATTGCAGAACAATAAATGTATGTTATTACAGCAAGTAGACCCTACAGTACATGTATGATGTGTTTGTCAAATATACCGTAAATCAAAATACTACAGTGCCTATAAGATGATGTTAAATAATATACATAGCAATATTAATGAAAAAAGTTGGCAATTTACCAAAGTACATACAATATTACACTTACATTGATATTTTTCGAAAAAAAGGGCCAAATTTTGACCCTTTTATTTTTTTAACATTAAACTGTAATACTATGACTCTATAAGATGATGATAACGCAATACATACGCATATGTAGCAATATTATTGCATAATAATTGAATTTTGAAAAGTTCATATTTTGGGCATTTTATGAAAAAATCCCTGTGCTATACTGCCCTGTCATGAAAGAACGACTAAACTGACACATTTTTCAAAAATCACTTTTTTAGCTTTTTGGGCTATTTAGGGAATGATACACCTTGTAGAATATTCAGATATTCAAAATTTTAACTAGAAATATGAAATTTAAAAATCAAAATATCACTCAATTACAAGTGTGTGTTACTATTGTCACCAAAGACGTCACCAAAGACTAACTCAACTAAAAATGCCATGAAAGACACACTCAAATGACATATTAACACCTATTATCATAGGAAACCCATTCAAGTGCACAAAAATGGTGTTAATTGCACAGCAAGCTGTGTAATGTTGTTGTTTTAAACATAAAATAATTTGGTACTGCCCTACGAATGATTATCAATAATTATTTTATTCAATACTCACTTATTCAATACTCACTTAAACTTGTTTAGTTATTATTAGAATATTAATTTTATTTCTGGAATATTTAGAATTAAATACCCCGGAGATAGACTATGTGAACACCGTAATGATATTATTATTGAATATTCTCCCTCTTAAATTAATACTTAAAACTAAAGTAAAAATACAAGAAACATGAAAAACAATTTCAAACAACTATAGTTAGAACCCATTATTCGTCTCTGCGCATGTTTATTATGCAATAGTAACCATTTATGTCAAAATATAAAAGGGTCGAAAATCGGCCATTTTTCGAAAATTTCCCTGTAGTATAGTACAGGGATTTTTCAAAAAATGGCAAATTTTGGACCTTTTTATTTTTCAATAAAACTGGTTACTATAGCACAATTGACATGCGCAGAACCCATTATTCGCCTCTGCGCATGTGTATTATGCTATAGTAACCATTTATGTCAAAACTGGTTACTATAGCACAATTGACATGTGCAGAACCCATTATTCGTCTCTGCGCATGTTTATTATCCAATAGTAACCATTTATGTCAAAAAATAAAAGGGTCAAAAATCGGCCATTTTTCAAAAATTTCCCTGTACTATAGTACAGGGATTTTTTAAAAAATGGCAAATTTTCGACCTTTTTATTTTTCGATAAAACTGGTTACTATAGCACAATTGACATGCGCAGAACCCATTATTCGTCTCTGCGCATGTTTATTATGCAATACTAACCATTTATGTGAAAAAATAAAAGAGTCGAAAATTGGCAATTTTTCGAAAATTTCCCTGTAGTATAGTACAGGGATTTTTCAAAAAATGGCAAATTTTCGACCTTTATATTTTTCAATAAAACTGGTTACTATAGCACAATTGACATGCGCAGAACCCATTATTCGTCTCTGTGCATGTTTATTATGCAATACTAACCATTTATGTGAAAAAATAAAAGAGTCGAAAATCGGCAATTTTTCGAAAATTTCTCTGTAGTATAGTACAGGGATTTTTAAAAAAATGGCAAATTTTCGACCTTTTTATTTTTCGATAAAACTGGTTACTATAGCACAATTGACATGCGCAGAACCCATTATTCGCCTCTGCGCATGTTTATTATGCTATAGTAACCATTAATGTAAAAACTGGTTACTATAGCACAATTGACATGTGCAGAACCCATTATTCGTCTCTGTGCATGTTTATTATCCAATAGTAACCATTTATGTCAAAAAATAAAAGGGTCGAAAATCGGCCATTTTTCAAAAATTTCCCTGTACAGGGATTTTTCAAAAAATGGCAAATTTTCGACCTTTTTATTTTTCGATAAAACTGGTTACTATAGCACAATTGACATGCGCAGAACCCATTATTCGCCTCTGCGCATGTTTATTATGCTATAGTAACCATGAATGTCAAAACTGGTTACTATAGCACAATTGACATGCACAGAACCCATTATTCGTCTCTTCACATGTTTATTATGCAATAGTAACCATTTATGTCAAAAAATAAAAGGGTCGAAAATCAGCAATTTTTCGAAAATTTCCCTGTACTATAGTACAGGGATTTTTCACAAAATGGCAAATTTTCAACCTTTTTATTTTTCGATAAAACTGGTTACTATAGCACAATTGACATGCGCAGAACCCATTATTCGCCTCTGCGCATGTTTATTATGCAATAGTAACCATTTATGTCAAAAAATAAAAGGGTCGAAAATCGGCAATTTTTCGAAAATTTACCTGTACTATATATAGTACAGGGATTTTTCAAAAAATTGCAAATTTTCGACCTTTTTATTTTTCGATAAAACTGGTTACTATAGCACAATTGACATGCGCAGAACCCATTATTCGCCTCTGCGCATGTTTATTATGCTATAGTAACCATTTATGTCAAAACTGGTTACTATAGCACAATTGACATGTGCAGAACCCATTATTCGTCTCTGCGCATGTTTATTATCCAATAGTAACCATTTATGTCAAAAAATAAAAGGGTCGAAAATCGGCCATTTTTCAAAAATTTCCCTGTACTATAGTACAGGGATTTTTAAAAAAATGGCAAATTTTTGACCTTTTTATTTTTCGATAAAACTGGTTACTATAGCACAATTGACATGCGCAGAACCCATTATTCGTCTCTGCGTATGTTTATTATGCAATACTAACCATTTATGTGAAAAAATAAAAGAGTCGAAAATCGGCAATTTTTCGAAAATTTCCCTGTAGTATAGTACAGGGATTTTTCAAAAAATGGCAAATTTTCGACCTTTTTATTTTTCAATAAAACTGGTTACTATAGCACAATTGACATGCGCAGAACCCATTATTCGTCTCTGCGCATGTTTATTATGCAATACTAACCATTTATGTGAAAAAATAAAAGAGTCGAAAATCGGCAATTTTTCGAAAATTTCCCTGTAGTATAGTACAGGGATTTTTAAAAAAATGGCAAATTTTCGACCGTTTTATTTTTCGATAAAACTGGTTACTATAGCACAATTGACATGCGCAGAACCCATTATTCGTCTCTGCGCATGTTTATTATGCAATAGTAACCATTTATGTCAAAAAATAAAAGGGTCGAAAATCAGCAATTTTTCGAAAATTTCCCTGTACTATAGTACAGGGATTTTTAAAAAAATGGCAAATTTTTGACCTTTTTATTTTTCGATAAAACTGGTTACTATAGCACAATTGACATGCGCAGAACCCATTATTCGTCTCTGCGTATGTTTATTATGCAATACTAACCATTTATGTGAAAAAATAAAAGAGTCGAAAATCGGCAATTTTTCGAAAATTTCCCTGTAGTATAGTACAGGGATTTTTCAAAAAATGGCAAATTTTCGACCTTTTTATTTTTCAATAAAACTGGTTACTATAGCACAATTGACATGCGCAGAACCCATTATTCGTCTCTGCGCATGTTTATTATGCAATACTAACCATTTATGTGAAAAAATAAAAGAGTCGAAAATCGGCAATTTTTCGAAAATTTCCCTGTAGTATAGTACAGGGATTTTTAAAAAAATGGCAAATTTTCGACCGTTTTATTTTTCGATAAAACTGGTTACTATAGCACAATTGACATGCGCAGAACCCATTATTCGTCTCTGCGCATGTTTATTATGCAATAGTAACCATTTATGTCAAAAAATAAAAGGGTCGAAAATCGGCCATTTTTACTAACAGTATGGTGATTGAAATACAGAAATAGTTGAGAAATATGGATATGTTTTATTGCAGCAATTAATATTATGTACAATACAAATATACAGATCATTTCAAAATATATGTTATATTACATTCAATTTCTAATTACAATGCAAATGTATGAAATTCAAATTAGCACCAAAGTGTTTATACGTACTGTGTATATTACAACAAATATATAAAACAAACTGAATATGCACTCAGCTATTTTAGCTGCTTGCTTAACCTAATTTACAAGCTGCTAAATAAACATACTATTACAGAACGATCCATTCTTGAACATAACATTAAATTGGACCAATTCTTAATGGTGGATCATAATTTTTGGATGAAAATAAATCTAAATGTAGATATAGTCTTATATTATGTGGTAATTAATATACTTGTTTGTTTAATATCATTTAAATAAAATAACTATTATTACCATCCCATGCTCAAGTATATAATCACACCCCTTAATTAAGGTTTAACAAAAGCTAATTGTTAATGCATTCTGAATATAATGACATGTTACTGTTACTAAAACATGAAAACATTTTCTATCCTGCTTGACATTTCAAAATAATAATATTGATAGTAATCAATTGTAATCAGAAATTGATAAAACAAAATATAATTAATTATAATATCATTACTTCTTCTTTGATGCATAAATATTGCAAATTTACATTTTTTACAATTATGGAATGATACAGTAAATACAGTAAATAGAAGCAGGGAAGAGTTAAATTACTAATTAATAATTAATTAAGTAATTTAACTTTTCCCTGATAGAAGGTAGCTCTGTGTTTAAAGGGTAGATCCTGCGTGTATTATAAAATACAAATAAAATATCAGTAAAAGTTAATGCTCGTTCTGCTTGACCGCTGTCCAAAAATAATACAAGTAGGGTTATTATAATTGTTTAAATGTTATAACCAACAGATTTTTTATACACGGAGCTATATCAAAGAATAACGCATCTATATAACAATCTATTGCTGGGACTTGTGGCTTGCGAGTTATAAAGCTGTATTCACTCTTTAGAAGCCCAAGACGTTGTTTGTCAAACAAATAAATGAATTAAATGAAATCTACATGCTTAAATTAAAAATATAATACAAATCAACCTAATAAAAAATATAAAAATGGCATAAATGAATCAATATTAAGTAAATTCTGCAACAACTACCGTACCACTACAGATTGCTGTTTGCATAGAATTATTAGTAATACCTTGCATACTGTAGGTTTTGGTTTTACAAGATTTATTATTATTATTATTATGTGTATCAAGAAACATAACTTATCAAATAGTAATAACACTGAAGTAAAGTTAGTGCTATTTTACAAATAATAGTAATCCTTCAGTATCAGAATTAGTATTGTGTAGTGGCCTATCACTGTGGACAGAGGCCCCTGGTTTAGCACTCCTAAAAAGCCCTCCAATGCTGGAATGTTGCATTGGACTGCTCATGCTCTGGGCCCCTGGTTTAGCACTCCTAAGAAGCCCTCCAATGCTGGGTTAGTTCCAGTTGGACTGCTCATGCTCTGGGCCCCTGGTTTAGCACTCCTAAGAAGCCCTCCAATGCTGGGTTAGTTCCAGTTGGACTGCTCATGCTCTGGGCCCCTGGTTTAGCACTCCTAAGAAGCCCTCCAATGCTGGGTTAGTTCCAGTTGGACTGCTCATGCTCTGGGCCCCTGGTTTAGCACTCTTAAGGAACCCTCCAATGCTGGGTAGTTGCATTGGACTGCTCATGCTCTAAGGGCCCCTGGTTTAGCACTCCTAAGGAGCCCTCCAATGTTGGGTAGTTGCATTGGACTGCTCATGCTCTAGGGCTCCTGGGTTTTCCAGTGAGCGCTCATAGCTGTTACTCCACTCAGCAAGAGCATATCATTGACAACATTGTACTTATTAAACCAATAATTCGTGCTGACAGCATCGAAACATGAACACTTGTTTGTATGAAAAATATGTAATTTCAGAACAAAGTTTACTTGACATCTGCAATCATTTTGTCGATGGCATCCCACTCAATACTGACAAAGCTTCCACTATTAACAGACGCAATTTCTTCAAGTTCTCTGATGTTGACAGAAGTGGTGTAGTCACTGAACTCATCATCCAGGTAAAGGCCAGCAAGGTCATCATCTGATGGATAACCACTCGTTAAAATCTGAAGGAAAAAAATTACAGATTGAAATGGGTTACAACAATAAGTCATTCTTAAAAGTGGTATGGATGTGGATTCTACAGAAGGTGCAATAAAGCAATGAATGAACTGCCATAGACTATCACCAGATTCTCAACTAACTGTATCACAGAATTTGACCATGTTTATATTGCTGACATCTGACAGGAACGAAAATGTCAATACTAGTGTTACATTCATTTGAATGATGGATGGAACTAAAACCAGGATTGCACCTTGATTGGTCCTAACATTCTCAATATCGTCCAGTGCCTGCCTTGACCAGAAGAAAGGCAATGGCCAATACGTCTGAGGCAGATACTAGATACTGTACAAATTATAGATACAGCTACTTATTTGCTAAATTAAAATGCTGGTAGATTTAAAAGGGTAAACAAATATATTGTAATAATACTTGCCCCAGCCATGCTATCGTCATTGTCATCACCAAGAATATTTCTGATACTGTCAGATAGGGTCCATGGACTACCCTCACTCACTGATTGGTCATCAAAGTCAGGTGTTCTCTGCTCTAAATAGGGATGATGACGAGAAGATGGTGTCCGCAGAGGGGCTGCTTTGTAAGCCTTATAAGTTCCTTTTGGTACAGGTTCTGAGAAATAGAATGCAATATACTTAATTCATGTCAAGTTTCATAAATATTTTCCAATGAAACAAGTGTGATAGCACACTAACAAATAATGTACTTTAAATGTAAAAAAAACCATGATCATACCATATACTGCTTGGTAATGGCTTGTGGTAGCCCCTTCATTTGACAGTTTCAACCGGTTGACATATGTAGATCCCAAGTTCTCTTTTGGTTTATATGGTAATCCCAACCTAGGCTGAGGACTCACAACAGATTCTCTTGGTCTAAAAGTACCAGACATAGATAGTTGAGCCAATCTTTCTGTGTAAGGTGTTGATGATCTTGGTTTGCTCTCTGCTTTTAGGCCTCGTCTTTCTACTTGTTGTTTTCTTGTTTCAAGCGTTACAGTTTCAGCTAAACCTATTAATAATAATAACATAATAACATGTCATTCTTATATAACACTTCACATTATTACCCCCGTTATTTTTGGACCAAAAATGAATGGAAAAATACTTCCACAATGCAGCCTTAGCGCAATTGTACTTTGACCGTACCAGATATTCATTTGTACACTTGGGTGGAGAGAGGCAAACATAAGTGTCTTGGCTAAGGACACAAGCAATGCACGAGCGATGGACTTGAACTCTTGATCTCATAATCAGTATTCCAACATCCAACACATTGTGCTATACACCCTTACTTATTAATGTAGAATATATTTTAAAATATAGCAAAATAGATATAAGTACATTTGAATTGTAATAAATATATTACATTTGAATTGTGGAGTGAGTGGCCGAGCGGTTAAGACAGTGGAACCGTAATCACGTAGCCATAACATCGGCAGGGGTTCGAGGCTCACTCACTCCATGGTTCTGGTGGTAGAACGAGTCTTCTCGGATAAGGACTATAAACCGTAGGTCCAGTGTACACAACTTGCTCGTGTGCACTTTAAAGAACCTAGTACATCTTTCGAGATGAGTAGGGGGTTACCCCGGTGTATTAGTACGTCACAGCCACTGATCACCAACTGGGCCCTCTGGGAGATCAGTCATTGACTGAAGAGGTCACCCAGTATAAAGATAAAACAAACAAACAATTGTAATAAAAAACAAAGGCAAATACTAACCTGCAGGACGAGGTTTGATGGGTGTGCGTGTTCTCATGCCTGTCGGTCTATTTGACCTCTCCTTCATGTCTTGTAACCTTTTGGTGTATGGCTTAGGATATCTTGGAGACCGTCTCTCATTCACCTTTGACATTCCTGGAAGTCGCTTCGTACCTGGATGGTCAACAAAATCAGAATCTAACAAATAAATGTTAACTTGACTTGGGATGTCATATTTCATGCAGGTCCTGTCTATTAATTTAATACAAAAAATTCTCTTCCCAACAATTATTTAGTAATTTTTTGAAGACGAAAAAATTGACAAAATCCAAGCAAGTATTTATTAAGATAATTAAGTTTTTCTGAAAAAAAGGCTAAACTTTTCATGAGAATAAACCATAAATTAACATTAATATAATGTTTGCTGCCCTCACCATACAACCTCTGTTGTCCTTTCAAACTATGACCATTATTTGCTGGCATTTTACTTTCTTTCTTTACTGCAGTACTGTCTTTCTTCAGATTCTGCAACATCTCTGTATATGTCTTTGCCGTTCTTGGCACGACATGTCCTTTCCTGGTGACTGATGGCCTTTGAACTTTGACCAATGCAGTAAACGGCTTTGGTTTATACATGACTGGAGCAACAGGTTGTTTTTCGTTTTCTTTATCGGTTTCTTTGACATCTTGATCATCACTCGAGCTACTTGGATCGCTAACTTTCCCTAATTCTTTCAACATCTTTCTCTCCAGTATCATCTGGAGAGATGGCTTTCTCTCACTTGATCTTTGGAGTGGCACACCTCTTTCAAAGCTTTCACGAAGCTTCATGTAATGCTGCGGGTCAATTTTAGAGCTACGTTTATCATTTTCCTCCGATTCAACATTTTTATATGTTTTATGCGTCTTTTTGGTTTGTAGCTTTGACGTTGCTCTGACTGGCTTAGCAAGTGTCTTAGGTGGCACTTTCTTTACGTTAGACTCTGGTGAGTTTTTAGTCACTTCTTTCACTTGTGATTGTTGTGTAAATAATTGGTCCATCAAACTCTTTGCATGTTTTACTCTATCATCATAATCTTCCTCTTCTTTGGTTCTGAAAATAAATAAATAAAATAAATAATATTGTTACCTTTAACAAATTTGTCCAACGCTAACTCATGGAGAGAACACCTGGATTGTAGACTTTTGATATTTGTGATTTTATATAGATTTGTATTTTGTATGTATATTTTTATTATCTCTGCAGTGTATATAAAAGAAATTTCTGATGTATTTTTTTATATTGGACCAAATAAAGAATAATAATAATAACAAATACAATGTGGTGTTTTGATTGTTTAACATAAATTAGCAAACGATAAAGTTTACTTACTTTCTCTTGTTCTCTCTTTCCAATTCTGTCTTCTTCAACTCCTTTAAAGTGGACTGTAGAAGAAAAAAATATAATACTATTAGCATTTTGTAAAGCACACTTGTTGAGTTTGTGCACTCTTTGTGTTCATAATCAGTGTACCATGTTCCGCATACCTGGCTCAGCCTATATATTGTGCCAGTTCTGCGGTACATTTCATTTCAAAACCAGAGCTGCACTGACGAGATCTAATAAGATCAAAACAGTACTGTCTGCAGATTGGATATTTAATATATTATATTAAAAAACATTACGTAATAAAAGCGAATAATTGCAAAAGTGCAAAAAAATGTATTTTTGTTTTCATTTGCAAACCTGGCATGATAAAATTGAAAATAAATGTTGCTATTTTAATTAAATCTACTGAAGTAATCTTACAGTGTGTTTTGTTTTAAATGGTGTTTTCTCTGCTTCTCTTAATTCACCAAGCTTGCTGCGATATTCGTCAAAAGCTTTTTCTCTTTTCTTTTTTGTCCATTTTTTTAATTCCTTTTGTTGTTGTTGAGTTCTCTTTGATGGTTGTACTGATGATGGCCATGCTTCTTGGTCTTCTTCTTCATCTCCTGGTGTTTTTAGCAGCTCTCTAATTTGCTGGGAATTTAAACTTGTAAAATCCAAATCGTCAATCTCCTCAAACTTTGTTTTTCTGAAATAAAAAAAAAAAAGTTTTGTTTTATCAATATAAATTAATGAATCGAGATGTGAATTCAGTAAACCTTCAGTTGGTGTTGCACGCTATTGATTAAATATAACTTATGTTACAGAAAACTTGTGTTACGTTTGCCTGATTATAGTTTGGACTGTTTGAAAAACATTTTGTTTTAGAGTTAAGTTGGGTGATATTGTTATTACATTACAAAGATGTCTACTGTAATGAAAAGGAGGTATTTGTGTTTTTGCAATAAGAGGTCCTCCTACGAGGAAATGAAATAGGATTAAAACCGAAGCATAATCTGCATGTTCTCTTTTAAATACTACTAAACTTATATAAAAGGAATTATGGTATCTTTATATCGTTTACTCTTGCAATACTTACTGCTTTAAGACCTTTTGTCTTGCAGCTTCCTGTTGTCTCTTAGTAATTCCCAGGTCAGTGGCATCCAGGTCACCATCGGCTATGACCTCTGCAATGATGTCACTTACTCCAGTTATGCCCAATATTCCTAAAGTGTTGTCACCATCGTTAGTACTCATATCCGTTAGACTAGTAAATAGAACCATACAATAATTATTCATACAATAATAACAATGTCAAATGATGTGAAATAAAAATAACTATGTTGATACTGTACTCATATTTCTTCCAGATTTAAAGGTTTCATGATGTCCAGCAATAAAACAATATTTTGATTGGAAGAAATTTGTTATGCCATAAATATGGAAAGATAAATATACATATACAAACCTGTTTGCATCTGACTTGTCACTTTCCTCATCCAATATGCTTTCATTTTTCCCCTCTTTAACTTTTTCATCTACAGATGTTGATTGTTTCTCTTCTTTCTTGTCAAAACTGCTTACTTGTAACATCTCCACTCCCTTCTCTGGTTTATCCACAACTATAGTTGTTCGTTTCTCAATATTTGGTGCTAAAAAGTCTGTCATATTTTCAACATTCTTCATCAGCTGCAAAAAAAATAAACATGAACACATTCATAAAGACGTAACTGAATAGGAACACCGAAAACATACAAAAAACCAAACATTATAGAAAGAAATGCATGTGAAGATAATCCTAATCACATTATTGAGGTGATGCGTTACTGAAATAAAAAGTAGACAGAGAACATGAGGTGTTATGATCATCATACTAAACCACAAAATTATATACTTAAACAGTGAGAATTAAGATATCTGACTTTAAATTAAATTAAAATTCAATTTAATTATAAAACATAATAATAAAATATGATCGAATGGGTAAAAAAAAAACAGTACCACACAAAAAGGGTGAAATACAAACATAAAAAGGTTAAAACATGTATTTTTTGATTGTGCTAAAAGCCTGTTACTTACTTTATTAGTTCCTTGTAATTCTTGCTCCATCTGTTTACTCATTTCATCAATCACTTTCAGTTGTTCATCCATCTCCATCAGCTGTATATTCATCCTCTTTTTGTAACCTTCTCTCTCTTCATCACTGATTGCTTTTATTCTTGAAAAATGTTCTCTGAAATAACAACACAAACAAAAGTAAAATAATAGTAACAATCTTATCCAAGGGAGTTGTAACAACTCCCTACTTATCCTAATTGTTAATTAATTAAAATAGTTCTGCTTACACTTTTATTCTTCTTCTAGCAGCCAATAGTTCCTTAGTGAGCGGGTCTGGTCCAGCAGGTTTATCCTCATCCGGCACCTCACATGGCGATGCTAAGCCAGGCTCAACTTCCCGGTTCCTTAAGGCATTGTAATGCATAGATGCAATGGAAGGACTTGGAGATCTAGGCTTCACTTCTCCAGGAGAAATATGCACTTGTGTATTTTCTGCTTGCGGAATATCATCTAATAATCTACTGCCCTCTAGGTCTACTACACTTATATAATTTCTTCCTGGTGGGGGAGCCTGAATATAGAAGAATCATTTATTATTCACATTCTATTTATTTGCTTATGAATATTCATTAAAATATTCACAATTTTAACAGTTGAACTTTGAACAACTTTGTATTCACTTTAGCATAGCTGTATTACCAGAGTTTTAGAGTTTATCTCTCTCTATATATTGATAACATAAAAGAAGTTAAAATAGTTGTATGTAAATGTGCAAATGTTTTATTCCAGTAGTGATTTATATGTCTGTGTACACAACACACACACAAGGAAAAAAATACAAACATCACAGAAGCTGAAGGATAACATGACTTCTTTTTTAAAAACTCTACAATTCTTACTTCTGTATCAGGATCTGTGATTGTTGCTTGATTTTGAGAATCTCGTTCAAAGCGAAGTTTAAAGAAGATATCAGGAGCAAGTATCTTGCCAGCATTGTCAAGACCAGTCTTAGCAGTTGTGTATGCTGATATGGCATCATCTAAAAAGAAAATAATGATGAAAAAGGACAGATGAAAAAGAGAGTCAAGTAAAAGGGCATTCACACAGAGAAGTAAAAGGGCATTCACACAGAGAAGTAATTGTGTTAAATAGATATTAACTATGCAAATGTTTTAGCATTTTTTTTGTTCTTTCTGTTTGTTTTATATTATCTGTGACTGTTATGCACAACAAATATTTAAAATGCTGCAATAAAAAACTGTATAATTTGTTACATACTAATTTCTGTTCCATCTTTATCAAGAACCAGTATGTTTTCCTCATCATCTGGTTGCTTGACCTTATCAAGATCAATTGATGTCCCAGCATTCTTCATTTCTGTTGCCATGGTTGCAACATCAACTCTTTCTACAGGTTTTGCTTGCAGACCCCTAACCGCTTTCAGATGAACTTCAGCTGATGATGGAAAACGGGATTCCTGTCTTCCTTTCAATATGTCGTCATAGGAATCTGATATACAAAG
Source organism: Antedon mediterranea (assembly GCF_964355755.1). Classification (NCBI taxonomy): domain Eukaryota; kingdom Metazoa; phylum Echinodermata; class Crinoidea; order Comatulida; family Antedonidae; genus Antedon; species Antedon mediterranea. The sequence continues at coordinate 30,305,717 of NC_092675.1, forward strand.
AAATATAAAATGTTTTCTTTTATTGTTTTATTGTCTAACTAACATCTTCTTAAAATGTGCTTAAGCTCAGTCCAAATGTGGCCAAATATGGTACTGATATGATGTCATCGTGTCCATATATGGGCATAAATTTTGATAGTGTAGACAGAACTTCAGACTTTATTCTTCCTTCATTACATTTTTTGTTCATGTATACATGTTGTACTAATTTGTTAGTTAGAATTGATTGATGTAAAGTATAAAACATGATTATCTGGGCATTTAAAAGTACTGGTTTGGGAGCTTCACATTTGATTTCATTCTGGAATCAACCTGTTATACATTTTATTTTTAGCTTTATTCTAAACACCTATCAACACAAATGAATAAACTTGAAATCTACTCCTACCTTTCTCATGTATCATCTGTGACTTTATTTTCTTTACAGTATCTTTTGGTTGGAATTCAGATTCCTATTAAAATGTAATACAAATTGTGAATATTATATTTATTTAACTTTTGTGAAACTAAATAAAAAAAACAACATTCAGGAATTTCTTAGAATATCTAATGCATTTCTATTTCATAAATTGCTACATTGCAGTACATTTTAAAAAAGGGAAAAAAAAAAAATTAAATATTGCTGTTCTGATAATTTACCTCAGAAGGTATTGTTTCACTACTCTTGCGTGTTTCAGTTATCACAACTGGTGTCAAATCTTCCTCCTCATCATCATCCTCCATCTTTGTTTTCTTTTCTTTATGTTTTTTCCTTTTATCAATTGCTTTAGATTTCTTTGATGGTTCTTTAGGTAACTTTCTGCGTTTTTGTTTCTGTGACTTTGGTTTAGATTCGGATTCTTTTATAAGTTCACTACTGCTTGATGACAGCCGACTGGACGAAGCATCTTGATGATTTACGGATGAATCTCTGTGATGTCTCCTGCGTCGCCGTCTAAACATAAACGTCAAGAAAAAATTCATTTTGAACATATATAAAATTAAAATTCTCTCTGTCATCTGGGTTCAATGGATATTAAATAAATAAATGTTAACTTTTAGTTAAACCAGTTGACAAGTACTTAAAGTAAGTACTTGTCAACTGGTTTAACTAAAAGTTAACATTTATTTATTTAAAATTAAAATAACTAATAAAAATAGATTATGAGGTCCAGAGCAGAGTGGGACTGTTTTGGAAGAAATATAATTTAAGTTAACTAGCTGGATTTCTAAGGTGCATTTCCATTTAAAGGAATATTAAGTCTATTAGTATAGGAGGATATAACCTTGAAGTGGGATGCTTTCTATAAAAACATTAAAACATTAAATGTTTGTCAATACAACTTTTTTCTCACAACTTATAGTAACATCATCCACATAGTTCCATCTTCTATAGCATCCTAAACTAGGATTATTGGTAAGGACCACAGATAAGACTGGCCCCAGATTTGTGTCCTGGGGCACACCACAGGTATTATGGATAATCTCACTCCAATGTCAATTAGTTTTTGAATGACTATTGTGTGATCATTGCATTGGCAAAATCAACCATGCATAAATTGATATAACATTAATACACTTAAAGATGGCAAAATAGAGTACCTGGAATGACTGTCATCAGAGGTCATCTTTGTTGGAAGCCTTAGTAGTGGCATTGATACTTTATCAGGTTGAGGTTGTTTGAGTGGGTCTATTTCATACGGCTGCTCTCCTCTAAGCTTCACTTTCAGACTGTGTACATTCTTTTCTTTGGCCCAGAAAGTTTTGAGATATTTAGATAAATTACTATCGTACTCGTCTAGCGTGTTGTCCAAGTGTAGAAGAGGTGGGACATACCCATAGCCATTTGACACTAGTTTTTTGTTCTTCTGTTTTTGATGAGGAAATTCACTAACGTTGGGCTGATGGTATTCTGTTGATCGATCCAGATGTAAAAGAGGTGGAACCCAGATGCTACCATACACCTCGTTTTCTTCTATTGGTTCAAAATCAAATTTCAGTTCCTCCTTTTGCCAATACTGTTCTTTAGAATGTTTTTCGAGCTCATAATTTGAATCATCGTTAAATTTCAAAAGTGGAAATCCTTCAACGTACTCGCTGTTGATTCCAGAATCTCTCTCAATACTCTGTGGAGCCCATGTACGTTTTGGAGCAACTGGTGGAAGATGAATATTACGAGGCTGATCTAAGAAAAATGGCATGGATGCATGTGGATTGTTAGGAATATTGTGCAGGTTTTGGTGGTCTGAGAAAATTGTATGGCTTTTAGGATTGTCAAACGACAGTAGAGGCCATCCTTTAACTTCATTGTGTCTCACAGCTTCTTCATGTTCAGAATGCTCTATACCTCCAAGACCGTCTACTTCATGTTTACCAATAAGCTCTTCACTTTTTAATACAGATTCTTTTACAACCTGGTTATTAACCAAAGAATCAGCGTCTTGTGATGGACTTCTGTGACCTGATTGAGGAAGAGGTCGACCACGTGAATCTCGTTGATATCGAGGCACTTGCTCAGATTCATCAACAACGAAAGAAAACACTTCATCTTCTAAAGAACTTGACTGCTGTGTGTCTGTTTCCTCTGGTGAATGGACTGCATTGTGATTACGATTAACACCACCAGAAGGAGAGGTCGGAGCTGATAAAGCTTTGTTCTTTTCTGATGATTGACATCGGGTCAGGAAGCGCTTACTTAATGTTTTACTACTTGCGTTTGTTAGAGTACCATTTTTGGTCTGGTAGTCTGGTAGGGACTCTGGACTACTCGGTAAGCTTGGGCTAGTAGTCCTTCGGGCAAGCACTGCTTTGACACTTCTACTAGCAGGTGTGTTAAAAACACGACCACCGCCTCTTTGTAATTTTTCTTCTTCTTTACTTTGCTTTGCTTCAGTGTATGCTAGTAAAGGATGGTGTTCAGGTGAAGTGCTTGTGTCTAGCATTTCCATATTGTTCTTGTGTTGAGCCTGAAAAAGTTAATAAACTACCTTAGACAACACAAAAAACTGAAATATAGTCAACTTAACTTAAATTTCTCCATGACTATCTATCATATGTATAAAACACATACTAGTCTACATAGTACTGTAATAAACAATAATGCTAATAATAATATTAAAATAGAAATATAATTTGATAAAATTAGAGTGCTACGTTGAATACACCAATGTACAATTTAAATTTAATTTATGAACATTGTTTGACTAGCTAATTTATATGAAAACAAGTTTTTTTCTTGTAACACTTAAAAAACATATAAAAGTTAAATTAATAACCAATTTAGATTTAAAACCAGTTGATTGAGGAAATACTTCAATGCTTAATCAGCAGTATCAGCAGTGAGTGTCTATCTCTAACAATCATCTTACCTCAAGCAACTTCTTAAGTTCAATTCTGACAAGTTTCTTGAATCCTATGGATGATTCTGACAGTTGACGTGACATAGTGGCACATGGCGACACTAATGGTGACTGTGGTATACTGTGCTTTCTTTCAATTGCATACAGTCTAAAGGTATGACAAACAATCATTAATGTAGTATAGTTTATTTATTATTATTATAATTGGTATTGTGATGAAATTAAATAATCTATTCTGATAACAGAAGAGCACTTTGTTTAAGTGTTTCAACACAAGTGTTTTGGCCTTCTTTCATTTATAAAACTTGTAATATTTAGAAATAAAAAAATTTGTTTGTATTTGAAAAGTGAAATAAATGCTTATTTGATATTAAAGTAAATAGAAAATTCTATCATTGTATCTGTGACAGCGTTAAGTCTGCTCTTTTTCATAATGATTTTGACACTTTATATAACTTGTTAAAACAATTTTAATTTTTTGATTTGTGTGAATCTTCATTTTTATGTGTTTTATTGTACAGTTTTTATATGTTTCTCCTAAGGGAGGCGAATAAAATTTGAATTTGAATATTGAAACCCCACAGGTTCAGTTATGTAACATTTCATTTCATTTCATTTCACATTTATTCAATTAATGAAAACTTAAACAATGTAAACAATATAAACAAATAATGATTTCATTAATTTGGATCAGACTTAGAGGCAAAGGCCTGTCTCAGAAAGACCCAACAAAACATAAATACAAATAAAAATGTGTACAAATTAGGTAAAATTGGCATAATAATAATAGTATATTTATGAATGATAATTTTCCAAATAATTAAACTTAATTTGATGTCTGAATATTTTTGCATTTTCACATTTTTTTAGATTCTCTTTTAAGTTATTCCATAATTTAGGTCCATGAACTGTAATAAAAAATTGGCTTTTGCTAAGTCTTACAAAAGGAACATAAAGTAAATTTGAGTTCTTAAGATAATAACTATGGACAGTCTTTGGTTTTTTAAATAATGATATTATAGAGAATGGAAGTTGACCTTTAACATATTGGAACATAAAAGTAAGTATTTGTTGTCTATGTAAATCTATTACTTTTAAGATATTAAGTTTTTTAAACAATGGTTCAGAAGTTGAGTAATAGCAGCTACTTACGGACTTAAGTCAGCTTCTGAGAATGACTTAGTGACATCCTTTTCTTCTAGCGATGTGAATGAGCTGTCAGAATCTTCCCCGCTATGGTAGTAGTGCGTAGCAGTCAGAGTATGGACGGCACCGGTGACGGGTGATCGTCGATACAAAATGTTATGATTGTCATCTTGTCTTTCATTAACATTAGTTTCTACATCTTTGACCTAAAAATCAACAAAAATGGATGAATAACAAAAGGAGAACTGCTTGCTATACCCAAATCTTAACCACAAAACTCTACTCTTAATTTGCAGACACTTATCCATTCCACATGGGCTGGTATGTGTCAGTTTGATTTGAAAAAAATACTAACTATTTTTTTAAATAATTATTTTTATTTTATTTTATTTTATTCAATCAAAACCAACAGCGATAAATACCGCCACTAACAGGTTTGAAACATAAAACAATACAACATCAAAAACGGTTAACAATAAAATACAGATAAAATATATATATATATATATAAAACATAGCAAACGATTAATAATGCAAACAATTTCATCTATTGTAAGTCTTTTGAATTCAAGATTATTCTGAAATCATAAAGTGTGATATTTCTGATTGATTGACTTTATTGGTTTCACTAAAAATTGATTTATCAATGTTTATTTTATGGATGTGTACCTTTAGTGAGTGAGGCACACATGTTTTACTTTGTCGTTGCCTCCTTTCATAGATTTCATGTGCATGCCATATGTTTGAAGGTGTATAGTATTGGAAAAGTGATTTAAAAAAAAATAATGAAATAAAACATAAAATATACCGTAAGTGATTCTTTTAATGATTCTCGCTTCTGTTGTTTTGTAAGAGATTTCTTTTTCTTGAGGTCCTCTTCTTGCATATCATCACTATCACTACTAATCTGTATCTGTTTTTTTTCCAACGCTTTATCTTTTTCAATTTGTCTTTTAGCGCCCTCTGCCACTACCGATGTAACTGGGTAAATGTCTAATGATTTTGATGACTTCTTGTAAACCTTTTTTAATTTCTTCTTCTTCTTTTTGTCGTCAGTTTTAGATTCTTTTGCGTCTGTTACTGGTTTCTGCGCTTCCGCTTGACTTGGTATTTCTAATGATTGCGATATCTTGGAATTTTTCTTCCTAAAATTCATCATTGATTTACTTCTATCAAGAACATCAGTTGTTGATTTTTCTTCATCAAGACGAGGTCTTAAAGAAACACCTTGACGTCTATTCCTTATTCCAGCTTCTTTGATCGGGTGACTAGTTTTTTCTAGACTGTACCAATTTTTGTTGAGCCAAATACAGTTAATCAGAAGTTGCTGTGGAAGGTCTACTCTACTTATAACTTTTTCAGTATTCTCTGATGAACTATGGATATCAAATGGTAGACGCTTACTTGCCCATCTGGTCATCCATTGCTGGACTTGAACGATCTCCGTAAACATAGCACCAGGTATGATGCTTACATCACCAAAAGGTTTACTCTGATCAAGCACAAGCATATGTGAACCCCTTGAAGAGAATAATTTTGCAAATGATGATCTTGATACTCGACCAGAGCTAAGCGAAGAAACTCTCGATAGAGCTCGGATATCATCAAAACTTTGATCGACCTTTTTTCCTGATGGAAGCTTTTGGCTAAGTCTGCTCAATGGTCTTTTTTCCTTCTCTGAATCTTCAAAATCTACCATTTTGTATTTTACTGATAACAGTTGCACAGAAGGTGGGATATTCTTCTTGAAGTAATAGCTTCTTTTACTTCTAAATAAACCCTTCATTTTACTTGGCATACAACCATCAGTTTCCTGATTCCTTGTTAGAGTAAAACTCTTTGACATGTTTTCAAAACTTTGACTTCGTAACAACGTAGCTTCACTAAGTTCAACACAATACTCAGGTTTTGGAACTGCAAATGCCAGAGTGCTAAGCTCATGTTCTCTAATCTCATCTGAGAAACTCTTTAAAAGTGGAATTTTATCTGTTCTCTTGATGCCTTGGCTCATGGCTTTATCAAATTTTCCAAATGCTACCAGGAAGAATGTCTCCAGGAAATCAAGAAATGTTTTACTAGTTTCAAAACTGCGTGCTCCAACTTTATACGTAGAAGACCTTGATAATTGTTTTTCAATAGAAGTTCCATTGTTTGATGGAGTTTCTTTTACAAATGATGAACTTTGTCTTATAAATGGCGTACAGTAAACCCCAAGGATTTGTTCTTCTATGGATCCTAAGACTTTTGTCTTGCTTATCATCACTCTCTTTTGCTTCAAGCATTGCTTCCGATAATAAACATACAAAGGTTCTAATGTCACAGTGTTTGATTCCTTTTTGTTGGTAGTTTCTTCCACCTTTTCTTTCTTCTTCTTTAGTTTTGACATGACTCTTTGGAATTTCTCTTCTACTGCAGGCAACACAATCTTTGAACTGTAGAAGACCTCTCCCAGAACTGCTGCTACGTCTTTCGTAGGAGGCAGATTAGAGACTGCAGTTAAGAGAATGTCTTGAACCTCAACTTCAATGTTTAGAAAGAAAGAGAAGGAATGTAGGTACTTTGCCCATTGTATAATGTCTTGCAAAACAGTGTGTGCTGACTTTTGAGCAGTAGTGGATGTATTCTGGAAAATAAAAAGTATTTATTGATGATGATTTTACACAGAATCTATATATAAATTTACGTAAGGGCAAAATTCGGTAAATCGCGCGTTATTTCTAGAATGTTTACTCGATGGTATATAAAGTTGGTTCGTACTTTCGGTACTGATTTTAACCACCTGATGTAACCCTGTTTACTAATTAAATTGAGTTCGATAATTAGTTATTGACGATTAAAACGAATTTAGGTTCAACGATTTGCCCCAAATAGGGGTGTTTTTCGATCGTGGTATACACTGTCTAATGGATGTCCGTCTTGAAAAATACCCGCAGACAATAATACGAGGATGCTTCGCATTTTCCTATCTCCTCCTACGATAATTGTTTTTAATGGCTGAAAACCGGTTGAACAGCTCGAGTATAGCATCATAATGTTGAAGACAGGCCGATTTTCTTTAAAAAATACTATTTTGATAGATTTAATATACGTTTATACAAATGTATTGATTTGCGATGAATGGAACATTCCAATCTCTGTTCCACAAGTGTCTATTCCCTCAGGCGTCGTAAAGGCAAGTACAGGTACTGTATACTCATAACAGAAATTTGATCCATTTTTTTTTTCAATCTGTGCTGCAGAGGTTGGATATAAATTTTGTTTAAATGGATAATGAGCTAGCGTTTTCACTCGCCGTATATTATGTACACATCTTTATTATTGCAGTTAAACCACCCACATCATCACCCTTCCCTCACTGGCATGAGTAGCGTAGTAAAACCAGTAGAGGATAGGCCTACGGTACATCACATGCCCTAAACGCAGAACAACTTTGGTGGGTAGGGGGTGGGTAGGGTAGGAACCAACTTAGAATTTGCTCTAAGAAACAATGTAAAACCATTAGGCCTACTAATTAAGTTGAGTTAGATAATTTAATATTTATTGACGATTAAATCGAATTTATGATTTTCCCCGAATAGAGGTGGTTTTCACAAATTGTTTTACATTATATAAACATATATACGTCGTAGTGATGTATCATTACATGTGCTGTACTATTTCAATCGACTATGACGGTGATAGTTTCAACAAAGTATTAAATCGCAATGTTTTACTGTGTTTAGTGGTATATTATTTGTAAAACATGAAAACAATTAATATTTCGTTAATAAATGCAGGGTAAAGAATATATTTAAAAATTGTTCCTCTTTGCACCCATCCTCTTCCCCATCCCTCAACCCAAATGTTACATACAAAACACAATTTAAGTTTGTTTAAATTTGACTTAAACAATTGGTCTCATTTTGTGACAAGTTTCTCTTTCGGAAGTAATTCCCAGGGTACTAATTTTACAGTACATAAATCACAGTGTCTATTTATTCGTTCCTGTAAACGACATGTATTATTGTCCTGCGGTACGCACATTTGAAATTGCCAGTTTTTTTAACGCTGAAATTATTATGTATTCGAGAACCATCTGTGGGCACGACCTAGATGGTACGCGAGCGAAGCGAGCGTACCATCTAGTTAACAATAATTTTTACAGCAAAAAATATCACAGTAATAATAATAATAAAAATTTGTAATGCCCCAATTCCAGCAATAAGTGATCAAAGGCTGAGAGAGCTCAATTTGAAAGAAAAAGATGAGTTTTCAAGGCAGATTTAAAAAGAGGTTAATATAAACAATATACCTTATACTTTATGACCTGTCTTTTGTTTATATTTTGCTTAAATTAGGGTGTGGGGGATTGTATTCGACCATGTGATTTAATATACTTGCTATGTATATCATACAAGTTACATTCCACCATTATGATGTCAATCTCAATTTTGATACATTAATTACTTACCAAAGAGGAACATTGATTGTCTTGGATTTTTTGATATTTTCTCACTGCCATTGTCAACTTATCTCTGATGTTAAGCATCCACACAATAGTACAAATATCTCGGAAGCATTGTAGTAGTAACTTAGTAGATCTCCCACCAGAATTCACAAGCACTTCTTTCAAATCAACTTGACATGCTGTGTAAGAGGCTAGCATTGCAGGGAAGTCAAAGGTCGTGTTTAGATTCTGATCAATCTAAGACAAAAAAGGGAAACAAAATCAAATATAACTGTATAACTGTACATACAGAGAGATATGCATTTTACAATTAATGGTAAGTATCTAAAATGATACAAAATAGAAGTTACCAACAGTCATAACTATTTGGATAAATGCTAACTGAAATCTTGCTAATCTCAAGAAAAACTCAAACAAGGTACTTATGATTTTAAGACCATATAAGGCAACTAGTATAAAAATGTCAATAAAATGTTGTTAAACTTCATCCACTTTCAAGTCAAAGTTCTACATTTACTTGTGTATCAAGTTCAGTAATTTTGAAAGTAAACTTTCATTTTAATGTTATTATAGATGACAGAAAAGCAGACAAAATCAACCTTTAATGTCATAGACCTTGTCATGTATCAAGAAAGAACCAACGTGATAAACGCCAATAAGATGAATATTGGCACAAATACCTCTATGGATTTGGAAAAGTGAAACTTTTGTGTTTGAATAAGTTTTAAAATGGCAGCTAAAACATGAATATCAACCTTGGGTGTCAACTTAATGTTTTCAACACCAATGTCCACTCCTTAAACAACTTCCTGAGTAAGTCTCATGATAGAATAATATTATGACTATTTTACGTTTAAGTATCTCTATTAATTGTAGTGAAACCTTTGAGAATATTAAATGCGGTAAATGTAATCTGTGATACTAGCATGATTTTAAGTGTTTCCTGTTGGGAGGGGCAGACTATATTCATGTGTCAGGTAAATACTCGTGAAAAATGAAACAAACTTCAACTTAAGTATATCTTGTATTTTTCTATGGATTCTAAAAGTAAAACCCAATAAGTTTCACACATTTTATTTACACATTTAACCATTAGGATGTGAACTATTAGAACCTATAAGACAGATAGGGTAGGCATCCAAGAAGGAGATCCATACACAAGTGTTTGAATTGTGCAGGCCTATTTCAGAATTGAGCCAGGGAAGAGTTAAATTAAATGTAAGTTTTAACTCTTCCCTGATTGAGCTAAATTTATATATAGATAAAGGACAAGGGACAATAGAGACAATATAAAGGACAAGGGACAATAGAGACAATTGACCAATTAGAAATAGAATTAGAAGCATCAACCATTCAGATGGCATGAATTTGGTAAATCTAATTTCTATTATTACCAGTAATTACTAATTTAATTAAGTATTTTTAAACTTGTGAATTTTTTAGAAAGATATGCAAAGAAAATACACAAACTTTGTGAACGTCATATCATGAATTAAACTCCAGAACTAAAATACTAGCTTTAATATGAGTTTTATTTAGATACCCCTGACTAACCTAACACTTCTAACAGGAACACAAAATACCCATGGTGAATAAATCTACAAAAACATTTGCGTTAATAATTATTTCAGAGTCTATTTTTGTTGCAATTTTGCAAACTTTCTATATATGTGGTGTTCGGTGGTTTCTGTTTTGCAGAGTCACATCAACTTGGTTAAAAGTGATCTGGAAATTGTAAAATATAACCTAGAGTTCATCTCTGAATTTATTGTTTAGTCTCTGGATCACCTTGGACCAATTTGAACCATGTCAAAAAAAAGCCAGTTATAATACTGTACCAATAGAAGCATCCCTAGAAATTAAACTGACCTCTGTACTTATTAAATGAAATTATAAATCTGTATATCAGCAAGTTCAAATCTCACCAACTTATTGCCTTAGGGTTTACATTGTGGTCAGTCTAATTGTTGCGAAAAAGACATGTGAAGTTGCCATCATACCATTGTACTAAACAGTCCCAACTCCTACTCACATAAATATATATCAAAGTCAAATCAAAGTCAAAGTAAACTTTATTCATCCCATACATTTAAAAAAAATAAAAATAAAAATACAAATAAAATATAAAAATGTATGTAAAAGTTACGGTTATAAAGTTTTGTACCAGGTGGCATATATCGTGTATTGATTTTATTTATAACAATAAAAAAAGAAAAAAAATGAATATTTACAGGCAAATACAGTAACATGGATCACAAAGATAATTTTCATGAAAGTTTAAATGGCAGCACTTACCAGCTTTTCTTGAGCGTTCATAAGTTCTTGTACATACCAACGTGCACATGGCATAGTGCAGTTGGATGAACTTAGAACTAGTAGGATGAGTTGGATGATATCTGAAGTCTCACGTCGTAACTCATACTCCTCCTGCACCTCCTCACAATAAGTCACCTGCAAGAACAAATGTTATTGCTTATTGCTTATTTTTCAATGGTTGAATGCAACTCTCAAAATAGCAGAGACTTTTGCAAATTGCAAAACCAGAATTGTTATTTTAGAAAACTAGACCAACCAAAGATTTTACATTAAAATATAATGAAAAAAAGTTTTGGATACATTAGGAAAACATTATGTGACAAATAGATAAAACCTGGTCTACGCAAATTGACAAAAAAAGTGTTATGTGCCCAAATATGGTAATGATATGACATCATCGTGGGCATATATGGGCATTTTTTTGTCAACTTTATGTTGAGTCACATAAAGTTTCATAGTGTAGACATAGCTAAGAAACAGAGTTTTGTGATCTTTTTTGTGACAAGTTAATATTATATATAGTATGCATCTATTAAATTGCAAAAAACACAAATAAATAGAAAACCAAAAGTTAGCCTTTTTGATGAAAATGAGCACATGTCAAGATTGAAATAAACTAAAATTGAACACGAATATCAGCTGTTGTCTCCTTATCTTTACATCTAAATGTGTCTGTTTATAATTCAAGATTAAAGGTCAGATATGAAGTTCAAATTTCATAGTTTTTTCATACTCAAAATATAGTTTTTTTTGTATTCTATGCTGGAAATGTTATATCCAGTTTGTTCTTAGGTGGGACTACTCAATCTTGAGAATACAATATAGTCTGAAACCATTTCTCTAGACAAACTTTTTCTAGATGACCTAAAGTCTGTTTATTTTTTTTACCTCAATTCCAAGTGATGGCTGAGGGCAGAAATAAGGTGGTGCCGGTAGATAGAAATCATCAGGTACCAAACGATCAAACTTAGCAACCATTTCTAGGCACTTTTTCATGAGTTGACAAAGAAGCCATGGAGTGACATCAAGCTTTGCTACGGTGGCAGCAGTCAGAATCTCTTTTATGCTTCTTGATAACTGCTCATGTAATGCTTTGTCGGATTCTGTCAAGGATGCTGAAGTAGTAACAAGAACATTAACTCTGGTTAATTGAGGTTGCGAGACAAGTTTTTAACTTCTAGAAGGGATCCATGATAATAATGACTACCAATTACTATTTTATCTATGTTCACTTTAATATCTATTTTCAATTTTGTATATGTTCATTCATTATTATCTGAATAAATGTTATCTGAATCTGAATCTGAACTCTCGCCACATTGCTTGTATCCATAGGCAAGATACTTTACTTACGTTTGCCTCTCTCCACCCAGGTGTATTAATGGGAACCCGGTTAGATCAAGACACAACTTAGCGCTGATTACTAGCTGCATTATGGGAGTATGTTTCCATATGGACACAACATTAGGCGCTATATTAATCCAGGATATTATTATTATTATTATAAAAGTTGCAGCTGTTTATTAGTTACCATGTTAAAAAATGTACAATGTATATTTTAGACATAATAATAAAATAAAAATAAAAGAAAACCAACAAGAATTCTGTATTTTACTAAAAAGTGGGTTAGAGCAGGGATACTGTAAAGAAATGTTTTAGCTGTCTAAACCTCTGGTTTTTATTGATATGATGACTGTACCGGATTGCAATATGTTGCAATATAGAGAATTTATATAACATTATGATGACACAAGTAAGAGTTAAATCAAAATACCTATAGACAAAGACTTCTTTACTGGCGTGAGCAGGAGCCTCATTGGAGACATTTTGAACTGTGTCTTGTGGTTGTTGGAAGCATTGTGCTGCTGCTGCTGTGGTGCTGTATACTGTGACTGATGGATGATATGCAAGAGGTTGTCCTTTACTATTGACAGTGGGTGAAGCTCTGCTAAAGGAGGCATGTTTTTGTTGCTAAAAAACAAGAAAAATTGTACATAAATGGTTACCCCTATTTTTCTACAGTTTGATCCTTAACATAAACCCAGTTAATATATTATTTTATATATTCTTTACAGTGACAAGCGAGCATCATAAGTTATACTTTATAAAGCTCTGTCTACACTCAAATCTTATGTAACAAAAAAATGTGATGTGCCCATATATGGACATGATGATGTTATAACACTACCATTTTTGGGCATATCACTACCTTAGATGGGCACATCACATTTTTTTTGTCAAGCTAGTTTGAAATTGTAGACAGAACTTAATTAGAAGGGTAAATTTACCTAGGTTATCAGGTTAGCTTTAACGCCTGTAAGCATGTTCTCGTACCCTTGAAAGAGAAACATGGTCTACATGGGATAACCGCAAGGGTTAATAACACTCATTTCAGAAACTGAAATTAGTGTTCCATTTAGGTCACAATATTAATTTTGTAATGTATTATTAATTTGGTAATAAATATAAGATAAGATAAGATAAGATAAGTCTTTATTGTCATGAACACAACCAGGCGAACATGAAATTGGTTTTCCTTTAATGCTTAAAAACACATACAATATATAAAACATTAAAAATATCAATACAATACATTAAAACTATATACAGTAGTAAACAAACTAGCTTTGAAATGTTGAGTCGGAAACATGAATAGAGTTGTGGACAAATAATTTCCGACATTGAGTGGTATTGCACATTAAAGGACGAATTCTACCTCATACATACATTGTTTTGTATTGAAATAATTTATTTTTTCCACCATGATTGAAATCAATCAATGTATTGGAAAAAGAATGTACATCACACAATGAGAGATGTATATTCAATTGAGTACGCTGCAAATATTGCACTGTAAAGCATGGTGTGGGTGGCTTGATTGGTGCAGTTGTAATATTTATCATCAATTAAACAAGAACACTCTAGGGACTATATTTGATTCCCTAAGGAACCCCCAGTGAAGTCTCCAAGGTTATTGCAAGATTTGTACAGTGTTATATACAAAGCAGATGAACAGGTCTTTAGCCAGGCCTACTGTAGCAGAAATTAGGAAAGGAAGCCTGTAACAGGTGGAGAGTCTATGAGATGGCTTAAACGGAACTTAAACCAATGAATGGCCTACAACTCTCTCTGTAAATAATTAAATATCAGGCTATTTAAGTGACAACTCAGCACCCCTCACTGCAATATATATTTTAATACCATGCCGTGCATGCATATACTTAACATAGCATTATATAGTTAAATATTAAAATATCAAATGTACATCCGGTTATTATAAAGCTTTACTACAGTCTATCAGGAACTGAATCATAAAATGGCAAAACTGAACAATTATCGGAAGATACTGAAGAATTTTAAAAACATTAAATTATATTTATTATTGTTTTTAATTCATAAGCATCCAACAAACATGCCAATTACAGGATGGATAAACTATTTTATAGTTTATTGTGCTTATGAGGAACTAAGTTTTATTTGAGGCTTAGGGAGTGGAGTTAAAAGAGTCCTGAGTTATAATCCTGGCACTAGGTCCCTGGACCTTGGCATTGGAAGGCAAGCAAGTTAACCACCAAGCTACAGCTCACACTACATTGTATATTATCACTTACATATTGATATGGAATAAATAATTGTAAAAACTTTGTCTTATTTGAATTAGGCAAGATGTTACTCTCCGTGTAGTATTACACTCACTAAATCGAAAATTAAAACAAGGTTCGTATCCCAGTGTGCTCAGTATGGGCTGGGAGAAGTCTTGTAGACGTTACACTTTATAAAAAGAATATACAGTCAACTCTCCCAATACCGGACACCTTTGGGCCGGCCAAATAAGTCTGGTTTTCCGGAAAGTCTGGTATTCGGAATGTGTTTTTAATGGTAAATATAAATTTGGGACCTTTTGGTCCTCAAAAAAAGTCTGGTATTGGGAGAGTTTCTGGTTTTCAGAGAGTCCGGTATTGGGAGAGTTGACTGTATAACTAAAAAAAATTACCTTTGTTTTGGTAGAGCCTCATAATGTTCTTTAGCAATAACAGCTAGAACCAAACTACTCTTCCAGTCTCCAAGTTGTTTAGCAAACCAAGTAGCCTCTAAGTGAAGACCACAGACCAGAAGTAGTTCCAATGTCAAATTAACTGTCAAAATGTCAGACAAATCTGACTTCCTTATGGCACTAGAGATCTGCTCATGGTACACTGCTATCACCCTTCTACCTGCAAAACATGACCATCAAGCATCCAGAAATTAGTAAAAATTTGTAATTATGATGCTAATTTTTTTGAAAAATATGAATATTTTGAGTATGACAGATAGTAGTGTAAATTTATTTTGGTTTATTTATATTAAATAATTCAAATGTCTGGAAGAAATATTTGGTGTCAGAGGAAAGCACATAAAATATGCTTTCCATTTCTACCAAACTTGTATTGAAAATCTTTAATTATGTGAGGATAATTTTTGGAAAATGTGCATATTAATTTTAGACAAAAATGAGTATAATTTAGTGTAAATTTATTTTGGTTTAAATAATGTTAGCGTTGTAATGAAATATTTGGTATAAAAATAAAAGCCCATAAAATATGCTATCCATTGCTACCCAATATGTATTGAAAATCTTTAATTATGACACTAACTTTTTTGAAAATAACTAAAATGAATATACAGTAAAGTAGTGTAAATTTATTTTGGTTTAATTATGCTATATAATTCTAGAGTTTATTAAAATATGCATATTTTTCTATATAAAAGTGATTCATTTTCAATACATATTAGATAATCTGTATGTACAAGATAGCATATTTTATGGGGTTTGATACCAAATAGAAAAACTAGAATTCAATTTATAATAAACCAAAATATATTTACACTAACTGTATACAATATACTCAATTGTCGTATTCGATTTAGACTTTCACCGTTGAGTACAGTTTTTCCGTTGAGTACTTCTTTAACGGAGTATTTTGAGCGTGGAGATTGTTCTTAACGAAACAGCTTTCGTTGTCAACGTTTTCTATTCGAATGACTTTCTGTTGAGCACAAATTTACAATTCGAATACAAAAAGTACTCAACGAATCTTTACGTTGACAACAAAAGTTCCCAATTGAATACGACAATTGCTGTCAATTTTAGTTAATAAAATATAACAATAGCTTTATAATTAAGGGCTTTCAATACAAGCAATTGGATAGCATATTTGATTGGCTTTCATTTGATATGTCACATCAAAATATTGATTTCATATACAAAATAAACCAAAATAAGGACCTGGCAACTCTATTTTAAAAAATGTTTTTACAGATCAGCACCAGGAGGAAGAGTCAGCCAGGAAGGTGGGGGTAGTGTTAGTTCCGCATGTACACAGCATCCAGCCTACGCCTCTAACTGCGATTGTAAACCTGAATTTGCTCACAAAATCGCTTATCAAAACAATAAAAACAAAAAAGGCCTATATACACTAATCCTTCACAATTTAACTTTTGTTGTAAAGTGGATTGCCTGATCAAAATGAGTTCATAATAACATACGTTCTAGTCTGACGACACCAGTCTTTTTGTAGTGTGCCATTTGTATTTATAAAGAAGTATTTAGAGTTGTGAAAAAAGTTAAGTGGATGGCGCCAGGCATTACAAAACATTCATATCCAATGATAAAAGGAAGGTAGGCCTTTTGTGCTCCAATTCAATCATCAATAATTCGTATTCGTTCATAAGTTATTACATTTTTCACAAAATTAGCATCATAATTACAGATTTTTTTAATACAAGTTAGGTGACAATGGATAGAATATTTTATGGGCTTTCATTTGATACCAAATAGTTCTTCCAACTCAAATCATTTAATATTATATAAATAAACAACAATTACGCTACAAAATATTCATTTTTTGTATAAAAGTAATCAAATTATGCACATTTTCCAAAAATTAGCTTATTTTTATACATAACATAATTGAACATTTTCAATACAAGTTGGGTAGCAGTGGGTGGCATATTGTATATGCTTTCATTTGATACCATACAGTTTGTCCATTGACATTTTAAAGAATAATGTGTTTTTTGTTCATTTTTATTTCAAAGGTCAGTAAAAGCAGTTGCGGTCATTCTTTCGCTAGTTGTTGTTGTATATTCTGAACAATTTGACACCAAAAACAAATCTGTACAAGTGGTTTTGAGATATAAGAACCACACATTTTTAACCTTTGACCTCGATTTTGGGCATATTCACCCCGTATAGCGAATTTGGCACATATCCCTTGTTGTTCGTTGGGTCAAATTATCCTATAACAGTTGAGATATTCTCTCCTAAATTAAATGCATACAAATCTGACACAGGTCCTAGACTAGTAATATAAAGATATTGTTTGGAAGGAAAATTAAAAATAGTTTATTGGAATGCATGCCATTGAATGTTGATTGTTTGCTGATAAAACAGATATTTTGAATTGATTGAAATGTATGCATTTTGTAAATTTATGTAGGCAATATTGTCATGGTATCTTTTGTTACACACGATAGTGATATTGAATTGCTCAATTATGAGCTTGTTCATAAACAGTTTAGATCAATGTCTGTTAATATCATTGAATTGTAATGCACATTCAAGAAAAAACATATAACCCAAATAAATATAATTTTATATTGGACGTTCATGTCATGCTCTAATAGACTTCTAATTTAGCTAGTTAGTCTATAGGCCTTTGTCGTATCATGGGTTCCATTGGAAAGACAGCTTACTTCTACATAATACTATGCCTATTTTGGAGTTTTGTTGCTAAAACACAGTTTTACCCACAACAGAAATTGCAATTACTTTTTGGAACTGAAAACGTTGAGCTAAATTGCAATGTTGAGAAAGAAGGCTATGATATTGTTTGGTATTATGGGGACCATATGCAAAATGCAGAGACTGAAATCAGTTTAAACAAAAATATTATGGAAAAATTCAGCAGTTTATACAAGCTTGAATATTATGACCAGACATGCAATTATCGTCTGGTTATAAAAAAAGTTAGACAATTTGATGCAGGCATATACATTTGCAAACAGATTCAGAAAACTGGAAGAACAGAATCAGATGCTTCATCTGATTTGGTGACAATATATATCGAAGTATATGAATTGCCCGATGATCCAAAGATACTATGCAATATTGATGAACCTGTTTTAGTAGAAGGCAAAACAGTCACGCTAAACTACACAGCCCATATTGGTGACATTCCAAACCCGAGGGTTGAAATATGGATATCGAGTGTCACAGGAGATCATGTAATGAACATATACAACCTTCATGACGTGACTACTGTTACTTCAAAGGTAACACGCAACATGAACAAGTGTCGCTTTGGAGTAGGCCTATCACACCACCTTCTTCAAGATAAGTTGACTTGTGAAACTCCACCACTCACTGTACATTATAAACCACAGTTTCAGTTTATGCTCAATGGAATAGAATATAATATTGGGGATCATTTAAAAATACAGTTAAATGTGATGTCTAACCCACTTCTTATGTTAAACGATGTGTCCGTAACCTGTTGGCGTAACAGCAAATCAGTAATAAGCACAATCTGCAGTGAAGCTGTATTGATTCCCATGGAAAGTCAAGGGATTTATATCTTTTCATATAAACAAGAACTGACAGACTATGACAATGGTATAATGATTCAGTTTGAAGCTAACAATTCTGTTGGTAAAGATACCCATACCATTGAATTACAATGCCTTGATATGCCTACGCCAAATGACAAAAATAAAAATAATATTACTATAGCAATTGTGATTGGATCGATTATTCTGGCTGTCATCTTATGTGTGTCTGTTGTTGAGGTGTTTAAATTTTTGCGGATATAGTGAAATATTTTACAAGGGTGAATTTACTGCTTTAAAGTAATGGTTTTAACTTCATTTTGGTATTTATTTGTTGTAATTATTTGTAAATTTTGTGTATACCCATTTGTACTGTAGGCTTAGTAGTTTTACTTAATAATATTAACAATTATAATGTTAACACAGCCTTGTAGAATAGCACCAAATAATGGTGAAACAAGCTATCATGTTTAAAGAAAGTTATAATATAATAATGCAATGACGACGATGATAATAATAATAAATAACTGTAAATTTAAATACAAAATAAATTTATATGTGACATTTCAAAGAGTAATTATTTTATTATTATTAAGTAGGAGTAAAAACAGTAAGACATTTATCAATGGTGTTTTTCATGCAATTAATGAAGTTTTAAAGTTAAAAAATCTGAAGACAATAGTATAGTTACGGAATTCATGTGTCTCTTTGCCTCACTATTGTTTACCACTAATTCGTTGTATTCAACTGTGTCATCATATTAAGCATATATCCCCTTCTCACCTAATGTGTGTCAACTATTTTTCGAAATAGGAAAAATGCACAAAACAAACTACGGTTTTCTATGTTGTCACTTGACAGCAGTTCGGCTAAACTCCAAGAAACGCCTAACATTAGTGATCATGATGCTAATCGAGAAGTAGTTGTTGATGAACTGCTTTGTTTCATTGTACATAACATGGTCGTGAGTTATCAGTTAAAGCCTCAAGTTCTGATGTGCCCAAATATGGAAGTGACATCTTGTCCAAATTTTTTTACATAAAGTTTGATAGTGCAGACAAGGCTTTATAAACAGAAAACTAATGATCACATTAAAAATGAATTGAGTGGTGTAAAATAATTGAAAACTTCCAAAAGATATACCCCTATTTTGATCACATCCTTTAGGAAATAAGAAAATAACTATTATAAATCCACGCATTGTTTGAAAGGTAATTCAAAATAGTTTATAGATATGAATTACATTAAATTTTGCAATAATTTTGCTACACAATAAAACGGATATTTTGAATGGAAAGATGTCAATGTCTTGATTGATACAAACAGTTGTCATCTCTGGTTATCTTCAACAATCCAAATTTATTATTATTATTGCAACCGGTGATAATTTTAGAATTGGCAAACATACAAACAGTTTCAAGGAGAAGCTACGTTAAATTGTTTATCAAGTTATATTCAGATGAAAATTACATGAAGGCAAATATATTCCTTCTTTAACAAGTTGAATATTTATAAATAATTTGTATACATGTTGGAAGTCATAATCAAATTATGATTTAATGGCTTTCAGTGCGTATAAATAAATACATACTTTAGCAATTTACTTTATCAATACATTTTACTAAAGAGTGAAAAGTAATGTAATGTTTTGGAAATCTTGAAAAAATGTTCTTGTTCCTTTTATTAACAAAGAAATATACTGTATGATGTGGCGCAAACACTAGTTTGTATCCACACACTATGTAAATGTAAATGGGGATAACCTGTGACTTGCAGCCTACTGGGATGAATTGCACACAAGTTTGGACAATACCACAACTTTCTACTCCCCTAAGGGTCCATTCTTGTCGTGTGCTGCCACCAAATGGCGCACAAATAATAATGTGCCAAGGAAATTCAGTGAAAAAAATCATTAAATTTTATTTTCTCAGAGAAAATTGCAAAAAATAAGGTTAAAAAGTGATTGACATAATATTTAAAACAATGAACGAGATATATGGACATGATGATGTCATAACACTACCATATTTGAGCATATCATTACCTCATTTTTTTTGTTAAGCTAGATTGACGGTGAGGTTTATCCACGCAAATTAATATATGAAGATCAGATAGCTATGGCTACATGATTGTTATTATATTTAGAGGTAATTTTCCTACTTTTTTGTACTAAACACACAATGGCTAGCATGCTGCTTCCTTTTCTGGAGCCATTATGCGTCTTACTCACATCGCCACAAGGCATCTAGGCCAGCACTCCCAGCCTGGCATCAGCGGGCAACCATAACGCATCATTACTTATGATTAGGTTATTCATAATATTGATTGATATAATTACTGGTTTCCTTTTCAATTTCATATATTACGCAAAAGTTATGTTAGTGACTTGTATTTTGCCTCAGTAATCAAATTTACCCATGTTGATATAATGTCTAATCAACATTTTAAAAGCTATACATATTTATATCTTAAATCCATAGGCAAAATACTGAAAAAATGACAATGCTGTGGGTATCAGTGGCTGGATCTCAATGGAGATACAACAAAAAAAGCAAAAACGAACGATAAAGTAGAAACAGACAGAAAAGTATAAAATATTAAAATATACACATTCTTCTGTCAATTTTTTTATGACATTTTTCCATTCGATGAAACTTACTTACTTTTATGATGAGGTAGTGAAAATACCTGTAATGTCTAAACCCAATCTTGGAAGTGAGTGTGAATACCAGGCCTACCCAGGCTGTGTACAAATGTATACGTACCTGTAATGTCTTCAACTAAACCCAATCTTGGAAACGGTTGAGGATTGTAAGGAGAGTACACATACAAAGTTTGATTGCAGAAGTACATAGCCATAAAACGTGCAAAATTTGACACTGCGATCTTAGCTGCTGGTTCTAGGACACAGGGTAAGACAGGTGGACTAGTGGAGTCATCAACCTGACAAGAAAACAATATAAATAAATTAAACAAGACTAAACTTTAAAATGTGTAACAAACAAAACATACCAACTATTACATTTACAACAAATTGAAACTTATATTAAACAAGGCCAACAGCCATTAAGTCGCGTGCTACAATGCATAGTGATACCGGACCGACAGACAGACCGACAGACAGACAGACAGAGAGACCGACCGACCGACATAGTGAACTATACTGACCGAAATTACTGAACATGTTTAAAAATGTTGAAATGTTTAAAAACATTTATTTTTTTTTAATTTACACGTGCGTAGCCTGTCACTTTCGACGTGCTCGTATAACGTAATTTCGAGTTGAAAAGTAAGTCAAGAAAACAGAAATCGGGCAAAAAGAGTGCGCAATAACATTTAACGCGCAATGCGCTCGCAAAAATATGCGCACTCATGGCAATTTTGTAAACGCTTAAAATTGCCTGAAATGTACTCTTATTTCATCGAAAATAAATTTTGAAAATGTTAAGCGCGCGTACGCATGCGTTACATGCGCTACGCACGTAATTGTATTGCCATATGATGATTTATGCCCTGAAATTTATGAGTACCAAATTTTATTTAATTGTGATTCATGGTTGTGAAGATATGATTACAAACGTGATTTCGTTAAATCGTGCGTAGACCGCGTAATTTTTTATTGCGCACCGTGAAAACATAACCACATTGATTCCTGGCCATAAGGAATATACTCTGAAAAATTGACCTAGCTAGATTAAACTGATATCAAGATAAGGTCAGAAAGCGATAAAACGCATAGTGATACCGGACCGACAGACAGACAGACCGACAGACAGACCGACAGACCGACAGACAGACCGACCGACCGACATAGTGAACTATAGAGTTGCTTCCACGCGACTAAAAAGTAAGAAAATGCATTCACAAGAATCCATTACACTTTTTTGTGTATTGTTTGGTGCATTATTAAAGCATAACTAAAGAATAATCACGATATTGTTCATTTGTTTAGCCTTTTTTAAACATCTTAATGTCATAATATAGTCAAATTTATTTGTATGCAAAATGCATAGCTATGTGTTTTGTGGGTCCTGGGGCCATACCACAAAGTTTCAGTCTCTCACTGTGCACATTTCAAAAAATTAAAAGTGCATCTCTTGCACCTCACATGGCCTACCACACCCACACAGTCATTCTGTCTTTGTCGTAAATTTTTAGCATGAAGTCTTACAAAGTTATGTGTTATAACATTGTACGTTACATGACATTGCTGTTTGCAAGCTATATGACCTAACTATAGAAATCACAAGTGTAAATTGTCATTAAGATTATTATGACAATTATAGTATAAGAACAAAGAATTTGCATTGGTCACATGTCTATAATTAACACAGTATATAGGTCAGTAAAAAGCAACAGGTGCAGTGCTGTAGAGAGAACTTAATGACAGAGCTGGTGCAATTGAAAGTGTTGATTATAATAAGTCTTTATTCAAGAGGGAATAATGTAGAAATTTAAGCTTATATTATTCATCATTTATTTTCTTAAGCTCCGTCTACACTATCAAACTTGTGACAAAAAAATGTGATGTGTCCATGGACACGATGATGTCATATCACTACCATATTTTGGGGATATCACTACCATATTTATGCACATCACACAAAAAAGTTTGCTAGTGTAGACAGAGCTTAAGATAGTCAGATACTGTAGAACCATCCTTTGGGATACCTCTATTCAGGGGACAGGTTCTGTGAAATCAAGCAGACTTTTGTTTTAACACTACGAACAACCTCTATTCAAGGACCATCCATTTTAAGGGAACACTTAGGTATTCCCTTTATACCTTTTCTACTGTATCTTAATTACAATATTAGAATGATTATCATGTAACACTAATGTTTTATTTAAGTAATTGAAGTATTCATTATTAAACAGAAAATTAAATTGAACAATCGTGAAACAGACAATCA
The DNA here is from genome assembly GCF_964355755.1 of Antedon mediterranea. NCBI lineage: Eukaryota > Metazoa > Echinodermata > Crinoidea > Comatulida > Antedonidae > Antedon > Antedon mediterranea. The sequence goes on from NC_092675.1 coordinate 30,329,464, forward strand.
CAAGGGGGTATACAACAGGAAAAACTCTGCAAAAAAAATGTCAACAAAGTTTAAATTTAAAGCTATAATCCAGAGGTTGTTATGAATGTCAAATTTTAATAATGATTATAATCATAATAATAAATTGATAATTAAACAAAGGAAATAACAATAACTAGGGTTAATTAAGATGGATTAAACACTTCAAATTCTGCTCCCATTTGTCTGTAGTTGGGAATATTTTTCTTGCACATTGGAGAGAAAATATTTGTTAAATTCTGTGAAAACATAATTTATACATTTTCACCAATTTTATTTTCACACATTTAAAGTATTCTTGAGAGTTTCTGTTTAAATGACATTTAAAACTAAAGAAACTATTGATGTAAATTACACTTAAGTCGGAAATTAAAAGGTAAGTCTAAATGATAATGATACAGTATGGAAATGTCATGTGTTATCATTTATGATAATTATAAAATAAATGCTTATATGGACACATAATTAACATTTAAAATAAGTGATTTGATTATGAAAAACAAATATCAGTAATGAACAAGTTCCTCACATTAAAATTCTCAATTTCCACATTGCTATTTTTTCCAAAATTTGAACAGAAAAATTATTTAATCAGGAAGTTTGCCTAATGGCTTTCGAGGAGGAAGAGACACGAAGGTAACCGCCCCAAGGTAACAAGGCATCACAACTAAATATATAACTGTAATGAACTGAAAGAATTAAAGTTAAAAATTATCACAGTATGGCAGTAACTACTGTAGTTGCTGATTAAACTAGGGGGTACAGTCTAAGGCTTTTGAATCATGATGTCTAAAACATTAAACTAGGAGGTACAGTCTAAGATTTTGAATCATGATGTTTAAAACATTAAACTTGGGGGTAGAGTCCAAGATTTTGAATCATGATGTTTAAAAAACTAGGGGTACAGTCATTTTTTCCATTGAGCTGGTTTGGCTTGTTTATTGAAATCATAATATATGAAGTGTTTTGTTTATTTTTTTGTTTTGTTTTAAATGTCTAACAAGAGGTTCACAGTTTAATTTGTAATAAAAATATTATTTAAACAAATAAATTGATGTGAAATTTTGAAATGATGAGCAATCTATTTTTATAATTAGATTGTAATTTCCCAAACATTACATCATGTTCAGTAATCATAGCATCATATTATGCCTGTTTGTTTCATAAATATTCCGTGCATGTTTCATGATTAATATTCTGTTTCATTAATATTCTTGGTTTTTTTATAATTTATTTTAAATTAAACAAATGAATCCAAAACAAGATTTACCAGACCTACATTCATTTGCAGAACATAGCAGAATCATTAAGAATATGTATGCAACCATTCATCCTACTAATGTCTAATAATCTCAGCAGCAACCAGTTCAAATTATTATTATGTTTCAATTATGTAAAAGATAATGTCACCTTATAAGCCTCGATCACACTGGATTTAATTTGGTTAAAAATTAAAAAAGCTGGCTACAATTCCCCCACAGTTAGATTAACCAAGCTCAAGAGTTACTGTAGTCTTACTGACCAATTTTGCCCATTAGAACTGTTACTAAAAGTCCAATACCACTTGAATAAACTCCTCCACGGTTGAATATTGGTTATACACTGAATGGTAAAACTAAAAGTACCAATGACCTTGGGTAAAGTTGTCACAATTTAAGTGCATCGTGTGAACAAGGCTTTAGACATGAACTTACCCGTTTACCTCCCATTAAAGTAAACAAGAATGAAACATGGGCTCTTGTTAGTTTGGGCACGGTTGCATCTACAGAATTCTCATCTAGGCTGTAGCATTCTATCAATGAATCTATCATCTCTATAGCAGAAACTAGGTCTAGGTTTAAGATGTGTGTGTAGAGGATGGCTAACAGAGAGTCTGAGGCTACAGAATGTCGTGATGTGTTTGTAGCAGGCTGTCTGTCAGGTAGTGTGAAGGCTTGTGTTCGGATGTAAGATGTGTGCCAAAGATCAATGGCATTTGATGCTTTTGCAAACAAAAGTGATTCACAACCTGCAAAATATCAACACAAATATTTGTCAATAACAATATATAAAGTATGTTCACACAAACAAATTCATTTTCTATATTAAATTATGTTTAAATTATGTTTATGTTTACTTTAGCAGGTTGGTGAGGAAGGTTTATCACAAATAGCTTGATTCTGCAAGGAACGTCATTGCACAATGCGAAGGGTCTGGGGCAAACGTCACAACGTGTACATACAAACAAATATCATGTATGTACAGGGCCAAGATATTTGCTCCCAAATCCTTCCCAGCATGTGTCGCGCACGCTATTTGTGATAAACCTTATTGATGTGTAGTGATTAGTGTCTCACAGTCAAAGAAAAGAGAAGGTACAGGAGATTAAGAGGATTGAAAGGAATAACATCCCTCACCATTGATGAGTATAGCACCAAGTTTGTAAAACCAGAGAATAGTGAAATTGTATTTTCAATCTTCCTTGATATAAAACTGTAAATAAGTTATGTAATATTAATTTCCTCCTCAAAGACAGAAGTAACAATGAAATGTACAATACTGACAACTGAACAACAATGTGATTGATTAATACTGCTATTTTAAGAAAGGAAAACTGAATACTATTTAAAAATATAGTTTTCCAGTAGGAATTTTAAACAGGTGAATGCATCTTACAAACGAGGCAAGTTAAATATAGAATGACTGGGTTTGTCAGGTGAGGTGGTTATTATGACAAACTTTGAATGAAAACACAATGCACACATGTTTAGAATATTTTACAGTTATTCATATCTCAGTGTTTCAATTTGCTGCATTGCTAAATTTAAGAAACAATGTTTTTTGTTTGTTTTTAAAACATGTATCCAACAGCAAACACATGTCTCACCAATTGCATGATGGGAAACAAGTCTATACTTGTATGAGAAAGTGGTACATGGCATGACAAAAATCCTGGTACAGTGAGACCAAGTCAGGATTTGACCCAATGACCCTGGAATTTGGAACCAATGACCATTTATTCTATCTCTAAATTAATTTTTTTTTTCTTGGAACTAAACTATTCTATCCATTGCAGTTAATTTTTTTTTAAAGAAAAAGAATCCCTTTGTGAGCGACAAAAAAAAGCTTATGATGTCTGACTGAAAGTTGCGAGGCAGTAATAAAGTGGTTTCTCATTGTGGTTGCAATTAAACTGGCAGAAGCCTTAAAATACAAGTGGAAGAACTTTGGAAGAATATTGGGCTAGCCTTGGTCAACTCCACCCAACCAGCATGACCTGCCATCATGTGAAACTGGATCAATGAGATAGCTAAATATAAAGCAGTATACATAACCAACCAGCATGACCTGCCATCATATGAAACTGGATCAATAAGATAGCTAAATATAAGCAGTATACATTAAGGAATATCAAACAAACTCAGAAGTCAAAATGAAACTTCTGAGTCATTAAATGTAAAAAAAAGGCAGGTGGGTCAAGGTTGATGGCGCTAGCAATAACGAAATAGGAAATGATCCGAAGGGCGTGGTGGCGCTCAAGTGGCAAAGCAACACACCGTAAACTGTCATCACAAACAGATGAAGAGATTGGAATAGCTCATACTATAAAACCAGGAATCCTTAGATTAAGGAATAAGTACTACCATTACTTAGGAATGCCAGACATTTGTCAACATCAACGGATGAAATGAAACCATTAAATTGGGATCTCCTTATCTTCAACAGAATCAAACGAAAACATTACTTGTATGTTTAGATTGCAGATTAAGAGTTTATGAGAATGATTGAATTGCTATAATAACATGTGATGTTAATATCCACACTCTCGTGAGTGCGTCAAGTGGCGCTTGTGACAGTGATATGGGCAGGTTCCAATCGTGAAAATAAAACTGAATTTGAAATAAAAACTTTATAAAGTGATGAATAAATAAAACAAATTGTAAATTGAATTTAGGAGACTTAAGAAATGTCAATTGTTTTGATAGATTTAAGCAAAATAAAAGTAACATTGAATGAAGATAAACGATTTTTATGTAAAATAATTTGATTGCATTATATGAATAAACAATTGATTCCACCCACATTATCAAAGATTTTTCAATTAGTCTTATTTTAGTCCACCAATTACTTTATCTTTACACGTTAATCTTATAATGGGTGAGGCAGTATTCAATCAAGAAAACTCAAACTATTTCTGTAGATTCCATGACTAATGACAGCCATATTCAGCAGCTACTTAAAGATCAATACAAGATGTTTGTTTCAACTGTGATCATGAGTTGAAAGATTTGGATTGAAATACTTTGGGGAACTACATTGACAGCCTTATGATTTACCAAGAAGTGATTCGATTGGTTGACAGCTTGAAAAAACATTTGACAGGTCTTAAAGACATGGAACATGATTGGTAGACAGATTATAAAATGAAGAGTTGGCAGATCTAAAATAAAGGTTGTGATTGGGTAATAGTTACTAACAATATTATGAAAGCTTATTTCAAGGGCTGTGATTGGGTAATAGTTACTAACAATATTATGAAAGCTTATTTCAAGGGCTGTGATTGGGTAATAGTTACTAACAATATTATGAAAGCTTATTTCAAGGGCTGTAAAGAAAATTGAAAAAAAAAGACAAGATAAAATCAACCTTTTATGATTGGATAGCAATTTTAATCGCTTTTGACAGTTTTAAAATGCATATGCATGATTTCTCTTTCAAGTGTTTTTTATGTTTTAATTTGAAAAGTGTTATCTGTCATAAACCAACACATAAAATTATGATGACTGTAGTGCATACATGATTTTTTGCAAAATGATTCTGCAAGATTTTCCAATTCATTCAATATCTTCAACTTGGAAGTGTGACTTCTTGTTGAAAAACTAGATATGTCACCCCAATATCATGGCAATGAGCCAAATCTGTTATATGAAACGCTTCAGCAATTAATACTTAAGCCGATGGTGAAAACCCCACCCTTGAGGGACAGAGTACGTACCTCTAAGAAAGATCTTTCTTCTTGGTTCAGACCGTTTCTTATTGTAAATGACAGGTATCATGCAGCCAAGCTTAGCTAGGTTCGTCTGTGTGAAGCTAAGAAGAATGCATAACTTGTGAAGCTGTTTATGAGGCTTGCTGCCTGCTGGACTCTGCTTTGCTTGACTGGATAATTCAGAGTAAAAACTTGCCAGCTTTTGATGCAAAAGTTTCCAAGATATTATCAACCTGAAGACAAACAAAAATAAAACCAAATTACAATGAAAAAATTGGCATTATGAAGGTTGGAATTATATAATTTAAGAATACTATATGAACCTGAGCAGGGTTGTTTTAGTATGAAGATGTGTACTATTAAATTCTTTAGTAATAAATGATTTAAATTTTACATTGTTAACTAACTAAAATGAAGTTACCTTTGTAAGGAAAAGTGTTCATAGCTGTTACAACCGCTAATGTTGATACAACCGCTAATGTTGATACAACCGCTAATGTTGATACAACCGCTAATGTTGATACAACCGTTAATGTAAAACAATCCACCGCTTATGTAGTAAAACCTCCAGCTAATGTAGAAACACCAACACCTTATGTAGTAAATAAAAATCAACACCAGCTAATGTAGAACGGAGCGGTGGATGGTTGTATATTAAGGGTTGTTTTGACTTTAGCTGGCGTTTTCTACATTAACGGTTGTTTTGACTTTAGCTGGCGTTTTCTACATTAACAGTTCTAACAATAGCCCATTTTTTTTCTCCCATCCATTTTTACAATTAAAGCAATGAATATTTATATTGTATTTATTGGCTTGAATTAGCAGTATCAATGATAACAAAAATAATTAAAAACATCATTCTTGTGTTAAAAATTGTAATTAATAAATAAATAGATGTATGTGGTTTGAATTTTATATGAATCATGTACAGATTACTTCTAATAATGATTGAATGTCTTCCTGTGACGTACCTAAACAATTGCTACTGGAAATTCAATCCATTTATATTTCGCATTATCTTCTTTTTTTTTAGGGATACGGAACGTCACTACTGTGCATGGTACAGAATAAACCATGTTATCTACATGTCTGAAAGTTAGCCAATAATTATCCAGATAATTTGGCTCAGTTCAAAGCTCCATGTGCACGCCCACCTGTTTAAAAAGGTGATCTGGTTTTATTTTATCCACTATTAAATTACTTGTGAATGGTAAAGGGTAAATTACTGGCACTTAGAAGTAATAGGTGATATCCCGAAATGACACCTGCAAAGATTGAGTCAATTTCTACGAACATTTTAATACAAAAAAATTATATTTAATGATTTTCCTATTTCTTGTCGTCTTATTGCTCTTTTTAATATCGATTGACATTCTTTTTTTTAAAAATTATATTTTGGCACGAGATCTGTTTGAACCTTTCGTGCAAGTAGTGACCTGAAAACCAAGAAGTGCATGGTACTGTGCTGTGTATTTTACATCAATAAATGATATAAACAAACTTTATTTGATGAAATGTGATGTTTCTGTCTTATTTAAAAAAATAAAATAAAAAACAGTTGCATGAACTGTAGATACTGATGTTTTCTGTTATGCATTTATATATAGTGATGTATGAACAATATTTCTTGAGAAATAACTTTGAATTAATCAGTAAATACTAAATGTTTTATTTCTGATTCATACAAAAGCCTAATTTCTGACTTTTAAATTGTGTAGCTTCGTGTTTAACATTTCTATTTTTTTTATTATGAAATATAAACAAAATTATTATTAAAGCTTTGTCTACACTATCAAACAACTTTGACAAAAAAAGTGTGATGTGCCCAAATATGGTAGTGGTATGCTTAAATATGGAAGTGGTTATGCTTAAATATGGTAGTGATATGACATAATCATGTCGATATACGGGTACATCACATAAAGTTTGATAGTGTAGACAGAGCTTAACAATAACCCAAACAGGAGAAGTAGAACGAGTATCATGGAATAACCTCTCTCTGCACTCTGGCTCGCTGCTGTCGCAAAATAAGTGACAGATACATAAATGACGCTGCAAAGGTTTCTATTTCACAATAATAGAAAATTTTAACCCAGAGGTATTATTTAATTAAAAGAACTGAAGCAATGATAATATAAGAAATAATACAAGAACGGAAGGTGATGCACACAGCAATTATTGTTTTAATTGTTGATGGTGATCTGCCAACATGTTGAGAAAACTTAAATATTATCCCTTTAAAATCATTATAAAATCTATAAGTGTATGTATGAATGATCAATCATTCTTCATTCATGATAGCAGACCTTGAATAGATTCTTATCTTTAGGCAAGTCTCAGCAACATTCACTAATCTTCCATCCATTAATTGAACTATTATGAAAATTCTATAATTATGCATAAATTGAAATCCTTTTATAGTGCAATTAAGAGCATGACATTTCAATATATCACATGATCATGGTCATACATTAATGTACGCATGTCAAGGCTGCCAATTATTAAGATTATTATTAGACTGAAATTTAAGTTTTCAAATATTAATGATGTATTTTCCCCCCAAAAACATGAAAAATGAAGATTAATAAAATCAAACTTTCAATACACAGCTTCCATATGAAAAAAAAACGAAAAAATGTTTTCACTTATAACATCAAAATAAAAATGTTAAATTCAACCAAAAACCCATTGGCTGGCAGCCAATTTGACTATTTTTTGTTAAATTACAGTTTTTCAAGTAAATTTTTTTGCCATTCAAAAAAGTGGATAACTATTATGTGACATTAAAATAGCATATTCAACAAAAAAATTTAAAAAAAATTGTTTTTCGGGGGGACAATATATCTTTAAGGTACTGAAAATCAGGCAAAATAATTGTAAAAAATTGAAGTACAAAATTAATTGTAAAAACTGAGAAACAATTTAGTTAACATGGCCTGGAGAAAATGTAAGCAATCGTAAATATAGTGAATCATTTGCTGTCAAATAAATCAATCAAATCAAATTGTTAAATTATATTGTCCAAAATATTTAATTTAAACAATGGACAACTGGTGACCAGTACTGCCAGGGAGTGACTAATAAGAGGCACATCGTTCCTAAAGGTTGTAAACCACATTGATACTAAGTGCTGTCATTAAAGTTAATTCATCTTTACTTTATTATTACTTATTATAATAGGCACATTGCCAAGGACTCTATCAATACTGAATTATTTCACTGTCTTAATAATACAAACGACAAACACACAACAAATGCAAAATCATTTTCAGGAGAATGATATTGACAGATAAAACACAAATTCTGACATGACATACAAAATGTGAAATATAAACATTTCTGCTTGAATTTGAATGTAGGTGGATATCATAATACTATATTTGGTATAAATATATATATAATAATTCTCACAAATTTCTTCATCTTATCGTTTTAAATTAATTAATTAAACTTCAGTACAGTATATCACCGGGCAGTAAGAATATTTTATTTTAAATAAAATATTTTACAATAAAAAATTAAAAAATTTAGTACTGTAAAAGGAAAATCATATAGATATTCGTATGTCCCTCAATATAATAATCTAAAAATAATAATAAATGGACAAGTTAAGGTTTTAATAGTTTTAATGTTTGGTAGTTGTCTGGGGTAGCTGTTATATGGGCTAGCTGGAGCTAGAATACCCATGGTGTAGAATCATACCACAACCAGTTGATAGCACCTAGTGTACTGCGTGGAGTGGACATGAATACATGCATTTTGCCGATCCATTCGGTATTTGTGTGTAACATTCATAGTATAGAATAAATTATTGAGGGCCCATTCATGTCTGTATGTATTGATACGTGATTCAAGCTTAGCATATTCAGACAAATAATTAAACGCCTGCCAGGAAATATTAAGCATTCAATAAGACGACAACTATCTGTATATCAATTGACATTTTTTTTTTCAAAAACATATACAAAAAGAAAAGATAATAGAAAAAAAAAGCAATGTGAGAAAAAATAAAAATAAATAAATAAATCATATTCTGTCAAGAATAGTTGTCAAGACATTTAGCACTACCCCTGGATCCGCCCCTGTATACAGACATTGTGCACTAACACAGTAAATATTAAGTGCAGGATGATACTAATACTTACATAAGTAATAAACAATTATATTTTTGCTGAGCTCATGCTAGGCTTCAAATTTGTGAATGTTTTTACAGCAATTAGGGAGACAAGAAGACTAAATACAGGCTGACAATCTTCAATAACAATGGGAAAAGTTACCTTGAACAGTTAAATGTATGCTATCAATTTGTACTTAAAAGTATAGTTTAAAAAGAGAAGACAAGAAGTCTTCATTAATTGTTTATCGCTAATCTATACATGATATTGTTTTAAACAAGTACCGTAGATAATATTCACATATTTGTGATCTTGACTTTGTGAGGTATATTGCCGTATTTAAATAATACATTTAATAACTATATCATACGGGAGAGACCTACTAGATAGTGATTCAGTTCGCTTTATAGGAATCCTGTTTCTGCCTTGTTGTGTGTGTTGATTTTTCTTGTTCTTTTTTTTCTATTTAGTGTTGTTTTTTTCTTGTTCTTTGTCCATGTTTTGTATTGTATTTTTATTTTTCAAAATCATTGAAAACTCCAAATCAGCGTGTTTTTACATTGTACTAACCAGAACTTAAAAACCAAATACTTGCATAACTAAAAGACTATTTACAACTAACCTTTTAGCTGGAAGATGTCTACATGGAACTTTGGTTCCAGAATGCCACATTGAGCGTGTCAACGACCCGCGTAATGATTTAGTTTGATCTAAGATTTCTTGAATCGTTGCAATGGCTTTCAGTCTGGCTGCTGGTACAACCCGTTCCACATCTTGGTGTCCTGTTAAACTCTGGAAGACGGCAGATTCCATGACATCACTTTCGTAGAACTTTCTTTCAAGATGAGGAAAGTCGAAACTTGGTTGTACAACTCTTGTGTATGAGTATATTGAGTTCAGTTTAGATTCAGAATAGTGTAACAACCGATATAAACAAGCAAATGCTTTTATGTGTTTTTTTTTACCGCTATTACTTGCTAATAAACTTTGTAACACTTCATGTATTATTTTCAAAACATGTGGAAGAAGGTTTTTATGCAATGTGTCCCAGTAAAGTAAAGTCATTGTACATCTAAACAAAAGGAGAACTCGGAATATACGAGGATAGCGTTTGGCAAACTTTGAAAACTCGCTGTTCATGTTGGTTGAATCTGCCCTTAGAAGGTTTCCATCACATTTCATCAGAACTTGTGTGAGAAGAATAATTAATTGAGCCGTGTGTTGCATTAAAGATTCAAAAGTTACCGACCATTTATCAGTGATTGATACGCCAAGACCCCAAGCTGATAGTATTGCACGATGAGCCTTTTTAACCAGTACTAGTAACTCATTCAAGTCAGTAGTTGAATCAAGTTTGCCATCGATACTATCCATGGTCCCAAAAAATATTTTACCCTCATTTGCCGATGCAAACTGCCTGCTATAATCTGAGAAATCGCTGCTTGCTGTTAAAGCACTCTTCTCATCTATTGCTTCTGGAGTAAGGTTTAATGTGTCTGGTTTACGGAAACCAAACAAAGCTGCTCTTTTTAAAGATGGGAAAGGGTGCGAATTGTTCTGGTTAGGACTTATTAGCATCTCAGGCTGCTTAGAGGCTTTCTTAAGTTCAAGTGTATTTATGTTTAAACCAAGCTTCCATTGCGAGTTTAGTCGAATGATCGTTTGATGAGCCTCAGTAAGGTACTGTTCCATAGTTGATTCACATGTTAGATCCTTTGGTAAGGATAACACTGTCACAAGATAGCCATCTGAACACAACACCATTGGTTTGGAAGGATGTGTGGTCACTGAAAACCGCTGCTTCATCGGGTCACCTTCTGATAAGTCTGAATTTTCCTTGTCTGCATTATTTGTTGTCCTAAAAAGATTTTGATAAAGATTGTTTTTTAAATGTGTGTATATTAGATATATGATAATAAAAACTGCTATAGTCATAGAGCCTTAACCCATTAACCTCACCTTAAATTAAAACAAGATAAAATAACAAAGAAACATAGTAAAAAGGCGTAGAGTTTTATTGGGTTTGGGAATTGTTTTAAATCTCAAGGTAAATTAAACTCTTTGGGTTTGTTATTATTTAAATTATTTGAAAAAATAAACATCAAAATTAATTATGATGAAGTCAATAGAGAAATAAAATTAGTCAAGAAAAATAGTTTGAGGTCTAGAATTGAGTCAATGTAATAAACAAGTAGGAGAACTCGCGTCTGGTATAATTAATGGACAGGCTTCTGGCAGATTGCCAACTCATCCCCGATGATTTACATTTCACATAAATTCATCGAAAATGCCAATCAACGGACCGACTAAACTCACACACACATTATACATGTCACATAAGTCTGCAGTTTACTCTCGTCTTGGCGTTGTCATGACAAATATAGCAATTAGTTGAACACACCCTAGAAAAATTGTTCAGGTGGGACTGTTTTAACGCCAGTTAAACGTCGATAGCATTTGATAAAAATATTGCTGTATCTGTAACTAATTTCAATCATCATAATGATTAAAAAGTAATTTCTAATCTTTAAAATAATTTCATAATATTGCATATGTTATTACTTATATCTTAGATGTCTACAGTGAATCAGTCATGTAATAGTCATAGTTCATAAACCCATACAATTATCATTTCTCTTTCAGATTTAACTAAAAACTGTAATATAGTAATGACTGTACAGACATTAGAGACAGTCACAATATGTTACATCAGTAAATGGCTGCATGGTACATTGTATGTTGCTAACAGTGAACTCAAAAACATGTATTATACTGGCTATGTCTCCAGATATTTTGTGTCATCTTCTTTTTTCCTGCAAAAATTCATTGCCATATGGTCCAATTTACACAGACAAGCAGTATATGGTAAGTATACGGTAAATGTTAAGCGGTGAACAAAAATATAGAATCTATATGTTACTTCTTACATTTACACAAAACACGTCACATCTTGAAAGTAGCTTTAGATATCAACGTCTAAGATTATTTATAAAAGCACCCTCTATTGTTTGATTTTTTCAATTCAATAGGTTTCAATTTGTGGAGCGCGCACTGCATCTTTTTTACTATACTGTACTTTCATAAATTATCCGAATATTTCACTTTTCCAACTCATTATGTCATTAAAAGTAAAAACGTTTAATTTCAGATATAGATCTAGACATGTATGTAGGATGATTTTGCACTAAAAAAACACATTGAACAACCTCACCTTATTGTGACCACAGGGTGAAACGGTAAAAAATATGCTGGTCCCAACTCAACAGAACATCCTTCTGCTTGTAAGACTAACAGATCACCAAGTCGTGAAAACATACACAAAGAACCTCTTAGGGTGAAGCACACAAGAAACAGAGAATCTGGCGTCCATTCCATGCTACCGATGCGATATGATCTACAAACAAAAGATATATAATAAAAAGTTGATTTAACATTGTAATGAATAATAATATAATAAAACAAATAAGAAAAATTAAAATTAGTACAGAAGCTTTTTATTTTTTTTTTACTTAAAATTTTAAAATAATTCTAGTAATATAAGTTGAGGGTAAAAATACAGAAAATAGCAATTTCAAATATCTAAATATCATAGTTTGTGCAGCTCAAAGATACTTAAACTAATGTACATATAATACTTATTTAAAAAATCAGGTTTATACTTCCAATACCACAGTCACAGAAGGGTGCTTGGTGATCCAAAAGGAAAGAAAATCGAAAGCCCACAACATGTACTTTTTCAATGTTATTCAAGACATTCGTCAAAACAGCAGATGGGAACAAGATAGCGAGGATGAGTTTTTGGGTAAAACTGAAGGGGATCTTTCATAACCCATTGCCATCGTCTACTAAACAGGAAGAACATGTCAATAGTTATGTACAACAGTTACACTAGCTACCCTGTTTACACACATCAGACACACCAGACTATGCTACCAAGAGCCTATGGGAGATCTAAAAGGGGTACATAATGTACTTATAGCCTGACTAAGCATATAATTTGTTAAAAAAACAGGAAACGATCATTCAGAGGTATGTATCAACCTGGTAGGCTCACGGGAACGAATACGCAAACTGAAGGGGTAGAGGTAGTATTTTGGGAGAAACGAAACACAAATTAAATTCGTTCACGGATATGATTACATGAAGGTCTTGAGACAGATCAGTTGTATCATGTTATCTTTACTCAGGGGTAAAAGAAGGTCCATGGTGGATCATAGGGTGTAAATTGGAAAGAAAACAGTAATTACAACGAGGAAATGAAATGCAATAAAGTAACATCACAAGAAGTAGTATATACAAAACAGATTGAAATAAGACGGTTTCATACTGTTGATAGCGTTGCAGAGTTAGGTATGTTAGTATGGATACAGTAGATTAGTTCAATTGCTTTCAAAATGCAACAAAGTTTGGCGTCAAAACTCTTTCAACCTTGATCATCAAAACCTAATCAAAAGAAATTAATCAAATTCCTAATGAATAAATCTCGCTGATCAGGTAAACTTAAAGATAGACATTGTTCTGATAATTTAGCAAAGACTTATCAACAATAAATCTGTGATATCTACAAATCTGTAATTGAATCACCTTTGAAATATTGACCTACATATTCTAATTGCTTCCTTTCTAGGTCACCATACACATTTATTGAGAATATGGAATTTCCTGTAAAAGGTCTCATAAAATTCTGAAATATCATGTATAAACCATAATTTAAACTGATTTCCAAACTTGTCATTTTTTATATCAAGAAAACAAATTCCAAACAAATATCTGTCAACACTGAAAAAAACAAGGGTTTAAAAAAATAAAAATATTGAAACCACATATTCCAGTCTCATTGCAGTACTGTAGTTTGAAAAATGAGTATTTGCGTATCCAGGTCTGTCTGCAGTAAAAGATGAGTATTTGCATATCCAGGCCAATCTGCAAACATGAGTATTTGTATATTCAGGTCTGTCTGCAGTGAAAGATGAGTATTTGCATATCCAGGTCTGTCTGCATTAAAAATGAGTATTTACATATCCAGGTCTCATTCTGCAATAGTTTTTTTTAATGTTGACTCAAACTTTCCTGCTGTCTCAATATCAGGAATATATCAAGGGACTCAATCATTTAAAATAAAAAAAACTACATTTCGTCTGAGAAAATTTAAGAAAATATTTCAGATACAACTGACTATTCTAATTAAATAGAGTTTTACTTAGATTGATTGCTTTAGATAAGTACTACTACAGGGGCCAACATTTGAGTGCCAAACTCTTGCAACTTAGTACGTTTTAAGTTAATATTGAGAATGCTTATGTACAATAATAAAACAAATCATCTGCTACACTGCCATCATATTTGTACACATTAAACATCCCAGAATAGAAACTCCTTTAGGATTACTAAATATCACAGAAAGTAGTCTTCTATCCTACAATATCATCTTTTAAAAACAGGCGGGAATTGTACTAACATCTACCCACAGGTTGTGAAGCAACTCGCAGCTGTTACAATGGGATACACAGTTGTGAACTTGTGTGTGAAACATTAGCACGGTATTTTTTTCTATCACACTCTAAGAAAGTAACTATATATGGATAAAATGAAAGTATAATGTTAAAAAAATGCCATGGAAATCATCAAAAAACAAGTTAGCACAAAATAATGACATTTCAAAAAATATTAAATTAACTTGGAAGAATTTGGGAAATAAATACATGATTTCTTGATGTTTTATTACAGGGGAGTAGCTGAGTGGAAAGCCTAGGGGATACATGAATCATAGAAATGAATTATTATTCATCGTCTGCATTACACATTTCTATACTGTTGTTGTATTAATGCACCTGTATTTTAACAACAGTTTCTGTATTTGCAGATGTTTTTAGTGAATGTATGTCTCAAGTCTGGAAAAGTATCTCATAAATGGCAGGCAATAAAGTTTGATGGCATTTTCAAAGGATTGCTGATATAAAGTTTGCGGTCACCACGTCTATTAGTTCTAACTGTTCAGTTTCTCAATGTTTGGATCAATATGCTTTGATCGTCCTCAGGAATGAGAATTTTCAAAAGACACTGCAATGCCATATTTATGGATTTGTGTATTATGAAAAAATGTTAGTATAATAATAATAATAATAATAATAATAATAAAAATAATAAAATGAGTGAAAATGCAATGTTAATAGTGTTGCTGATTTTTGTTATAAATAATAATATGACCTTTTGATGAAATGAGTTAATCTAATTATTTGATGATAATGATATATCTCAGAAAATAAAGACCATTGCTTTTTTTATTTTTGAATTACATATGCATGCAACAATGATTAACTCACCAATTACAGGATGGATAAACTATTTTATAATTTATCATGCAAATAAACCACATTTGAAGCTTAGGGAGTGGAGTTAAAAGATTCGTGAGTTGCAAACCTGGCACTAGGTCAGGATTGAACTTTGGACCTTGGGATTGGAAGGCAACGGGTTAACCACCAAGATAGCTCCACTACAAAACTTGAACTAAGTTGCGTTAACATAAAATGATTTTCACTGCTAGAAATAGAAAATGGTGGTGTTACAGAAGAAGAAAGATGGTTGAACAGACGAAGGAATATGGGAATTTATACCGACGTTTTCACTATAAATGTAATAGAAAACATATTCTAGGTAAAGAAACTAGATAACTGAACAGGTGTGTTGAAACTGACAATGACTGACAGATTGAATGACATCAACAGGTTTGATGAAAAGACACATACATTTATACAAAAAGCGTGTTTAATACAACCATTTAGACAAAAATCTATCAAGAGCAGGCAAAGATAGGTTGACTAAAACAATTCTTAGTGTCTGAAAACAAATATTTTCAGTGTTATTATAATAATCTTTAGCATCCCAAATTCCCAGAGTACTTTGCAATCTAAATCGAATATCTTAAGTTTGTTCTCTGGTGTAAAACATGCTGTCACAAACATTTTGTTGATAAAGAATTAATATTGAGTGTGAATTGGGCTAGTAGAAACAAGTAAAGTGATTTAACCTTACATAAAAACAGACAACTTTCAACAGGGCGTTGCCGCTGGATCTGTCAGGCATACGTCTGTTGGATCACACTATAGAGACTTATTAGAGTACTGTTCAAAGGGATGACATTCAAATTTGATAACAAAACTTGACATTTCAACATGTAGTAGCATGTTTATTATATCCCTTGAGGTGTTGAAGATGCGTTTACCAACCCATCCCATTAATTTATCTATTAAGATAGTAAGTTGATACATAAGGGGGTTGATGACTAGTGAAGGAAGAACTCCTCTTGGACAAATCTACAAACTATCTTATCCTTTTGTATTCCCCTCAACTTTCATTTTTTATATGAACGTCAGAAGTGAAACTCTACAGCTTCGTTCAATTCGGAACAAAGCTGTGAGAATATAAACAAAATAAATCATTAAAATAATTGTGAGTAAAGGTAGTTTAAATATTTATTTCTGATTTCAAATTTAATAAACACATACTATTCTAAACTTATGCATTTCTACATGTTGCTACTAAAGTAAAACTAACTGCTTTAGGAAAAGTAAGAAATCTGCTAAGTGTAAAGCTCTGTCTACACTATCATCAAACTAGTTTGATAAAAAAAGTGTGATGTGCCCAAATATGGTAGTGATATGCCCAAATATGGTTGACATCTTCATGTCACTTTTTTGTAACATAAAGTTTGATAGCGCAGAGTCTGACAGAGCTTAAGTATGAGTAGTACTCCCACCAAGTATACAAATGATCTAACCTTAATTGTGTCATCATCAGGAATTATGTACGGCTACTGTATATAAACATCATTACATGATCAATCAAATAATAATATATCATAAATATATTTCGAATAGTACTTTCTCATTTTTCTAATGTATTTTTTTATGGATACAGTGTTTTCTGAAGTAAATAATGAATGAATAGATAATAAAGTTCTGACCAATCATTATGACTAATCATACTAATCCTAAAGTATTGACCAATCATAATTAATCTTTATTGACCAATCATGAAGTACTATAATCTTAATTTCAGTGGTTGTACCTAAAAAGATTTCTTTAATGTTTTAAGCTCTTTTAAAACTATATTTAAGAACTCTTTCAAAATGATATTTATCTTGTTAATGTAACTATCAAATATTCAGTATTTTAGGGGAAAAACAAAATTGGTTAAGGTAATTTGGGCTTGGAAATATACCGAATTTAATATTAATTTAAAAAAAGAGCAAAATTTAAAATGTGAAATCAAAACAAATGACAAAGCTGACTGTGACACATTTGCAAACAGATAATTACTAAAACAACTATTATTTCTCTAAAAAATAATAGATTATTCCAAGTAAAAAAACATGCATTTTTTGTTAACATTTTATCAGGGGTGCTAATTAACGTCATTTGCTTGTTAAAGAGAGTTTAAACGTTACTTTCACTGCGGCAGATTTGAAACAACTGATTTAACATCGTAAATGTCACTATGATAGTGAATTACAGTAGTCGTCAAATCAATGTTGTTAACTTTCACAATTACTCGGCTTCTTCTGCTTTACCAAATTTGAATCATCTCTTTTGTTGACAATTCTACATTATTTCTTTTATATAATCGCAACCAACATAAAATGTTGGAGTGTTCTTTCAAGTACAGCCAGCAACAAACGTCTATCATAGTACGCTATGAACTTTGTGTCAAAACTGACAAAACAACAATTATTAGTTTAAAATAAAATGTTATTAACTATGTTTAATGTACAAAATACAAACCAGCATTAACCCCTACCCTACAACATACGTAGTATACTTAAGTTGTTATAAAACGTTTCTAAGCTTATGATGTTTTATTGCCGGTATAAACATAGATATTATTGGGAATTTTTGGTATCATAAATTTGTTTCTCACTAATTCAAATGCATTAGATAGAAATGTTATTAGTATTATTAAGAATAAAAACTGTTGAAATCACAACAGTGTTGTTGGTGGGTAAATATTCTCAACAAATGGTTTCCAAAAAAGCAAGTAACAACACATTACAAATTAGTGTGACAAGGAAAGCTGTACTTAAACCTAGACAATGATCTAAAATTCATTGATATAAAACATTGATAAATTACATTCTCTCACTCCTTTCTTGCTATACAGATTTAAAATTTATCGATAGGGTTGGCATCTACAGCTCTTTCATTAATTTTTAAATCCCTACTCTCTAATGGTTCCTTCCTGAGAGATCACCAAGAAATTTATTGACGGAAACCCTTTCCTTGTATTTTCCACGTTTCACTGTGCATCACTGAATACCGTGCATCTATCTGTACCTCTTTTATATCTCATAGATTATATTGGTAATTGTGTAATTCCAAAAAATGAATTAAATTCACTCAGAGGCACTAATATGGGGGCTGAAAGGGGCAGATAATCTGATCAAGAGATTAACAGACAAACTGAAATCATCAAATAAATGTGAAAATATCAACTTTCTATTTAAACAGAAGCGTGAACATATTATCATTCATTCTCAAACATGATTTGAGTACGTCTGAATGAGCTTTAATTGTTGCAAAGATATGTTAATTAGAAATTTTTGTAAAACTTGTAAATGGAAGTTACAATGTAAAAACACTAAGCACATGATAAACCAGTACAGAATTACTAGTAGAGGATGAAAAAAAAAACTTCTCTAGTAAGAAATGACCACTCTTGAAATATAATCTACATTTTGAAACCCACCCCTGATGTGTACCCCTCTTGGTAATTGATAATAGAGCCCTGGATTGAGCAGAATCAAGGACAAACGGAAAGAGACAATTGAACTGTATCATGCAATGTTACACCATATTGTAAATGCTTTTTTTTTGTTAAACTGTACTATTAAATGTATGTACATCATTGTCTTACTTGGTAGCTTGGCAAAACCCGCTTGGAGGATAAGTTAACACCCATGAGATAAACTTAAATTCAATTATTATAAGTATAGCAGCAGCAATACTCCCCCAGGAAAGACTGTATTAAGTGTATACATTAGTTTCAACAACTGGGGTGATAATGTTATGTTCCTGGAGGCTGCTGCAATATCTACTATCTACTATGTTTCGAGTCAGACTGAAACAACAATTTCATTCAGAATTCCCTTATCACGAAAGCAAGACAGACTCTGTGGAGGTCTTGTATATATATACAAGACCTCCAATACAAAGATCACTATACAAATGTTGAGATATATTTTATCATAATTTAAATGACTGAATTCTGTAGCAATGAATATCCATCTCCAGGGATGTATGACTCACTTCAAATAAAATTATACTAAAGGTATGATCAACAAATGCAGACAACCTAGATGTATGGTATACATAATTATATTAAATATAAAAACCTATATTTATATATAGTGCATTGGCTTCTTACTTTATAACTATGAAATTATTTCATCAAAATATTCCAAACCAAGTTAATTCAAGCATGTTTCCCGATGATTAAAGCAAAATTCAATAAAAGAAAATATGAAAGAAAGAAATGAATTTAAAGTGATGATGATATTGAATTCATTGCTACTTATGCGTTATGTTCTTATTGTGTCTTGTATTGTTATATTTTTTATATTGACATATTGAAGAAAACATTAATTGTTTGTGAATGTGTTTACTTCTAAAACATTTATTATTATTTTTTAATGGTGAAAAAACAAGTTTACAGATTAAATTAGATAATAAATTTCAAATAAAAACAATTTATCCTGGGATTTAATGATTTGCATTGAATTTAAATTAACCTTTTATTTCGGAGAGGTCATCACATATCTGTTTTACTTTTAATCTGCAAGTTGATAGACCCATATTCACCCTCAGTTGGAAAGCTATATCATGTAGTGCACAACCAACAAATCTGTTGTATAGTGGCAGATTTAGGAATAACGGCGCAGTCCTACCTTCCTCTGGTGTCACCTTACGTGTCAATTTCAAGTACCGTAATCACATATCAATGTAAGCACTCAAAAAACTATTCCCCTTTGTACCTTATCTTACGATCTTTCTTGAAAGACCTTAATGTAACCTGTCTCTGCAGTTTCAACCTGATGCATGATTTGACTAGTCTCATTGCTTCTTACAATGTTAAACTTTTATAATATCTACAAGATATAAAAACTGTCAACCAACGACTCATTGCTCATACAAATGGTATCCGAACTTACAGTACATCTTGTCCGACGCTGAGTTGGGCTTTAGAAGCTCAGTTGACCTTTGACACTAGGTCCTGTTTTTTAAATGCCTCAACCTGACTTCCCATTAAAGCACTACTTTTCCCAAATACTGATTTGACCTTTGAAATCACCAACAAAATCTTAGCTAATTTGACACCGGTGGTGGTCCCAATGTTAAAGCTTCTTGCTTACACTTTTAAATGTTACTGTACATGTCACAATAAATTTGCACTTACATATCCTTTAAATAGTGTTGAAATGAAACTAAAAATTAGCTGGCTAGCAATTAAAAAGCAATTTAACGTGTAAAACAAAATGTATCATAGATAAAATTAATACAAATTGTACAAACTTTATAAAAAGAACACAGTACAGGGAGTTTTATTTATGGACAAAACTATATCAAAATTTGGTGATACACACCAAGACATCGGTTGATTTGAAAGGAAAATTTGATTCTGTTTTAAATTAACTTACATGTGTGTGTGTTAGTTGTGAACACTGTTATATTATAGGCAGTTGAGTTATACATACCTTGCTAACATAGAAGGAGACTTCTTGCTTTTGCACCCACAACTCTTCATATCTGAGATAACAGCTGTAGATGTCATTGTGGACATAAACATCATCTTTGAATTCTGCGGTATTTGTTGGTTTATAGCGACAGCAAGCGTTGAACCATCGTTGGTGTGTCTTGCTACGAAGGCTCCTCGTTGTGGCATGGTGCTACAAGATGAGCTGAGGCTAGACAATGGTGTGTTTAGTGATGTCCATTCAGCTGAATATGATAGAGCACTATAGATAAAACAAGATATTTTTTTAGTTAACACGTTTATCAATTTTGTACGGTAATATTCAATTTAAATAATAACAGTAATGTTAGTGTAGCTAGTGGTTACCATTGTTCTGTCCTTTAATATTTAAATGCATAAAATCTCTTAGCTTTGGAAATAGTGTGGAATATTAAGCCTCATAATGATAACATAGATTTTTAGTTCTTGTCAATTCACTGTATACTATATAATTGGTGATTTTACCAGGCAAAGTGTGTTAAAATTGAACTAATATGTAATATTACTAGGCCTAGGGTATCTTTTAAACTTCAATAAATAATGACTAAACTGCCAGTTTTATTATAATATACAAATAATATCATAATAGTTGAACTGAAAGTTAACTGATTCCAAGTTGGTACTACAATGAAGGAAGTTAATGTTTGTCAACACTACACCTTTTCTTTGTAATCTCCATAAGTAATATAATATCGCGTTATGTAATAATTTAATTAAAACAATAATGTGTAGCGTGCAATAGAAAAGCTGTTTGTACTATGGTAGACAAAGCGTCGCCACAATACACAAACCAAACATGTGGTAGTGAATATACCATAGTTTACATGATCAGCCTAAACTTTGCCTAAAAGCCTTGTTCAACAGACTTCCTAATGAAAGTGCGTAATCAACATACTGGTGATATATCAGTGTATGGTTCCTGCAATATGACAACAGTGATTACATTGCCTTCCTTGTGAGGTAACAGAGAGGGCTATATCATTCCCATGAAATTATGCCAATTGACAACTGTGCTCTACTTTGTCTCTGATTAAATTTATACTGAAACAACAGTTTATAAATCTTACTAAAACACTGTGCATTATCTTTTTAGATAAAAACTAGAAATTTGACATCTGTTTTATATCCATATTTAATCAATTTTGCATTAAATTCTTTATTGTTAAACAATTTATTGTTCAAAATAAAGAGTCAAAAGGAAATGTTGGAATGTTCTATATTAATTAAGAATCATTTTTAACTATAAAAAAGGAAATTAAGCTTTGTGCAGAATTACACATGAAACTAGTTTGACAAAAAAAATGTGAAGTGCCCAAAAGTGGTAGTGATATGACATCATCATGCCCACATGGGCCTAATTTTGTTGTCAAAGAAAAGTCTAATAAAAGATTTTTATGAAATTAAAATAATATGTTTAAAACGAAGAAAAATATTGTTGTTAACTCAAACAAAATGTGGAAGGTGATGATCAATGGAGCATGACAGCACTGACCTAATAATGACCTTAAACAAATGTGCAGACATTTTATAGGGAAATTAATTAAAATATTAATTTAATAATGTAATACTTATCAGAATAGTCATGTCTCCGGTATATTCTATAGTCACCACCAGATATACTTTTACTAATCATCAGTGCTTCTATGAATGGATGACTAGCTGGGATCAGGAATGCTTGTAGACTAAAACCCAGTACCGTTTTGATTTTATGATCTTTCGGGAAATTATCGCGTAATGACTTATGATTTTCATTAATTGTTGGTAAATGATTTGGAATAATGTGATTTGAATGGTAATACCTGTACCTGGAATTGAACACGTTTGATTGGTTTAGCCATCTGAGAAGAAGGACAGACACTTGGATACAACTTGCAGAATTAAAGACAAAACTACACAAGCAGCATTTACCAAGAACCTGAAATACAGAAAATAAACAGAGATTAAATTAACTAAATTAAAATAACTGTGATTATGTTTTGTAACTAAAAAATACACAAAGTAAAATGACTTTTGTATATCGAAGATTAACCAAATTATGGAACAAACTTTCAAATGACACAACAACAAAATCTATGACAAAACTTTTAAAAATTCAATCCAAAATATTAGTGATTAAGTATTAAGTATCTTTTGCCTTGAATTCCTTCCATTTTGTATATATACTGTATGTTTTGTAGATGTGTGTATATACATAATATAAATTATTTTAAGTTGTTTTAGAATTATTTTTATTATATATATATTATAATGTTCTCTACTGTTATTCAGTATAAAGACAAAATGAATAAATAAATAAAGTGACAAAACAGTTAAAAAATATATCAACCAACTGATAGAGTTGAGTAGTGGAAATATTATAATTGTCAGATTTTCACTTTCTTTATTTACTGGACAGCAGAGACCATTCGTCTTAATTAAAAGGTGAAAAGAAGAGAAATTTAGTTCCGTTTATACTTCTACTTAAGAGAGCCACTGTTGACCATTTTTATTACTTCTAAAGAAAGTGTTCATTTTAAATTGGGAATGACATAATGCGGCTTATAGGTGTGTATGCACAAGATTACATTTGCTACAGTTAGACAAATATCTCAACTCAGTCAGTTTCAAATGAATGAAATCCCAAGCAAAGGACATTTATGTACTTTCAAATTTATTTTACTGAGTTGAAATGCTAAAACTCAAGGTTATAGGATAAAATCAATTTTGAATTATAAAGTAAATTGTCAATGTCACTCAAAAATAGATAGTTTTAAAGTTTCAAGGCAGACTTCTTACCCAGACCGGCTAACTATGTTGAGGGAACATTTTGACATACTTCCTCTTGTGTATTATAGTTGAGTATTTTAATGTGTATACTTGTAATTATTATAATAATTATTGTTATTTTGCCATTATTGAAATTAATAATATTCTTGAAATATGAAAGATATGAAACATGTACAGTATTCATTAAGAGTAGGAAAAGGAACTTGGCCTTGCCAATCCCAATGTTTCTATTGGTTTTGATGAAATAAAATAAATTAAATGTATAGTAAAATCACACTATTCTGAATTTGAATAACTCAAATATTAAAAAGTGATACATTATTTATATAAAAAGAGCCTAATCTAATGATTTGTTAAATTTATTATTTTCTAAAAGTGTAAAAGTAAAAGCAGTCTAATAATATAATTTTTTTTTAAATGAATGAAGTGAATAATATGTATAAGACATTTCAAGACCGTCCTACAAACATATAGGAAGGATATTCAATTATGTTTTAATCTGCTTCACGGGTAGGATAAAATTAACTTACGTAATATTAGGTTGATAAGTTGTTTAATTTTTGTCTCTGGAAATTACTAATAAATGACAAACCAGCAAATGAAGAATCTTGAGTATTTTGATTTGTCTTTTTTTAGATTTGTGTTAAGCTCTGTCTATACTTACTATCAATCAAACTAGTTTGACAAAAAAGGTGTGATGTGTCCAAATATGGTAATGATATGACATCACCATGTCCATATATGGGCACATCACATTTTGTTGTCACATACATTTTGGTAGCGTAGACAGAGCTGAAAGAATTGTTAAAAATACTGTTTGCTTTTTATTGTTACAGATTATTATTGTATAATAAACAAAATAATACCTAAAGGAATAGATTTAGGGATTTTTTTTTTATTTTACAAAATTCTAATTGTAATTTAGGATTTTCAGTTTTATTTTAAACTCTTCTTGTTAAGTTGTTAATTTAATTTGTGTATGATGCCATTGAGGTGAACAAGTGTTGCTGTAATTAAATAAAGTTGTTGTTATTATACTATAGTGAGCCTAGTATGAACATGGAGGAGAAAAAGACCATCAAGGTGTAAACAAGGAAAGACTATGTATGTATTCAAGATGCCACAGTACTATATAAAGCACAAACATTGATAGACATAATAGAACATTGATTGACATTCAATGAATCTTGTTCAATAACTCCAGTCATTGTTATTCATATTTAAAATGTATACCTAAATATAATTAAGTATGGTAGATCTTTTGATCTACTGGAAAGGGCAAATGAGAGAAGCGTGACTTTAGGACTAAATAAGGTAATAAAATATCATCAATGATGACAATAAAATCACACAGACTTTAGCAAAAATGATTAAATCAGAGAGAATGTTCAAAATTGATAAGAGGATGACCTAATAGAGCAGGTGGTTTGAACATGCTAACATTAACATCAAAGACGTTCTCAATTACACGTCATGTTCTGTAATGTTCTCGACAACTGACAGTTATGATATAATTTCATAATGTTAGAAAGTGAGGTCAAGTCTGTCATAACTGACCCTTTCATTTCAACATTTGGTAAATTATCATGTGAGAAACTTTAACTACATTGAAAACATTCCCATAAAATTTAAATATAAAAAGAATGTTTAAATCTGCAGTGTAGACAAGAATATTATATATATATACCCTCTCCTTCTACCATTCTTTCTTTGTTGTACCGTACAACAACTATAATACTAATATCCAATCAAAGTAATCGTTGAAATCATAATATTAAGAGTGCCCTCTAGGCTTGGTTGTCTAGTGAACTTGTAAGTATCTCTAAATGAGCGTTCATGAGAAATTATGTCCAGCAAAATATATTGCCACTTAATTCCTTACATATAAAAACAGTTCTTATTCCCATTACTTAAGCTCTGTCTACACTATCAAACTTTATGTGACAAAAAAAATTGATGTGCCCATAATGACATCTCATTACCATATAGGGGCACATCACATTTTTTTTGTCACATAAAGTTTGATAGACAGAGCTAAACAATAAAAAGCATGTAACCCAAACAGTAATGTTACATATTCCCTATAAAAGAATATTATTTAAAAAAAAAACTGATTTAACATTAACAACACTGCAAAGAACAAGATATATTTTTAATTCAAAGTCATTCCACTTTTCCATTTAAAAATTGAAAAAAAAAAATTTGAAAAAAAAAAAAGAAAATTTACAAATTGTAGATTTAATCACAAAAAATAAATCAAATCATAACTTGTGTACTTTATGTATTTGGTTGTTATTTTATGTTGATAAGAAAACACTTTTATACTTTCAGCTTTTAAATAAACACATAAACTTTAAAATGAAGAGATAAATGAAACGAAACATTTAAAAAACTAATCTTTTTAGTATTTAATTTTATATTGGACCTTATCCTTAATATATTTAATACAAAATGACAGAGAATTTGTTTCAGGAGTTGTAAATGTTCTCTGAAAATGTTTGATTAAGATATAAATAAATATTGGAAAGAAATAAATAACAAGGGTTTATACAAATGACAACATGGGATTTCTACTTTACAACCTTTAAGCATACACATCATTTTCTTATTAAAAGTTGATAAAATCCAACCTTTTTTAGAATATAAATTAAATATTTTTGCTGTTGTAGATACAGCGGAATACAAGCTTAAAGCTGAATTTAATTAACTGACAGGAACACGGCTTATAACATCTTAGTAGGATGGTGAATTTCTAATATTATATTTCTCCAGGGTAGAGATATGAGTTTCATAAGAGCAATTTAGAGTGTATTATTTAATTCAATAACAAAAATATTTTCTGATATTAGTTTTACTAGTTAAGATTCTATGATCTGGTAAAGGGTAATAATACTTTTTTTTTTTTTTAGGAAAAATTTATTTAACTTACTGATTTTCAAGTATCTACTGTACATATAGAAATTAAATTAATTAAGTCAATGTACTCTGTTTTATTTATTTAAAATAAATAAATGATTATAAATGTAGATTAATGTATTGTTTTTTTATTATTAAGCACACTTAAAGTACATAAGCACACTTAAAGTACATGTTAAGCACACAATTAAGTACATGTTAAGCCAAGTATTAAACATGATATGATATGATTATCAAAACATGTTCATTATATTGGATTACTTTATGTGTGTAACAACAAGAAAACAAATTAAAAGCTTAATCTTCTTCAAAGAGGATCATGTTGAATAATCAAAGTAAAAGTGATTAAAAGATGTACTAAAGATAGCTAAAGGTACAGAATATGCAATAAACAAATAGTAAATACATTTTAGATGCCAAAATTGTATTTATTATGTTTGGCAAACAGTGATTTTTTTCCGCAAGTTCCACAAATTGGATGTAATTTTTTTTCCAAACATGAACCTCTCAATATCTCAAAAACTATCAACAAATTTATAATAATTTATAATCTTCTAACAAACCATTACATGTCATACTGTGTTCTACGACATCATTCAAATGAGCTAATGGAAATAAAATATTACTAATTAACTCAATAGATATGCTCTATCATAAACAGAACCATTTTTACCAAAATTAACCAAATTGTGCAACTCCAGTATGGAAAAATAACAAAGTGGTAGCTTCTACTACCACCAACCAACATGACCTAAATGTTATCTTAAAATGGTTGACATTTTAATATGGAGATCAGACATTTTGTCTGTATTTTTAGCATGATTTTCCCCAATTGTTAGTCCTGTGGGGTGTCTCATAGGAAACAAGACAAAATGAAACCAAACACGTATCAATGATAATTAATGACATAGTTTACATTTACACTCATTAAGGGACAAAAAAATGATATAAAAACAAAGGATTTACACATATCTGTATCAATACTAATTGATAATTCAATAAAATAGCATATATTTCATATCATTGACAAGTTTAATGGTGTTCAAATGCATCTATATTTCAATATTGATGTGGAATAAATTCTAAAGAGTTTTTATTAATAAATGTAGACTATATAAGTTATCAACATTTATAAGTAAGAGATAAATTGCAACATTATTTCAATAAATGTTTATCCTTTGTCTAAATTTCATTATCAAATAAAAAGGCCCACGCAAACGTGTGTGCAACATTCTGCCGTCAATTTGTACTTTCACAACACGACTTGATTCAGACAAGGTCACATTAAAGCTCAAATTACTTTCCTGACATTCGGGAAAAAAAATTGAAAATTAGCAAACTTTTAACCCTTACTCTTTTAGGAGGGTGTCTGCAAAAAAAAGGAAATATTTAACCTGAAGTCACTAGGGGGTACAACATTCTGGCATTTACTGTTTATAGGATACAAATCAGGTACAAAAAGTGCAGTTTCACACAATTAGTCAATAATGATTACACAGTATAAAGAAATGACGTTAATTCGACTTATTAAATGACCAGTTCAATTTTGACATATTGAATTTTATCGGTCAATGATCAAAAGGCTAAATTATTAGAATTTTTTCAAAGTCATGTGCTATTTTGAAGCTCAAAATAAATAAAAAAAAGTTTATATTAATTTGGAGAAAATAAATGAACTTAAAAGTAAAGGAACAAAAGTGAATGAATAAGAGTGCAGAAAGAATGGAGAATGAAGAAAAAAGCAGAATGAAGGGAAAATGACATGACAGAAGAAGAAGAAAACAAAATGATAAAGAATGAATGAAATGATGAATTGATATGTATGTAAATGAATGTCAGACTGGATTCAGTAAATGAATGAATAAAATGACTGGCACATAGTACATACCAGATCATTGAAGAAGACAGCATCAAGTACCACATCTTTACTTGATGGCAATGGCAACTTGGCATCTCCAGTTGATATACACGTCCATTTGCCTTGCAGGAAGGCATCTTTGGAGTGGAAGAGTGATGATGGGTGTTTCATTTCCCATAGGTAAATAGTTGAATACCCAACCACAAGTAAGACTTGACAAGCATCGTTGGATATGAATAGGATTGGTTTAATGGCACCACCTATAAAGAAAAAATGAAGAAATATTAATGATTAAAATGTTATAATCACTGTGTTTTATATACATTCAAAGGTTTGCATGGAGAATAAACACTACTAAAGTAGGTTGCAGTATGTTTCCTTTTGGAATCATTCATGGTGAAAGCCAACTAGTATTTATATGACTACTGTGTTGGTGAATCCATAGAAACTATTCATAAACCAATTTATAATACAAATTGTTATTTTCTTACCACCCAGTATTCAAGTCAATTCAATTTTGACAAAATCAAATTCACAAAATAGAAAAACAAAAAAAATGTATCAGACATAAAAACTCACAAATCGGTCATGGTCACCTCTCCTCATAGACTTATAATTTAATAATTTGACCAAAATCAGCAAACATCAACATACAGTAGTATGTACATTTACATAACAAATAGAAAAACAACAACAAAGGTATCATTTGGTCAAAGGAAGACATAAAAACTCCCAAGTCTGTCACGGTCACCTCTCCTCATAGACTTATAATTTATTAATTTGCAATGTGTGTTATTTTTTGCCTTATACTTGTATATTTATACTAGCAATGATGAATAGTTTTTTCATTAATGAACCTTTACAATATTAACCTTCAAAATGAAAACAACCATTAATATGTTACTGTATTACAATTACTGTTAAAGTACAGTAACTATCAGCAAGCATGACAAAAGAAAGAATTACAACGCCTGCTTACGAAAACACTACGCACACACCAGTGGGATATTCAAATCGACATTAATTATCGATGATTATCGGTAAACTAATTTCCTTCCTGTTGGCAGACATTTAAATGAACAAATGTGTCAAAAGAATATATTTCATGTAGTAAAGTACGTATATTTGAACTGCGTAACAGTATAGATTTATAGTACCACAATTTTTGTAAAAGAAAATACTTGACACCATGGATATAGTTAATTTCATATTTGTGTATTATTTGATATTTATGATTCTTTCAGAATAATAAATGTTAGATGCATAGATGCATAGATCACAGAAAAGACTACCACCTAAAGTATGATTGAGAAATAAAATCAAATTGCTAAGACTCTGGGAGGTCAAATTTGAAAACAGACCTCCAATAGAACTATAGTACCATATTTTATTGTAGGAATTGGAGGAGTATACCACAGGTCTAAGATTTACTAAATTCCAAAAATTGAAATAGACTAGTAGTACAGTAATAGAGGACTTAGGGGTGTCTGCTCAATTTAAATGAGTAGGTGTAAAATAGAAGAATCATGCAATCACAAACTGAAAGCATTCTACCGAGCATCTAACAAAGGCACTGAGGAGGGCCAAATAATCGCTACCTGATTAATACACTTCCTTAATAACTGTTGCTTATAGTTTCAGAATGGTCTGTTATTTGTCAAAGCAAATCAAGCATAGTGCTATGCTAGCAAGATGTATGCTGAAAGGTATGACAAATATTAAATAATGAGCTATCCAACTAATGATGACTGAAATTGAGGTATACTGAAGAAAAAAACAATAATTGAGTTAAGGAAATAAGTAACCGGTTTAATAGGCAGTTGTTGGCATTGTACTGATTCGCAATTGCCATTGGCAGCATGTACAGACTTTAAATTAGAAAGAATGGGGGTAGGGAATTGCAAATAAAAAAAAAAGCACATTTGTTATATAAAGGCCAATAATCTGGAAACGGTGAAGGTAACATAGTATGGAAGAAACATAAATAAAGTAACTTTGTATAATAGTAGTGAATAGAAGAATAATGAAGATTATTTCAAATGAATTGAAACATGACAGAAAAGGATGATCTCTTTAGAGGAAAATGCCTGGCGACAAAATGGCAATATGTTTGAAACATTGATTGATGGACTGAAAGGAGGCGGCCAGAAACAGGAGTTTTAATCAGAAAGATGAATTAAAAGTACTTTAAAAGAGCACAAGAAACAATTCAATGCTCAATTGTCAGTTATCTTAAAATAAACAGTATAGCAGTGACCAAAGAGAGATATTTTTTATTTCATTTAGTTTGTATTGTTTCTGGAGTTGGAGAGACACGCCCTTTGGCGATAGTTGTCTTTGACAGCTCTTCTTCTTCTTCTTCTTCTTCTCTCCTCCTCAGTGCTCTCTTTTTATGTTTCACTGAAAGGAATAAATAAATAAGATACTTTACAGGCAGCACCACTTCACCTCAGGAAATTCAGAAAGAGGAAAAGATAATTTATGATTTCTACATAATAGAGCCAAGTCTTTTCAATACAGTAAATGTTTGGTTTAAGAAACCTTTTCATTATATATTTCACTCAAAGTAAATAAAAATAGTGATAGTAGATACTAGAAGAATGATTGCAGTGCTTTTAAAGAAGATGCTCTTGGAAAGTGGGCTAAAATAATCAAATTACAGTTAGTAGGGCAAACTGGAAAGTAATGGATTAAAATAGAAAACACATTTAGATTCACAGTTTGATACAAAGTACCAATTAATATCAAATTAAATTTATGAGACATAATGAGCATGACACACGGCGCTAGTTTCTTTTTCAAGTAATTATTGATGGACAAATTGCAGTCTGCTTGGACGAGAGTCACATGATCAACTACTGACTGACATCAATTTTCTGCTCTTCATCTGTCTTTAATTATTTTCTTACTATTATTTTTTGGTGGCTCTGCATTTTTTTTCAAAGTTAATATATTGCTATATTAATAATTAATAACACAGAAATAAATATCCACAAAACACAGCATTCACTTAGAATTAGATTCAATTACTAATAAAATTCACATAAAACAAGATGCATTATTCTTTTCTTTACAAACTTCTAAGAATTCCAAAATTGTTTTCATTATTAAAATAATGTAAACTAAAATATTAGCTTGATGAGTGGCTATACACCTAGACACCTTTACATCAACTAATCTTCATATGTAACCTGAAATATTCCCACGTGACCTCTAATCTTCCCAAATTATGGTGAACATGTAAAATTGAAGTGGTCCGTAAATAACATGTGCTTCCGCAACTTTATAAAATGCCGACCACATTGGACATACATTTCCTTTGACGTCTTCTCTGATGTAAGTAATGCAATTACTGCAGAATATCTTGGGGAAAAAAACCTCTTACAATAGACTTGAATCTCCACATTAGTAACTTGCATTGTTTAAGAATTAGCGTTATGTGTAAAGTTCATTGAATCAATCAATCAATCAATCAATCGTTTTAATCAGTCAATATATTAATAAGTATTTGTCAATGAACTGTAGTTTATAAAGATTGATATTGTCGCTTTTACTATACGTCTTTCATGGTAGTCTTATCGTTAGTGCCAAACACACTAAAGAAATCGTCTTTAAGTTATAATGGTACAATTATAAACTTCATATTCAGTGGAAGAAAAACTGAACTAACACAGAAAATAAATTTAACAACTATATGAAAATTCAAAGCATGCAGAAGTTCTTAACCGAAAGGCACTGTACAAGGGAAAAATAAACCGTTTAAAAATAAAGTAATATTTGAAGTGGTATTTTATAACATTCCAAAAAACTTAGCAACAATTATCAGAACGGAATCCTGAACAAAAAGCACAAGAAAGCAGCCATTGAATTACAGATCCATACCAACTATTAAGGTACAGATATTCTCTATACATTTTCTAAATCCGAAAATGATACAGACCTCCGGTTTCTTTTTCTGTTTCGAGGATGTAAAATTTCCCTTTTGAAGGTAGAGGAGTGAGTTTGCAAAATTTAGGACACATGAATATCATTACTATCTGACATTTAAATGTGCTTGTGTGTGTAATATATGGCAAGGTAATCAATTGTATTAATTTCTTATCTATGGAATCTACAGGCAACATTTCCTTTATTATTTTTGTGATTTAGTAAAGCGGACACAAGTGAATATTTTATTTAATTTATTGTCTCTATCACTACTGAGTTCTCCCTGATGAGCTTGCAAAATTAATTTTAGATTACATTTTTATTTTTACATTTTCATTTCATTTTATTATTTATTCGGTCTATTTCAGTATATACATAACAAAAAAAAATGAAATTGGGGCGACGAGGGTCAACCTAAGGGAACTTAATCACTGTAGCTGAGCCGGTTGATTTTGGATACATTATACTATAGCAATTTTACTAACAAGCAACTTCAAAAGAAGATTGTTTTGACTCTCTAGTGACTCAGTCAAGTGTTCAATCTGTTGCCTTTATTTCTACTGTACAGCTTGAGGCATTTGCTATTCCATACTGTGTCTACATTCTACATTTGTGTTTAGCTCTCCATGTTTTTTTTAATAAACTATCTCAATTATAATAAGATAAAAATGGAAAAATGCTCCATTATACACGACATAAATCCTCAGGGCACGATAGATGAGTCAATTTGAACTTAGCAGTAGCATTTGTTTTTATTGGGAGCGATACCTCACTTGCCTCTTACTTCATAGGCTTGAGTTGAGTCATACAACCCTGGTTTGAATATAAAATCCCTTGTGAAACTAAATCGCTGAGACTTAATGTGTGAGTGGATGTCTAACAGGCAGAGACTTTCAGCACGTAACAAAGCATACCCATTTCTTTACTTTATATTACTACAATAAGAAATATTACAATATTTGATGATGATCATGATACATGAGTAATACCTAAAAAGTGTACTGTTATTAGCTGTGTTTACACTTTTTTTTATCCAACTTGATAGTGTAGACAGAGCTTAATAAGAGCATTAATTAGAATTGAATTGGTAAAAGCAAGGAGATTGTAGTGAATTATTCATGGTGGTATTATACATCTTGAACATTTAGGTTTTATCACATGGTCATTTATATATTTAAATAAATTATTTGTGAATAAGTAATGTTGCAATAAGCACTCCTTCAGGCATCACAACTTCCAATTACCTTGAGGTTTAAAAAATGTCAGGAAACTGGTGAAAAAAACAGTGGTAAAGAATGAAAGTATTTAATAAAAATAGGTACAAGAATGAAGTTGATAATTTATCGTTTAAAAAAATGACCGAAAGTAAGTGTCTAGACTTAGGCAGGTCAGAAAGATTATGCAACATAATGGTCAAATCATTTCAAATCAGAAAGAATTGATCCCAATTTATAATATACCGGATAAGAATTGAATTATAAAACGGTAAAATGATAAGAAAACTACAAGGATTGGATTTCAGGCTGGGAAGTATGACCTAATACTATGCTTATCTTAACACCTTTAAAACAGAATGGCATTTCAGAAACTTGGCAAGTAATTGAATGAAAACTATACATAGACAATAACTTCTGGATTTGTATACATATACTGCACTGTCTTTTGTAAACTGTGGTACCTATCTTGGCAGGAAAACAACATGCATGAAACGGCTTAACAGATTTCCAAAATGATTGACACTATCCAAACTGTACCAGCATAAAATGATTGGTCATGACTGTTGGTTTTAGCACCTTTGAAATAATCGTTTCTTAAGCTCTGTCTACACTTATCAAACTTTACATGATGTGCCCATATATGGACATGATGATGTCATATCAATACAATATTTGAGCATATCACTACCATATTTGGGCACTTTTTGTTAAAACTAGTTTGATACTGTATACAGAGCATTATGATTGTCAGGTTTCAGTACTTTTGAAATAAGCATTTGTTATGCCAGGTTTTGCCACTTTTGAAATCACCGTGTCGACTGCATGTCAGCGTTTATTAATTCAAAATCAGATTGACAAAGACAATTGATAAGGTAACACTATTTTCAAGGCCTTAAATTATATAATTTTAAAAAGCTGTCAAATTATAATTACCTGTTAATATCTTCTGTCATATATTTCAGATTGATCTTATAGGGCCAAGGGTATTTATTTGATAAATATACTTTAAGTTTCGCATTTTGTTTAGTTTTCATAATATAACTTCAATTTCAATTTGTTAATAGATTCAAAAATTGAAATACAAGTACAAGTTGTGTACTGTGTGATACATGTAAGATTATAATTGAAATACGAAAAACATTTCAATAGTAAACTTTAAAATAAGAATAAATCATTGAAATAGAATAGAAACTGGCCCTTAATTTTGGAATTGAAAGAACAAAAGATTATTAGAACATGCTTGAAGCAGAAATTGTCTTTAAATCTAAACTTCTTAGACATCTGTGTAATAATTTGTAAGGTTTTGATATATTTAATTTGCCTATTAGTAATAAATTTTGTACAAATACTACAATTCAACGTTTTAAGATTGAATGAATAGAATTACCGAATATAAATAAAATGTTGCAAAACAAATGTTGAAAATAATTAAGTCAAGTTTTAACTATTTAACTATAATATCATAATCATTTTAGCTTACATATATTTTTAAAATAAGCACATGTCCACAATTAATGTAATTAATTAATTTAATTAAAACAGTGTAAAGCTAATTGTCGATATTATACAATTTGGCAGGATCCCAAGAAAAAGGCTGGCAAGAATTATGTCAAATATTGTATTGAGATTAAACTGTAAGGCACAGGTACTATTGTACTGTGTTTTCTCAATCAAGTTATCAATAGCGGAGGATCATACATTTTGGGATGGAGGGCGTTAAACAGGTTGTATAGATAATATAGATTAATATTCTACATATTATGCTGAGCCTTATCAATTATTCTGACATACATTGATTCTTAAGACTTTACCTTTGTCTGCCACAGAAACCAAAGCACTGGAGAACACATCAGGAACACCAGATATGTACCGTAACAACTCTGTGTCTTTATGCCAAAGAAAGAGGCTACCTTTTTTCTGCAGACCCACCAGAAATGCTCCTGTAAAGCAATAATATATTCAACAATTTTAGCCAAAAAAATATCTAGGCCCATAGAACTATTCTTTAATATGTAGTTAAAAAATGTTTCTTTTCTGTGTAAATTTTATTTGAGTCAAGTAAGGGCGGATTTACGACCTCTTGGAGTGTTGTTTTATCACTGTAGTGCGAGGTTGACATGTTTTCCATATTTATTTTAAACCTTCTAATTAAATGATAATTAAATAGCTAATTTTACAGTAACCATAAAAACAAAACATGAAACCGAAAGTTCCATAAAGGTATTGCAACAGAAGTTATAGAAATTCTATTAATCTTATTAATAAATGCATTTCCCAAAACAACAAATATTACACGGGTATTCCCAATAGATGATTAAGTGTTGTGAGATAACAACACATAAATCTGCAATAGGATTGACCGCAGTAGGATTGACTGCAGTAGGGTTGACCGCAGTAGGATTGACTGCAGTAGGATTGACAGCAGCAGGATTGACCACAGCAGGGTTGACCGCAGTAGGATTGACAGCAGTAGGATTGACTGCAGTAGGATTGACCGCAGTAGAATCGACCGCAGAATTCTCACTTGAGTTATGTGATGTCAAGTACTGTAGCGTTCACAATAAATGAATAAAAATGACAGAATTCTGTAGCGATTAATGTTATTTTATGTAGAGTACAACGAATGAATAAAAAAGACAGAATTCTGTAGCGATTAATGTTATTTTATGTAGAGTACAACGAATGAATAAAAAGGACAGAATTCTGTAGCGATTAATGTTATTTTATGTAGAGTACAACAAATGAATAAAAAAGACAGAATTCTGTAGCGATTAATGTTATTTTATGTAGAGTACAACAAATGAATAAAAAAGACAGAATTCTGTAGCAATTAATGTTATTTTATGTAGAGTACAACGAATGAATAAAAAAGACAGAATTCTGTAGCGATTAATGTTATTTTATGTAGAGTACAACGAATGAATAAAAAGGACAGAATTCTGTAGCGATTAATGTTATTTTATGTAGAGTACAACGAATGAATAAAAAAGACAGAATTCTGTAGCGATTAATGTTATTTTATGTAGAGTACAACGAATGAATAAAAAGGACAGAATTCTGTAAGCGATTAATGTTATTTTATGTAGAGTACAACGAATGAATAAAAAATACAAAATTCTATAGCGATTAATTGATAGATTCAGATCAATAGTTTCTTGCCAAGTTTCACTCTGCAACTGGTCATATAACAAGCTTCCGGCAGAAAGGCGACAATTCTAACTAAAGAGCTCATCACAAGAAGAAAGTTAATTGAAGGGGTCAGTGGCAAAGGGAAGGGTAAAGATAAATAGGATTATATCATCTTTTTGATCATTACTGTCTGTCACAAATATTTCCCTTCAAAGTAGTGATAATAGAAAATGTTAGTGTGTAGTTCACATTTCAACTGAACATTTTTAATAAAAGGATTCAATATTACCATTTCTGGATGTTGCGATGGCAGTTGTATTATCTAGCTGTGGTTGTAGCTTTGGTATCTTCTTCCTTGTCTCACCGTTCTTGAGGAATAACGTACTGGCTCGCTGCCCATCAAGTACAAACACATCTTCACACTAGAAAGAAAACACAACTTTTAATAAACTTACTAGTATTTCAAAAGATATTGTATGTGCATTTTTAAGTCTGATTTTATTATTGTAGTTTATCACATTATTATTATGTGAAGGCATCAAACTTTGCTGATTTGTAAACTTTTTCAATTGCATCAGCGACCTCTTCACATTGTTGCGAAAATGTAGCACTGAAACTAAGCGGTAGGTAATGATCATGAAAAACAATGATCAAACACTGAATTTGAAGAATGTATTTTTAGAATCATCATTCTAATCAAGTTAAGGATGGGAACCAAATTTCCAATCTTTCACTTTTTTCTATTGATATCTTCAAACAGTTGCTGAAAACCCATCTCTTTCGCATAGCATATGAAATGACGTAATTTCCACCTAGTTTGAGCCTTGTGGACGTAGCACTTTAGAGAAAATTTATTTTGGTAAGCGCTATACAAAAGACAATTATTAATTATTATTGTTATTATATGAAAATACAGATTTTAATAAAATAACATTTATATAATTACTTAAGTAATTTCAGATTAACTAAGCTTAGCACAAATTAAAGAACATAAAATTTACTAATTATGAGAGCAGTGGTCACAAATGAAAGTTGAACTTCAAGACCAAACAATGGCAATAGAGCACAAACACACAGGATATTAAAAGCGAAATATGTAATTTATTATAATAGAAGAACAGAATTAGACATTGAACAACTGAGAACAAGAATTCAATTCTTATCTACGCACTTCACAAATATTTTAAACTTTTTTATGATTTACAATATGAAAAATGTTAATCAGCATTACGAAGCATTATATTGATTATTAAGTCATAATTATGTCTAATATTAAGTATTAACTTGGGACATAATGTTCCTCCTTCTCAATCACAAAACAAACTTACGATCAACTCATGCAATGACTAAATTACCTTCTGTGTAAATTCATATCCCAGAGGTTTAAGGTTATTGTATTTCCTGCAAGTACCATAGGGGTAGAAATGTACCCGTCGTCTACAAAGGGTTAAGAACCCTTGTGCTAAATAAGTTTGCTTAATATTTGTATTATATGCTTAAATTTAAAGACACAACACACAGACACGCACAACACATAAGTATGTATGGAAGTCAATAATAACATACTGTACTTGATAAATATTGAATCCTGACAAACCATCATACTTTAGTACCCCCGGTGTGTATTTCGACACTTAGCATATGTCCACATACATTCATTTAGGGGCCTTTTATTCTATACTCCCTTTCACATTGACTCGCAACATTTCAGAGGGTGCACACACCTGGATGTCAACACCAGTGTTTGTTTGGTGTGAATTGAACAACTTTGGAGTTGAATGAACCCAACTCTTCAAACTCCGGAAACGGACACACACCAGAGAGTATACACCATTGACACTTCATTAGGTCAATTTTTACTCTAAACATGTTCATTAGGAGCTCACCCTCGGCAAAAAATTTATTTTTTAAATGGATAAAAGATATCTATATAGAAATAACATGGCCAAATTACAAGAACTGAGAATAAGACAAAGTTGGAGAAAGAGGCTAGCACCACTGACAGGCAAAAGCCTACATAGGAGGAGGAGCTGAAATGAAATGAATGAATTTATCATCCATAGTGACACTTTGGAAGTACGGTAACTTTTTTTTTATTGATGTTAATGAATTGAACAGAATTGATGTGAATGATGGCATCTTTCCAGCTTTTCTAATATTTAATGTGAAAGGTATTATTATTAATGTGTCTCTCAATCTCTCTCTGTTGGATATCTACTTTATTTTAACGAACTCTTATACAAATTGAAAATTAAGATGAACTACAACAAAGATCTTTAAAGAAAATTTGAAACACAAAATCTGAGGATTTTGTTTATGATTTTACCCTGTCAGATAATCCTGCGGGACGAAGCGTACCTACTTGAGAAATAGGACATTGCAGTCAACCTGAGGGGTAACACACTTACACACCACTATCTTACAATCTAAGTTTCAATTTGTTCAAGAATTTTACCCTTAAACAAATAACTGAACCCTTATGTGAACCAAACAAAAACATTAAAATGAAACATAATTAACAAAAAACAGATTGATTTCACTAATAAGAGCTGTGTGTCTATCATCAGTCAATCTTGTATTAACATTGTAAACATAATTGATAGGAATGGTGTAAGCTTTGTAGATTTTGTAACGATTAGGTGAAATTTAAGCTACAACTCACTGCCAAGTAATCTAGAGTTCATCGTAAATTGTTATGATGCATCACAATCATAATTTCAATTTAATTATGAATTTAAGGTTGCTACTACTAGGTTTTGCAATGGTACCACCATTTACCCATGATGCAATGATTAATTTATGAAAAGTATGAAACTTCAGTAATATTTTAATGCAAAATAATTTTATTCTTGTTTAAATTTGAATTATAAAAACATACAATAGTAATAGTACACATACAGTACTGTATTAAGTAACAGTACAAAATTTAAATATTGCGTACATTACTATATAAGTCTGTTTCCACGGCAACTTGTCAATATATGTTTGTAGTTTACCTTCTCACCTAGCCATATAATTTAAAGGCAATCTAACAACAGGACACTGAGCTCACCTTGCCAAGATAGGAACTCATAACAGTCCTTTGATCTTATGTCTGGCTGCGACAAATACCAACAGTACTGTATTATGTACGTATTCCTTGCGACGTTAAGGAGTGTGGAACTGATTGTGTCGCAGCCACAGATACACCTTTTGATCTCCGGAGCTCAGCATTCCTGTTATTAGATTGCTTAATCTGAGGCCATGGTACCTTACCTTATCACCTAGCCACTTAATCTCAGGCCATGGTTTCTTCCTCTTAATATCAATGCAGTGTTCTACTTTAAGCTCAAGCTTCATACTGCTACATTTTCTATGGTTTATAATTGGAAAACTTTCTCATTACATTCATTATATCCTGTAAAATATAAAATTGAAAATTTAATTAGGTACATTCCCATTGTCATATTGGTGTCAATTAATCAATCAATATTTTAGAGAGTGGGGTTTGGAAAGAGGGTTGAAGACAAGTGTCTGAACTTTTGAACTTTTGGACATCAAATCAACACTGGACATTCACTTTATCATACATACGGTACTTAGAATAGCTATTTTCAATATAACCTTTATGAATAGAAACTTTACTTATTATTAAAAATGTACTACCCAATGTACTGTTTTCAAAAATACTTTGGCGACTAATTGAAGGAAATTCTGTTTCAATGAAGGATGTGCTAGATATAGTCACAAACATTTCTTCCTGATCGAGTTACTAATGTCCTCAAATAATTCAAAAAAGTTACATACTATCAATAAAAGTGCGATCTAGCTGATATTGTCTGTTAGCTGCCAATATTATTAACTTGTAATTACCATTTTTTTTTTATTGTACCAGTTCAATTATAGTATCAAAAGGTAAATTTGAAAATAATAATTATTTAAATTCAAAATGTATTTTTTATTTATTACACTGAAATATTTAAGACAGCCAAAAAAGTTTACAAAGACTAAGACGAAAAAAAACTTAAAATTACAGAAAAAATAACAAAACAGTAGGAAGTATTAAAATATGAAGACATGACTATTTTTTGGTTATTTTTTTTACAAGAAAAATTAGTCAGAGTTCTGCTTCTTAAGGAAATTATTATTCTATAAACTAGAAACATTGTAGGGAAATACCCAAGTTAAACAGTATTACATGTTTAAAAACAACAACTACTATACCAAACATCTGTATCAGAAAGCATCACAAAACAGAATCAATGTGAATAAATTACAGCAATAAATCCAATCTTAGGCTAAAATATGATGTCATTTCAATAATGTAATGTGGTATGTGCTGTTTCAATGAAGACTCAACATTTTGCAATTTTTTTTGTTATATAATTTTTAATAATATACAGTAGTAGTTATTTTAATTTTACCTTTAAAAAACAATGAACTGTTTTTAAATGTAATACGGTAATTGCAAAATTTAAACAATGTGGGCTTTTTTTCAAATGAATGCTTTCTACGCTTTCAGATTTTGTACTAAGCATATTAGGTATACAGATTTCATTTCAAATAATCAATAAATCCTGTGTTTAAAGCTCTATCTACACTATCAAACTTTATGTGACAAAC
Source organism: Antedon mediterranea (assembly GCF_964355755.1). Classification (NCBI taxonomy): domain Eukaryota; kingdom Metazoa; phylum Echinodermata; class Crinoidea; order Comatulida; family Antedonidae; genus Antedon; species Antedon mediterranea. The sequence goes on from NC_092675.1 coordinate 30,370,765, forward strand.
AAATGTGATATATGGATATGATGGCGTCATATCACTACCATATTTAAGCATACACTCCAATATTTGGGCACATCAAACTTTTTTTGTCAAACTAGTTTTAGACAGAGCTTTAGAAAACAGAGGGGATGGGGTAATTAGTTCTTACCTTATACTACTCTACCCTTTTGTAAAATGTTCGATATGTGTACTGTGATGTTGCACAAAAGGACTACTTGGGTACTAACAGCTTTCACCTATCATCTTATATTGAATCATGCTTGACAGTGAAAAACGTAATCAGAGTGTTCCGATTAGTAGAGATACTTAGAGATAAATGCTTACATTGTATGGATACATACCTTAATTGAGTACACATTGTTACATGACAGGAGAAATGCCTATAAGTACACTGATTCAAACAAAACATCACGTTTTATAATGAGAGCGTAATTTTAATGAAAGAACTGAAAGTACCTGTAGGACCTACAATTGCTTACATTACAAGCTCAAAAATGAGAGGGTTACACATTTTACCCTTTACTACTAGTAATAAAATATGTATACGAATAAAACCAATGGTATACAGTTAAAAACTACTTTCTACACTAACTGGAAAATTATTACTTTTTTGTTGAAACAAAAAAATACATACACACATACACAATTGGTATAAACACCTTTTTGATGTATGTATTTTTTTGGTTCAACTAAGAAGTAATAATTTTCCAGTTAATTATATTCGGAACCAAATGATTTTATTCTTTAATAATATTTTCTATGTTTGTTCGGCAACAACTAGCATTTAATTGTATACTAAACACTTTTTTTTTTTCTGTAATTAAGTATGGATGGATTTCTTGAAGGGTTTAAACCTCTTTAAAGATGATTGAAATTAAAAAAAAAAAACAATATCCTGCAGGCATGGTCGATTTTGACCCCAAAACAAAGTCTCAAGAGGTTATGAATTTTAAAACATAGCTGTTTAACGTTTTTTAATCTAATTTAATTAATATTTTGTTGTAATAACAAGAATCGAGGAAGTTCCGGAACCTTTGAAAATCTAATTACCGTAGATTACAAATACATGGCTCCAGATTTGAATCTAAAATTACTGCTAATATTTAAAAAATTGAGTTTTCATTCCTACAGCAACTTGAAGTATCATCACAATAATGACACTGAAATACTGAGGCCTACCTTAATATTGTATAATTATGGACAATTTTGTAATGTAAATATTGTTTTATTATTAAATGTCAGAACAACACGGCGCAGTATTCAGCCAATTACACCAAAATAAATACTAAGTATGGTTGGCTAAACAACAGAGCCTCGGGTTATTGTTGTATCTATTCTTATCTAGATTTTCAATAGAAAATATGCTCAACATTAATAGATAAAATTACCTTGTTAGAGTTTGGTTGTGAATTTAGTATTTAATAGGATATGGATATAGTTTTCAACCTAAACTGTTATTATTAAAATATGGATGTAATAATATCACATACAATATGAAAACTCAATAACTTTAGACCAATTTACACTATTCTACAGCCTACTGTACCCCCATACATCCAACTGGTAATTACTGTGTGGACAGACACTATGTCGATACAGTGCTCTGGCTAGTTAACAATTGATAATTACTGTGTGGACAGACACTATGTCGATACAGTGCTCTGGCTAGTTAACAATTGATAATTCATATATGTGTGGACAGACACTATGTCGATTCAGTGCCCTACCCAGGAAGCAGTTAAACAGACAAGCCTTCCTGCCACTCAATTAACTTTAGCTTAATAATAAAGATATTTTTTTTTTTGTATTGTATATATTCAATTTTCAATGTATTTTTATACATTTTTAAACGTATTTTACTATAATCTATATGAGATGACTGTATTTTTTTTAAATTTGAACTTACACTTTCTGCTTTTTATTGCAGTTTTATACCATTTATTTATTTTAACTCCATTTTTATGTGTATTGTTCTTCAAATTGAACTGAGTCATAAAAAAATGAGAATAAATTGTGTATTTTGAAGTGTTCCAACTAGAAGCTTGTTGGTGCATCATGTAGAAATATTTACAAGAAAAAATTGTTCAAACACAAAATATAGTGATACACTGATAACTGATACATAACACTGTTTTCTTTAAATATTTGATTTTTACGTATTACAAATTTGAATAACACTTTACTTCTAATTATGTGATTAGGTTTTAAAATATTGTCGCCTCCCCTTTAACATTTTTTTGTTGAAGAATATGTTAATTTAATGTCACATTATTCACTTTGACAACAAGATGGATTTAGAAATTATTATTATTATTTATTTACCTGAGAAAACTACAGTATCTGGAACTGGACATCACTGTTTTCTGGTTAAATTTAAGTTCTGTTTATTAAATCATTAGTTTTGTAATATTTGTTAGTAAAAATATTGAATGGCCTAAAGTTTGATTTTAATTTTTATTCATTTTTATTTGTTTATGTTTTGGGGAACAATTTTATCATTTTATATTATTTGGTGTTAATATAAAAGTGTAAATTACCAATATTAAAATGGAAAAAATGTTAAATTTAAAAAAATATATAAACGATGTTGCTAATTGCTAATTTTTCTGGCTGTTTTACTTTTATCATTTTGATTTAGCTTTTTGCTTATTTTATTTTGTATCCATTGAGATCCAGCCACTGATACCCACAGCATTGTCATTTTTTAAGTAATTTGGATTTATATTATATAACGATATTGCAAATATTACATAAAAGAATTTGTTAAATAAAAAAAAAATACTTACTTGAAGAAAAGAATCCAAATGTATGATTAAATATCCCAGAATGCTTAGTATCCTAATATATTAAAATGATATATTGAGCGTGACTGATTATCACAAAGACCGACTTCACCACTGTACCCAAAACTCAATCTAACCGTTTTAACCACATTTCCTCCTATGGATTCACAAATACGTAAATACTGCCTAAATATTGCTGCTGCACATGTTAAACTCTTTCAACCAATGATAAGACACCTCAATTTCAAACAGTAAAGATGACTCACATGAGCCTGACGACGATATTCACTTGCAACAATTTTACAGATTTAAACCAATCATTTTCAGCAACTATTAAACAATGAAACTTGTATGTAAATGTTCTATTTTAAAAGCTTATTATTTACTTGCGGTTTCTGATCATCAATCTCATAATTACATCTCCTTCCTGTTGACCTTCAGTCTCAACTGAAGTACTTATTATCATGTCAATTATATAATATTAATTAACAATTATCAATTTACTAAAATAATATTTAATTGCTACTAATATTCCAACTTTTATTAGCTAGTTTGATTTTATAGTGTTTTTGCTTCTAATATTTTTTTTCCAATATTATTTTACTGGGTCTTTTTATTTGTCTTAAAAATGTATTGTCCCTTGAAACACAAAAAATGAAAAATAAAATATTCTAAATTTAAATTAGCCATATCAAAGTAATATTATAGTTATTCACTTTAAGTCGAAAATTCGAGGCAAAAACAACAAGTTTACGTAATTAACAGGTAAATTATTTTGATTACATTTAGTCTGGAAAATCTTCACGATCGAAAGTAAACAAAGATTTCAAACCACAAGTATGCATTATGCATGATGCTAATTAGGATATTTTCTTGTATTTGTTTTCCAATATTATTTTACTGGGTCTTTTTATTTGTATTAATTTAAGCAACAAACTGTTGCATCAGATCAAGAGATATTAGATAGAATATGATTGAATCTGAACACACCTATGAAATGTTTTTCACGATTAAAAAAAAAATGTATATTGAACTCAGCCCTGAGCCTGATATATTGTTGTTTACAATTTGTAAAATTTATATAGGGATATTTTTAATCAGAGAACATAAAAAAAAATTAAATAATAATTTTACTAATTTTAAAATAACAATTTTACTAGATGTTTCTTCTAAATCATGATTTACTTAATCAAACTTTTTCATTAATTGGTAGACTTCCTGTAAACAAGTTTACTCTTGACCTTTTGAGTCTGGTTGTTATGGTAACTATAAGTCAAGAATAGACGTAAGCTTTCGAGGCAAAAACTTACCTGCTATGCTGTCTACTTGGACTCCAGAGGGCTCTCTTTAATGATAACTAATGAATAATGAAACTAATCACAATTTAAAAAGTCAAATTGTAAGATAATATATTTATATCATCCTCTATGAAATTGGTTAAATAGACATGTGACATCGTATCATGTTCTAAGGCATGGTGTGACATCGAATCGTGTCCTAAAGGCATGTGACATCGTATTGTGTTCTAAGGCATGGTGTGACATCGTATCGTGTCCTAAGGCATGTGACATCGTATTGTGTTCTAAGGCATGGTGTGACATCGTATCATGTCCTAAGGCATGTGACATCGTATTGTGTTCTAAGGCATGGTGTGACATCGTATCATGTCCTAAGGCATGTGACATCATATTGTGTTCTAAGGCATGGTGTGACATCGTATCATGTCCTAAGGCATGTGACATCGTATTGTGTTCTAAGGCATGGTGTGACATCGTATCATGTCCTAAGGCATGTGACATCGTATTGTGTTCTAAGGCATGGTGTGACATCGTATCACGTTCTAAGGCATGGTGTGACATCGTATCGTGTCCTAAGGCATGTGACATCGTATCACGTTCTAAGGCATGTGGCATCGTATTGTGTTCTAAGGCATGTGAATCCCTGTAATACATTCTATTGTATAATTTGAGTAATACGTATCAGGTTTTTTTTTATATATGAGAAAAGATGCAGAATAGATTGTGAATACATGTGATCCAATTAAATAGGATGTTTAATTAAACTTTGAAAAGCTAAATTAATTGTACAAATAATTGTACAGTATCCTGTTCTGTATTTTTGTTTCTATAGATTATTGCCTCGTTTAAATTCTACCAATAAACATAATATATTTATCATTTTTTATGTAATCTGTTGAATTAAAAATAAAAAAACAACATCAAAACATTTATCAGAAAAAATAATTACCTTTCTCACTCTAATTCTCCAATTACAAAGGAAAATGGCATCATCAGTATGTTGACAAAATGACATAGGCCTATAGTATTGTAAAGAGAAGAGTAAAAATCTCACCTAGATATTTATTTGCATCTGAATAATGTTGTTATTGTGCAGCAGAAGCAGACGACTGTACAAGGAAGTCAATAATAACACCACAAACTGGGTATCTTATTAATATTAAAATAAAAAAGAATTTGAGATTTATCATTACATATATAAATACAGTACTCTAGGCCTCTAGCTAGGCCTAGCTAGGCTAGAGTACTACTACTAGTACTAGGCTTATATAGCATATAATACATTATTGATGTTGATTTAATTTATTTGTTTACTTCATATCATCTTAATGGTTAAATTAAGAATGAGACTAGGATACATTACTTTTACAGAAGTTTACCCTAGGCCTAGGCCGTGATACTTCGACATGCCTGTCTACTTGTTGTTAGCGCCCTTGTTGTTGGTGGTGTGAGAGAGTGGGATCTGGTGCCATATGCTAGCTTGTGATGCCTGCCTAGTGATTCTAAATATAAATTATTTAAAGATTAGGCTACTAAATATTATAAATGTTACCTAATAGTGCAATCGATAACCAACACAATTTCTAAAACAATAGTAGTAGCACATTTATAGACAAAAACGATCACACTTTTTGTCTTCGCTCTCTGTGTTTACGTTTACATCAAAAGAATTCAACTAGAGGAATTGTTTGCCGCCGAGTCGCTCGAGTTATTTCAACGTAGAACGCCCTCTCTACATTAATGATTCAGGAAACTTTTTTTTTCCAGATATGATGGAAACGTATTTTTTTTTTGCCCTCTCACATTATTTGAACTAAATGGCAAAACATGACTAGGTGGATTTGAACCATTACCTTTCGGTTAATAGGAGAACGCTCTAACTAATTGTGCTACAGAGACAATCTTTTTAATTATGATATTTGTTTGGAATTCAATAGTGATTACGAAGTTTTAAAAATGAAACACAAAATCTGTATCGTAGTTTATCTGGTGGGCTTAAACCTCTTTAGGTTTTAACAGCCAAACGCGCTTAACCGAAAATACATTCTTATATCAATCATTTAAAACAATATACAGCATAATAATTAAGTAAGTGAAATATCATTTTATTTGGTTGGTTACTTATAGTTTTCCCAACAAAAAACAAAAGGAAGCATTTATTAAATTGGAGGATGGTCAAATAGAATGTTCTTGTCGAGTTTACAAATGTCTCTGCTGGGTGCGTTTGTGAAATACCAATCTTGCGTTTGAACAATTTAGGAATGAATATCATTATTTTAATACTTATATTAATTTATGAATACATTTGTTAACTGTAAATGGACTGAGTGCAGTGTTTTATTTAGGCTACGCTCTATGTCCGCCATTTTGTCTGAACATTAAACCATCAATCTGATTATTTCAAGTCATGTTAGCGCCCTCCCGTTTGTGTCAGTCTGTATGACTGTTTCCATGTATTATCATTAATAAATGCTAGACCTTACAGTATTGCATGGCGACTGAGGAAATAAATGAGAGACAGTGAACCTATACGACGTTGTTTGGATATTAATAATAATAATACTGATGATGTTCGCTTTGGTAATTGTAGGTAAGTAGATGATACTTATTTCGTAAATCTTACATACCATTTCATCAAGAAGGAATCGTGATCATTCGACGTGTTTATAATGAATAATAGTATTATCATTCAAAGTATACTATTGTAAGAATACACGGGCAAGGACATAACAAAATTACATTAAGGAAAATGAAATGCGTTACCGTGAGGAGTGCTGGTGATACTATGTTGTCTGAAACTACTGGAAAGAAAGTGAGAACATTACGATACCTAAACATTTGAAAAGAAAGATATTCATGATTAAAGGGTTAGTTAGATCATATTTCTTTGATGTGCGATGCTATTAATCCTTTCATGATTAATATCTCGACGAAAGATAAGAAGGATACATGTAATGTCATCAGACAGTCCTGCTGTACCATTCACAGAGTTTGTTATTATGTCGATAGGCCTATTTGTGTTATAAATAATAGACAATAAACTAATATCTATTTTATTTGTTAAATAAGAAAAAGATTTCAATTTCATTTCAAAATTTGCATATGAAAACTTCCTCTGTAACCTCTCAAATTCCGAGAATCTGTTGATCTTTAAATGGTACAAAATAGTTGCTACCTGCAGTATGTAAGGTAGCTTATAAAATCACATGTATCATTATGTGTTAATGATAAAATAAATGGACACAATTAATTTTGTTTTCTATTTATTTAAGGGCCGATTTATTTTCAAAACGAGGACTGACCTAACATAATAGTTGTTTAAATACGTATTTTTAATTTATTTATGAATGGTATTTATGAAACGGATCAGATATTTGTCTTTTAACTTCTTGTCCTTTTTCTACATTTTCTATAAATAATTTAGGCCTAATAGATTATAAAGATGGAAGCCTTACCCTTAGACATGTGTTTTTGAGTGTGAGCAAGTAAGTAATAACTTTTATTTAAACGAAATATTAACGAGACATTGATAATGGATGACAAGATGTTCAAACATTATTCGTACGCAGTAGCTATAGTCTAAACATCTCTACCATCCAGCAGCACTTTTAACATGTTGAATTATGTGATAATTTTTCTCTGTGTTCACATCAATTATTTTACTTGCACGCAAAATTACTTTCCGCCAAAGGGAACTACGTTTTGCCGTCAGACTTTGAGTGATGATACAGATATTAATTTCATCTCTTACAAAGTATCAATAACATCATCTGTAATTGCGTTCATCAGAATAATCATTTTTTTCATAACTTGTCAATAAAGTGTCACTGAAAATCGTGTGATATAAAATATTGTTTCCTAAGATAATATGCAACCAAACTGCAGGTATAAGGCTGAGGATTCTTTCAATAAACAAACACATTATTATTTAAAGCCTATACCGAATTACAGAAAAAAATATTCAATCCAAATTATTGCGGATTTTACAATAAAAACAATAACACATACATCACACATTTTAGACCCGGGGGACTCCTAAAGCGAAGTCAATCGTTTTGGATGGGACATCCCTATCACTAATAATGAGGAGGATGTAGACGTGTACTGTTCTGTACTGGACGTAAGGAAATGTCAGAGAAAGCAAGCTTACTGTACGTTGAATATATGTAAATTACTAAATATTTTTGTTTAATTTCAGGGATAATTGTCGAGAATGAGACGATTCTATATCCTATTGACAGTAGGAGCACTATGTACGTGTTTCACGTTTTACTACATTAACAGATACGGAAAGCAATTAGGTTCACCAGTACCAGTTAAAGCAAATCTACGGCAAGAAAACAAACAAAAAATTCAAAAATTGGAAGGCATTGATAAATATGTAACAATTGATCAGGAAGAGGTACGGTAAATTGTAAACAGACATTTTTGTTTTGTTTGTCCTTTTCATAAATTGCACCATCGCCAGACTTCTTCCACGATCCTAGTGATAATAATAATAATTATCGTTTTAATATATTTCTTGTTTTAGATGTTTGCATTAAGATGTAACAAATGTGCTATCATTTCTAATTCTGGACGACTTTTGAAAACAGGAGCAGGACGTGAAATTGATGAAACCGAATGTGTGATACGAATGAACACGTCACCAACCAAAGGTTTTGAACAAGATGTCGGTTCAAAGACTACCATCCGGGTTATTGGACACGCCAACCTGAAGAAACTACAATCCATGCCCGCCATTTTAGAGGAATTTTTTAGAGTTCCAAAAACAAAAACGAAACACTTAATCGTGGCATGGTTATACATGACACATGTGAATAAAACTTCAAATCCTCATTATAAAGCAACACGAATATTATCAAAGATGTATCCTAGTATATCTTTTTATGTTCCTACATTGGAGTCAATGCAAAAGGCTGAGCTTATATTTAAAAAAGAAACAGGTATAACAAGGTAAGTTTCAATAATACACCTTTTATTTATTTTGTATGAACCAGAGATTCCGACATTGTGTAAACACAAAAGTAACAGGTCTAAAATATGAATGTAATATTTATGAATAAAAAGAAACACAATAAAAATAAAATTGTTTTAAATTAAATTTATTAAAATGATTTTATATTATGAATTGTTAGTGTTTTCTTTATAATCCAGTATGATTTATTTTTTAAATGAATTTCTTGAAAAACTGTCTGTCAGTTCCGTTTTCGGAGATTTTAGAATACGAATAGATTAATTATTATACAAAACCAAAGCCTGTTTCGTACTTAGTCAACGGATACAGACACGTCAATACATTACGGTATAAATGCGTTTAAGACATAACATCGGCTTAATGGTCCGTCGTAAACAGGTCATACTCTGTGGAAAAAGCATTTGTCGCTCCATGAATTATTAGTGTAATGTAAATGCATGATTTTCTTTAACCTAAACTATCGGGTTCTCGTATCTACCGTTAGGCCTATATATGGAATTCCATTTATAAATGATGTAATACCTACAAATAATACTAACGAAAAGACGTTGTTAATGCACGTTCAACACCGAATGCAAAGATTGTAAGTAAGTAAGATTGCGTCACATTCACATAAACATACAAATTATACTATTTGTGTAGTTCTTCCACATACTATCTATTTCCGAAGTCTCATAGGAATATTTTGTACAGCATCTCATTTATATCACATGTGGTGCCTGTATCATGTAAGGTTAGGTTAAGGGTTAGCCTACTACTATAGATACATGAAACTAAGCTACGCTAAGCTTGCCCACAAAATTTAATTGCAACTAGCTAGGCCCATGGGAGAGCGTAACCTGTATGTGATAGCCTATATGATGGCGTTTGTACGGTAGCTACCAGATTCAGATTCAGAAACACATGGGATGTTGTATTACCAAAAATTCCTACGATACCTCGGAAACGGATACAGCACCGAGAATCAGCTGCTATTTCAATTAATCTGATAGGGCCTATGTATGAACAGGTCTTATAATACACGTAATGACAATAAAACTCGTTTAGCTGTATGTCTACATCATGTTGCAATGGTCAAGAGATTGCAAACAAATAGCACGAAATATTACACACGTGCAGTAACTTCTCTTAATCGTGTTCATTTACGAGCATCATTATTGTCACACACTTTCGAACTTACAAGGAATCGACAGAAAGAAATCACTGTATGGTATACTTTGATTTATACAATTGGACTTGTTCACTGCATACATTGGGAATTACCTATAGTTAAACAAAAAACAGCATCTAGGTAATAGTATTCTTTACTCCATGGTAATAGCATCAAATATAAAAAACATATATACTGTACGTTACTCTTAATCATGTCCATTTATTATTGTATGTATGCACAAATGATTTTGCATCAAAACGCAAAAAAAACTTGACAGTGAAATAAAATCATGATTTATACAATCCGACTTGTCTATCTTAACTGATTGAGAATTCGCCTAAGGTAAAACGATTAAACATTTTTAGAAAAACAGTTTATGAAATCTAAACATATTTCAAATTGCATAAGCACGTACTTTGATTCATTTTATTAAAAATCTATAAATGTTGATTTATCCAGTTTAAAAATATGAATTTGCTCATAAAATGTATTCACATTTCTTCTTTTTCATGCATTTAGGAAGAATGCAAAGACGTGGTTTACGACAGGATGGTTAACGATGCTACTGGCTATTGCAACATGCAAGAACATCGCTGTCTATGGAATGTTAGAACACCATCATTGTCAGTGCGTATTGCTATTACAGTTTTTAATATCATTATTTATTCGGTCTATTTCAATATATACATAAAAAATGAAATTGGGGAGACCAAGGTCAACCTAAGTGACCTTAATCACTGTAGCTGAGCCGGTTGGCCCAACCACAAAGTCAGTTTACACATAAAAGACACAGAATACAGTTAAAGCGAATCAAAATTAAATTTTATAAATCATAAGAATAATTGAAGATTTATATAATAATAGTAATAATAGTTAATTCTTATATAGCGCATATAAGCAAGCTCTCAATGCGCTGTACATAAATTAAAAAAGACGAGAAGTGGCAATAATCTAAATTAATGAAAAACTTGTTTGAAAAGGAAAGTCTTCAATGTCTTGAAAGAGTTCAAGTATATGGTGATGAAAGGCGTAGCCTGTGAAGTTTGAACTTTGCTACTTTAATTGTTATTATAATAAATTAGGGCGATCTGTGAGGATGATGAATGAGAAAATCTAACATATTAATTTTAGACTTTAAACCTTATATCAAAGTATAACCATTTAGCGGAACGTTTAGCTGCGTTTGTGTAATCTGTATAAGTAGGCCTATTGAGGAGACCTTCATATACCGTCATTAAGCTTTGTTCCCACAAGGAGGCAGCGCAAGGACGTAAGCGCAACACAAGTGATTTGACCAATGACAGTTCGAATAATCCATCGCTTGTGATTGGTCAGATTACTCACGTTGCGCGTACGTCCTTGCGTTACGTCCTAGAAGCAAGCTTTATTATACAAAATCCAAACGTAATGCCTTAAAGTAGTTTGCAAAAGAGATCGTAAAAAGGCTAATTATCATAAACTAACATAATTTTCAAATAACGAGAGTAAGTAGAGTTTTGTTGCATTACGTCGTTATTTTCGTAATCTCATTAGTTGAAGAAGCCCAATTCTACAAGAAAAACGAACAACGTATAATGTTGGTTTTTTTTTTATCAACATCTAAGTATTCTAATTTGTTCAATTGCATGTGATTAGTTAACTGCTTGATTTGTTCAGTTAACTGCTTGATTTGTTCATTTAACTGCTTGATTTGTTCAGTTAACTTCTTGATTTGTTTGACCACCACAATTATTGGTATCAGGGTCAGGTAAATGCGGGAAAGAAGAATTATAAGTTACTACTGATTATCTATATGTTGTGTAATATGTCATTAAATGGAGGAACGATGTAGTGGAAGTAATGTAATGTGCCAGTACATTCTGACCTGTTTTATGTTTCCTTGCAGAAATCATATGAACGATCCAACTTTATATCATTATTACAATCCAAAAGACGGAAAAGAATGTCAATACTACAAACGAAGCGAGGAAAGTTTAGCATGGGGCCATTTATTCATCACTGAAAAGGCAATCTTCGAAAACTGGGCCAAGCAAGCACCTATTACTTTCCATCATCCATTTTGGAACATCAGCGGAACATCTTCGAGTTTATTAGACACTCCTTTTATAACTAAGTATCGTTATCGTTATAAACATTTTCAGAGATTTTCCAAACTAGGCACAATACCAAATTTGCATACGCATGCGCACATAACTTCACAATCAGGAGCTTTTCAAATGAAAGTAATACTTATCGTCTTCTGTTTACCATTCTTATTCCTTATGGCTTGCATATGCTGCTTTTAATAACGTTGGATCAAGTATAAATTCAATGTTTGCATGACTGAATTATTAATATTTTCTTTATGAGATTTTTGTCTGGCTAATCAATTAATTTGTCAAACTTTGGAGATGCAATTATGTTTACATCTTCCTGGTTATACATCATCGACAGAAATGACTTGTATCTATGGACATTGTGATGTATCAATTTAATCTAATCGATCCCAAAAATGAATTGAATTCCATTGAGAATAGTGAGGTAATCAATGGCTCATTACAGGTTTCTGTCGCACATGCGTGGTCCATTATCATTTAAAAATTCGGATTTTTTAAAAAGATGATGATGATGATGATGATGATGATGATGATGCAATGTGCAGTTGGTCAGATTAATTGTACTATATATATCTCAAGATAAAATAAGCATAAATATTCAACAGATAGCGTGATCATCATCAGCAAAAAATATTGTATAACTGTGATATCAATAAACCAACGAATTTTCGTTTTAGTGAATGACAGAGTTTTATAACTTAAATAAAATTAATGTCTCGCGAAATATGCAATCAATGTACATATAAGTATTTTAATGTTTTGCCTTTTCTTGTACAAAATACTGAAATACTACAGGAAAATAGATAATTATAAATGTCAATTTTATGTATTGTCTCAAACTCAATCTTATAAAATAAAAGAGCTACGAATCTGTTTGACGAAATTGTGTGTTATGGTAATGTTATGCGAATCAATCAGGGAAAAGAAGTATCACGACAGTAATGTCACGTGATGACATTCCAGCTATCCTCCGATATTTTTCTATAAATCTGTATTGCCTGTGATAATATGTGTACTATTTATTCAACACAAGTATGTATGTCTACTTATGATACAAATCATTAGGCTAACAATGTTGGAGGATCTTTCTTATTAATCAATATTACGTCTAAGTAAGGCTTGAATAAGCACAGGAAACAAAAATAAACGCGATGCGTTTTATCAGTTTCGGTGTTTTCTCAGATAAAAACCCCCATTAAGAAATTATGCTATCGGGGTACTAAGACATAGTTGCTAAAACAGACAGCTGTATAAATACAAACATACTGTAAGCACCTTTTAAAAACCTTCTTATTATCACCAACAAATTCTTCTATGTTCTAATTAATATCAAACGGTACTGAAATCAATTCAACTTTCTAATCTTTTCATCGCAAACCAATTTACAGATGCCATAATCTTCTCCACCCATAGCCACTGTTCTGAGCTGCTATTTTTGTTTTCATTCAAGCCATTACGGTACTCGATCTGCAATACCATCTTCTATCAATGTTGGCATACATTACATTTTTAAAATCCATAATACATTAAAAGACCTTGTCAATATTAATATCGATCTTTACTCATCAATAAAGTATTTTGATAGATCGCATTTCAACAATATATTGTTTTCAGCCTAGGGACAATTAGACTGATAATTGCTTTTTTATTTGATATTAAGTATCATTTCTTGCCGTATTACTATCGACGGGTTTTGCTTCTGATTAATGTGATGAAAGATGTAATAATATATACACCATCGGTATGGTGGGGCGTATAATGTTAGGCTGCATAATGCGGTAAAAACGTTCGTACACACAGAAATGACTTTTATCTCCAAGTCATCATCCAAAGAACAGAAAATGTTATGTTATGTTAATATTTAAAATGTTAACCGTTTTTATTCGTCGTAACCTTTGTCTTTCTGTCTGTTGTTTTCGACTTGTTGTTCTTGTTGTTTCTGTGTTTTTTTAAAAATATATTTATATTGTGTTTAAGACATTGGCCTTGTTGGGTGTAAATGTGAAATAAAATAAAAATAAAATGTTAAACAGTACATAATTCTCCAACGTAGTTATAACATTGAGGAATTCCTCCATAGCGTACGACAGAAGTCGGTTGTGTTTATATATCGTGTAATTAATTCATTTAATTTATTACCATTTTTTAGACATTTTTCTTTTCCAGTCTGTAAATTATTTGTCAATTTACAGAAATGTTTTTTATTGTTATTTAGATTTGAAAGAAATAAATGTTAACTTGATTGATTGATAATTGATTGATTGATAATTGATTGATTGATAATTAGTTGCACAATTTACTGTAATAACCTACGTAGACCAACGTCTAAAGCAAAGATATGTCTCACCCTCACGTTCTTAAAGTTGCATACAAGGTAAGTATGGCATAGGAAAGAATGAAATGACACGTAATGTCACTCGTCCCTGGTCTGGCCCTCACGTTCGTACAGTTGCATAAATGGTAAGTATGGCTCTCAAGCTGAATGGTATACTAAGAGAGCTATTATATACTTCATTTGATGAAGTACCACATGGTGATAAAGAAAACATGTTTGCAGCGCGTGGTAGATTACGATACTCATTTAACAGGCTATAATAATAACATGCCTTATTACTATACTGTAGCCTACTTGGCTGTCTATCTTGTAGTAAACCAATCGTGAGGTTCGCAAACGACGGAAGATGCTGTTCCGCAATTTAGATGATTATCGATTCAAACGATAATATTACATCCGCGATCTTTTAATCGTTTTAATTGTTTGTTACACTTCCATATGCCTAAAGCTCACTATCAAACTTTATGTGACCACAAAATATGATGTGCCTATATATTGACATGATGATGTCATATCACTACCATATTTGGACATATCACTACCATATTTGGGCATGTCACTACCATATTTGGGCATGTCACTACCATATTTGGGCACATCACATTTATTTTGTCAAACTATATTGATATTGTAGACGGAACTTTAAAAAGAAGTGTTTTCAGTAGATCTGCCTTACTTTACTAAAGGAAAATTAAATGAATACTAATTTACAATTATGCATACCCTGTTACTATATCATGACACAGTATAAGCTAGGTTATATCCATTCATTATTAGTAGCAGTTATACTGCACTGCTACAACCACTAGTTTCTGCTATTATTAATTTCGGATCAGTTACTATACGTATTAGTCTATGTTATTAAAAGTTAGTTTATGCTCTTTCCTGCTCTCTTTCTCTCTCCCTCCCATCCATGCCCTGTCCATCCTCCCTTTCTTTACTTTCACAGATCAATAATGCGAATACGGGTCACACACACGCACGTAAGAATAAGAATCTTCTATAGCTAGAATACAGAATACAAAATAACCATAAAGCATGATATGAATAGTGAGACGAACATTCATTATGACTCGTGCTATGTCATATCAACTTTCTAATTGAATTCAGTATAATTGACTTTTCCCCAGCAGTTGTCAGCTACAAAATATTTGGTACAGTCAATTCAAAAGATCAAATATATTTGATTAATAGACATAACTCACGATATTAGCCATAGGCTGTATTATACCATAAGCTTACTAATTCAACAAAATTGTAAAATCAATAAGTTTTAAATGCTGAAGCATCAACATGCATTGATTTTAGACAAGATTTTAGACAAGAATTTAGCTTCATTCAGTAAACTTTGCCAGTGAAGGCCATGATATATTTCATACAATGTTAATCCATATATTTATCAATAAATCACTATTTGTTATCCTAACGTTTATGTTTCTTAATGACATCAGTATAATTTCTAAATCATTAACTGTACTGTAGGGTACAAATGTTGCTTGCCAGTTATACAATATGTTTATATGGCGATAATTGCAATTATCATCCGTTTAGACAGCTTTTATACTGTTTAAAAACACGTCCATATTGTCAGATTCCATCTATATCATTACCAATTACCATTTTTACGTCTTTTATATTTATTTTATTTTATCTTATTTATAGAGGGTGCCCCTAAACAGCGGGGCCCTCTCTTGATGAGTGTGACAGTGGTAGTATGAATACTAGTACACCGGGGTAACACTACAGTCGTCTCGAAAGATGTACTAGGTTCTTTAAAGTGATGTGTAAACTGGACCTACGGTTTATAGTCCAAAGGTAATAAATAGAAACAAGCTCTCCTCTACTAATGATAAAACCAAGTAGACTCCTCATCAATACTAAGGTTGCACATTTTGAAGTAGGTTCTTTTTCGTATCAACAGAGGCATTTAATTTTATTTTTTTAGTAATGTGTTTTGTTATGGGTCCCTACGAGACAAGTTTTTAACTTCTAGAAGGGATCCATGATAATAATGACTACCAATTACTGCTTTATCTATGTTCACTTTAATATCTTTTTTCTATTTTGTATATATTCATTCATTATTATCTAAATAAATATTATCTGAATCTGAATCTGAATCTGAATGAACCTGGTAATAAGAGTTAATCAACAGTGATCCTTCCCTGTTAATAATAAAACCTCTCCTTCATCAATACAGCAGCACAATAAGCTACATTTAGGCATGCAGTATGCCACACAGACAAAAGCAATCACATATTCAAACAACCAATCCTGTGCCTCTAAAATGTTTAAGTACTTCATGTCATTTATGAACCTGGTATTAATCGGTGCTAATAACAGAGACTCTACCAGGCTAATAATAATACCATCCTTTTTATCAATATATAAATTGCTTATTTTAAGTAAGTACTTTATATTAAACCAAACTGGTAGTAAATAGAGTAACCAGACACTCTTCCTCCGCCAGATGGACATTAAAAGTACTTTTTATCAATGTACTCATTATGCTAGACTACAGCTAATAAGGATTCCTCTGGGATGTAATATGATAGGAAGTTTAAAATGTGAACGCTGTGAAGGATCCAGTTACACTTTATCCATGCATATCTAATAACATGAATCGAAACATCTTACAAATGAACTATACTCTTAAATCCTCTTATATTCTAGTTAAAGTAAACTGTATTCTATACAATATAGCCGCTTTCCGACCCAACAAAGTAGTAGGGGTTGGCCAGAGTACTAAAACATACTTCTTGTGTTTATTTTGTATTTATGATGTACCGAATGTACCTGTGACCATAACATAATGATACAAAGTTAGATTGTGGTTTTTGATCCTAGAGTTGAGGAGTGGCAGGCAAGAATTGATGTTAAGATTTAGTGGATACAGATTAGGGGAACATAACTCATTATGGTGTTAAATGCAACAGCTTATTTCAATGAAAACACAGCTCCACACCAAAATACAGTCGCCTGTTTTGCTACTTTATGAAATTTATTCATATAAAATTGAAAATAAAAAATACAAAATATATAATATAGTATAGAAACATGAATGAAACTGTATTATTACAAATAATAAATCATTTACTCAGAATAAAATGTAAATATTTTATAGTGACTATTCAGTAGAATCTTCTTGAGCTCTGTCTACACTATCAAACTAGTTTGACAATAACAGTGTGATGTGCCCAAATATGGTATTGCTCTGATATGACATCATCATGTCCATATATGGGTACATCACATTTTTTTGTCACATAAAGTTTGATAGTGTAGACAGGGCTAAATATCTTCTTGTTGTTCAGCAAAATGTGAGATACTTAACCTCAAAAATATAAAAATTTAAATTTCCTTTCTCCCACTTTTCTTGCACTGATTAAATAAATTAAATTTGTACATCATAGTCCCCATCATTTTAAGATTGTTAGTGATTTTCCCCAAATTAGAATGTATAAATATACATATGAAAAACCGTGTATTTATCATAAGAATTTAAACTTGATACCTTTATATTGCATAACAGTTGTCACAGAGCACAACAATGCCATATAGAAAACAATAATTAAAAATGAAAACAAATTGCTGACCGTTAGCGTGTTGATGGTCAAATTGACCAGTCCAGTTAGAAGATTACCAAGCAAGAAGAAGAGGAGTTGATGAGCATTGACTCCATGTAAAAGATTACTTTGATTTGCCGGGTGTTTCAGATGCAAGAACATATCTAAAGCCATAAGAATATAGAAAACAATAATTTATATAAAATAAAGATAAATTGTTTATATAATTAATTAATTAAGTTCAAAGGCAGTTAACTAAGAAAATGGCAATGCTGTGGGTATCAGTGGCTGGATCTTAATGGAGAAAATAAGCAAAAAGCCAAAATTGCAGAGCTTTTTAGAGAGGGAGGTATCAATTTGCGACGACTGCAACCAAAATGTCATGTTTGTACATTGTGCACATGCAGGAATACTATTGTGTGTGTCCTCACTCCCCACCTCTCACTCTGACACAGGTTTGATGGATTCTAGGTCCAGGCAACGACCGATGACATCGATTGATCTGCCCTACGTTGGTCATTGGTCGAAACCTCCCAACATCTTGAGACATCAAAGTGTCTTCACTAATGCGTATAATTAACTCTTATTTTCGCTTTGATTTTGTAACTCAAATTTCAATCATTTTTACTCTAACAGTGACTGAGGTCGAGATTTTTTAGATAGAAACACAGTCATATCTTTCAGGTGGAGATCTGATTATTTTAAGTGGCAGTTGGTTACCTGTATCTGATTTGGTTGCAGTATCTTGTTGCCATGCAAGCACAATATCTACTAAAAGGAACGTTGCCAGTGAAAATACACCTTGAGCAAGCTGTAACAAAAAGAAAACAATATTTAGTCAACTTAAGAATAATAAGAAATGTTTGATAGAAAGAGCTAAATCTGATTTTGGACTTTATGTATTCTGGGACAAGATGGAACTTTGGAAACTGTAGCATGAAATATTACCAACTGCAAAAGTATAATATATAGTGTAATATACAGTGTAATATGCTTGTGTCTAGACAGGCTGTGGTATTTTTTAATGTTCATTTAATACACAAATTTGTGTGCATATATTTACTTACAATCCAGACAATGTAGGATGCATTTCCTAAACGTCTAGAAACCTCTCCAGTATAAGATGGCAGTTGATTCAAGATACACCAGAAGAGAATGGTAAAACCCCAGAGACATCCAAGTAAACGAACACTGCCAGAGAATGACCAGCTGTAAGGTACAATTCAGAAGATTGTCAAATGATTAGTAGTTGATATTGTATTATAAAAGAGTACAACAATACAGCAAAGAAATGTATTTTATATCTTAGGTTATTACATTTGTTTGAATTTATTATGTAAGCCTACTCAATGATAGATAATATGCAGTAAACTGATAGAGGGATGGGGCAGACTATTTAGGCTATTATAAAGATTCTCCAATAACTGTATACAGTTGAACACAAGTACATCACAATACAAATACAGTTTGGAGAATTGCCAAAGTATCTTGGGAATATTTGGTAATACAACATCACATATGTTTCACATGTATCTAGTAGTATACATGATACAGGCGCCACATGTGATATAAATGATATGCTGTACTACCAAATATTTTCTATGATACTTTGGAAATAGATAGTGTGTGGAGATACAGCACTGGGAATCTGGAGGCATAATAATTATTTAAAAGAAAGTGACCTGCTGATTTGAAGTTAAACATTAGGATTAGTACACATGGCCACCCTGCAAACAACTGTGTATATCATGTTAGACACATTATTACCATTATCATGTGTTTTTATAAATGTACCTTTTCCTAAAAAGTAAACGTCCAATAGATACACCTCCTAAGTAGATTGAAGTAAATCCTATGCATGAGAATATTCCTTCCCGATTGGCTGATATCCAACCAATCCTGCTCCCTGTACCATCAGGTCCATTTAAAATATACTCTTGAAGTCCGCAATTGGTCAATAAATGTTGATATGTAAAAGTTACCAATAGCAACAGCATTCCACTAAAGCTGATGGGTATAATTACAAACAACAGACTTGATATAATCTACAAAAACAAAGTTAAAAGTGTGACATTCAAATAATAGTTTTCAAATGGTTATCTAAACACTACATATTAAATTACTGTAAGAGAACAAAAATAATGTAATACATGAATACTATACACAGCATCACAATAGAATTAGATATGTTGACACGTTAATATGTCAACATCAGGACAGTTCAGCTCAGTTTACACTATCAAGCTTTATGCGACAAAAAATGTGATGTGTTCATGTATGGACATGATGACATATCACTACCATATTTGTGTATATCACTACGATATTTGTGTACAGTATATCTCTACTATATTTGGATATATTACTACCATATTTGGGCATATCACCCTTTTTTTTTCAAACTAGTTTGAGTGTAGACAGTGCTTTAGTGTGACAGTTATGTGTTGGCATACTACTAACACTACATCACTGTTGTATATCTTCAGGTTTTAACTGAAATCTGTAAATAAGCAAAATTGTAAAAACTACAAATATAAAATTTGACTTACCCTAACAAAAAATAATGAAAGAAAGAAGTTCCAATGGACACCATACTCAGATACATGTTGATGATAATCAGCCAGTCTCACGGACAATAATCGCATCAACCCTAGTAACAGAAGAGGCAAGCTTGTCATCATGTTGCTTTGAACTTTAGATAATTTGCTAACCAACCTACAAGAAAAAAGTTATTCTTAAGTTTGATGAAAAAACATTTTAATTTTGACTCTTGAAGGAGAACAAAGAAAATCACATCACTCATAAAACAGATGGAAGTAAAAACATTTAACTCCTTGTTATAACTATTTGAATAATATTATTATTCCACTATAGGATTTATATTCCACTCTCTACTTTCTTACATTACAACTATAGGATTTATATTTCTTGTATTTAAAATACAGTATAATCTTACCCAGAAGGCAATTGCTTAGTTCTAGCTTCTGAAGACACCAAGCCATTAATGAATATAAACATGCCGACACCACCATCCATAAGACTAACGCCAAATGTTTCTGTTTTAGCGAAACGCCTTGGAAATATGTGAAAATCAACGGCCAGTATCGAGATAGTTGTTGAGAAAAGAACGCAGAGTCGTAAAGACGATACAAATGGCAGTTTGGCAGACGACACACTTGATTCTAAATATGAATGCACTGATGGTTTTAAATCTCCTGGGGAAATAAAATAATGAATGCAGTTATTCTAATTCACATAATGTGATGCAACAAAGAGGATGTACTGTTGACTGTTTTCCACAAAATTAAAGGAAATCAAAAAGTTGGTTAATTTGCATATTTTTATTATTCGAAAAAATGCTCGACCAATCAGAGATCAGGATTTTTTGTATTTGTGGGAATAGATTCACCTAGTTGAAAACAAGTTTAAAGGGTCTTTCACACCTGTTCCGGTATGATTCCGGTAAATCAAATGTTGATGTTTCGTTTTACAACACTTCACTCGGTTATGCACCATTTGATATGCGTGTAATGGCGTGAAAACGAAACATTGACGTTCAATTTGATTTGCCAGCACCGGAAAGGGTGTGAAACACTCTTAACAGCTGTATTTTCCACAGTACCAAAGTTTGAAACAAAAAAGTTGCTGAATTAAAAATCTTCAACTGTAGTAGAGTAACTACAAAATAGAAATGCAAATTTGGATTACTATTATTTTTTAAGGCTGGATATGTTTGTGACAGCTTGACCCACTTACCAGGTTGAATTAGGTGCAAGGTGATTGCAGCCACTAACAACAAGACCAATACATGTTGTATATGATCACTGCCATAGGTACAACACGTAACCATTGGTAAGATCATAGTAAGAAAATCTATAACAAATCTGTAAACAAGAAAAATATATTTTATTTTTTTTCATTTAGGCAGATTGAGGTGGCTCTCTCCCCTATAATAAAAAGAGGAAATATAGTGTCTAAGGCAGGTATAATATTTGGGATCTACTCCTGATAAAGCTCTGTCTACAGGGGAGGGTTGTGTGCCCAAATATATGGTGCTAGTGATATGCCCAAATATGTAGTAGTGATATGACATAATATTTTATTGTCACATAAAGTTGGATAGTGTAGACAAAGCTTTAGATACACATCATCACAAATCCTGTACCATTATAATTTTGAAATTCAATTAATATTATATTACCTCCAATCCAACAGTAACAGTTGCACACAAAGCACACTATTTTATTATTATGTATTCAAGTTAGTCACCAACTTACACTAAATATGGAGTACTGTAGCACTACAACACAAGTTACATGGATAATAAGACCAAATCATACATACACAAAACATGAGTGTTTTTTGGTTGGAGGTTTTGTCACAATGAGCCATGGTTGCAACTGTGACCTCAGAAATACAACCAATGTACCAACAAGTGTCAGAGAAGCAACTTCTACTGCACTTGTACCAATTAGGTTACTGTAAAATAATTCCTTTTCTTCTTTATCTGCCATTTTTCTGTAATTAGAGTAAACAAACATAATATAGATGTCTTTATCATCATTCCGATACATTAAACATAATATATATTTTTATCATCATTCGATACATTAAACATAATATATATTTATCATCATTCCGATACATTATAAACTGGATAAGCTGCCTGAAGTGTATGTGTTATGCGCGATTTGAACGATTTGCGCAATTTAAAATTGCGCAAAAGAATTCCTTGCGCAATTTGAATTGAAACATCTGTTTCAAATTGCGCAAGCAACGTATTAAATTGCGCAAGTAATCAAATCTGCAAATTGCGCAAGGTTTTTTTCGACAGATTGTGAAATCATGCACACCCATATTTTTATAGTAATTTCTAAGAATGATTCAAAATTAAAGATAATATCGCATTTCCTTATTTTTTGTAGTAGTGAAAATATTGTTATTGTTAGCATACCGTCGAAGACCCGACAAAGGACCACAAAGGTGGTGTTCCCGGCGGGCACATGCACGGCGGGCGGCTAATACTACTCTAGCCTACTACTGGCTATGTTTTGATAGCAAGTCTAAACGTTGGTGGCGGTAGACTATGTTGTGTATTACTACATTAATTTTGTTTATTTTTACATTTATTTTGATTTATTTTAAGTTACAATGAGTGATAATATTATTTAATTGTGTATGCCATTTATGTTGTGTATTATACACATGTTATCTTCGCATTTATTATGTTTCATTTTGAGTTATTAGTTTCGAATAAATTATTATTATTGTTAACCGATCGTCGACGTTAGCACACATTCTGGTAGAATTCTGCTGCGCAATTTGACAATTTTTGCAGCGCAATTTGAAATTGCGCAAGGATTTTCTTGCGCAATTTTATATTGCGCAAGTTGATTGCGCAATTTAATATTGCGCAAGAAAATCCGTGCGCAATTTGAAATTGCGCAAGAATTCTTTGCGCAATTTGAAATTGCGCAAGGAATTTTTTGCGCAATTTCAAATTGCGCAAATCGTTCAAATCGCGCATAACATATGTATATAGTTTGAAGACTATCATGCATGATGTGGTTTTTTAAGGTAAAATTAACAATTAATAATCTGGATTATTGGCTAACTAATGTCTACTATTTTGAGGTCCTCTAAAAAAAAGGTTGAATGAGGCTATCGTCACAATTGATCGTGCATGTATTGTAAATATTTCCTAATAGTATACTATAGCCTATAGGCCTAGCGGTCTTCCTTTCTTAATACCATGGTTACCAAGTCCTAACTATTCTACTACTAGCCGGCCCTTCTTAGGCCTATCTCCTTCCTAGCTACACCTGGTCCTGGGTGGGCCTAGCTAGGCTAGGTCTTAGTCTAGGGTTAGCCTAGAGTAGTAGTAGTAGGGGGCTCCAGTCAAGTCGCCCCATCGCAAAGTCGCCCCATCGCAAAGTCGCCCCATACCAAAGTCGCCCAATACATAGTCGCCCCATCGCAAAGTCGCCCCGGCACAGTCGCCCCATCGCAAAGTCGCCCGATCACAAAGTAGTACTTATTAGTTATTAGAGGCCTACTAGGCCTATAGGCCCTGGGCCTAGCTAGGCTAGGCTAGGGTTTAGGCCCTACTAGCTAGCTAGGCCTAGGCCTAGGCCCTAGTAGGCCCTAGCCTAGCTAGCCCTAGTTAGTAGGCCTGCATACTACTAGCTACTAACTAGGCCTAGAGGCTAGCCTAGGCAGGGCCTAGCCTATGCCCTTAGAGTAAAAAGTGCATAAGAAAGGTTATGAATATGACTATTAGTATTAGATAGGCCTACCTAGCCTAGGTGGCAGATGTACAGACGATCGGGTCCAGCCGGCCAGCAGCAGCGGCAGAAGTAGTCACCCAGAAAGAAGGTCTAGAAGCAAAGATTATATAGCGCCGCTACGTGGCGATACAATCTTTGCTGTATGCTGCTAGAAGCATGATGGAGGACACAATCACAAACACACACACAGAAGTTTGACGACCGTCGGTCGCGCGTCGTAAAAAACGAAAAGAGGGCGACAAACACAGACATATTTGTCGTATTCGATTGGGAACTTTCGTTGTCAACGTAAAGATTTCGTTGAGTACTTTTTGCATTCGAATTGTAAATTTGTGCTCAACAGAAAAGTCATTCGAATAGAAAACGTTGACAACGAAAGCTCAACGCTCAAAATACTCCGTTAAAGAAGTACTCAACGGAAAAACTGTACTCAACGGTGGAAGTCTAAATTGAATACGACAATTAATACAGGTAAAGTTTACGCCGTGGCTAAAGATACGGTACCGTATTCTAACTTTTGTTTACTAAAGGTACGGTAAAATGGCATTACGTCATAATCAGCCAATGGAGTGCTGGTACGTGTGTGACGTCATCGTATAAGGACTTTTTTTCATATCGCGTCTGTTGTATAATAATAATAATAATAATAATAAGCTTTATTTAATCACGGATACTTAACTCAACTAAAAGTTGTTTTTCAGTAAGACCGTGCTCAAAGGAAAACACCAACAAAAATAAATGTAAAAAGCAAATATCAAATCAAGTAATAAAACAATTACAGAAGCAAAAAAACAAAAGCAGATAATAAAACAATTACAATAAAATAAAACAAGGATACACTTACTAACTATAAAATTAAATAATACACTACATTTAAATAAAGCTACATGAAATTAGCAGTTAACAGTTTCTTAAAAAGAGAGACAGAGTTCACATTTTTAATATCTTCATGTAGCTCATTCCAAACCTTGGCACCTCTATATGATAAGCTACGTTTTTTGTAGTTTGTGTTTGGTTTTGGTACAATTAAATTTGGCTTAGTTCTAATATCATAGTAATTGTTTTTGATATTGAACTTATTTAATAAATATGGAGGTGCAAGGTTATTCATAATCTTAAACATAACAATAGCTTCATTTATATATAATCTTTCATCTAAGTTCATCCAATTTAGACTTTGTAGAGCTTGAGTACTAGAGTCGGTTTGAGATTTGTTTGTAATAACTTTTGCTGCGCGATTTTGAAGAACTTGTAGTGTTTTACTTTGAGTTATATTTGAACGTCCCCAAACAACATGGCAATACTCAAGATGAGGAGCCATAAGTGATTTGTATAGTTTGCATTGAATTTCTTTTGGAAATATATTATTAGTCTTTTTTAAGTAGTACAAGCTCTGCAAAACCTTAGATTTAACATTATCGATTTGTGAGCACCAAGAAAGATTATTATCTAATATCACACCAAGGTGTTTACATTTATTTACACGAGAGATTGGTTCTCCATCTATGTTAATGTTGACTTGTAAGTCAGATAGTTTACTTAACCTCTGACTCGTTCCAATTAACATAAATTCAGTTTTTTTAACATTTAGGCTAAGTTTGTTGCATATGAGCCATCTTTTAAGACACAATAAGTCAGAATTTATTGTTTCAGTAAGGTTATTAATATTATTGGAAGTGTAGTATATGGCAGTGTCATCAGCATACATAGAAACAGAGCATTTATTTACAGCATTAGGCAAGTCATTAACATAAAGGAGAAACATTAATGGTCCAAGGATGGACCCCTGAGGAATTCCACATATACTGTGACTTTCATCAGAAGAATCACCATTTACATTGGTTATATGTACACGATTTTGCAGGTAGTTTTCAAACCACTGAATAACATTTGAATGAAAATTGAAAGATCTTAGTTTATTGATAAGAATACTGTGATTTACTGTATCAAAAGCCTTTTTCAAGTCTATCATTACTAACCCAATATAATTTCCTTTGTCAATGGCTTCTAGCCAGGTCTCTGTGATATTAAGCAATGCAGTCGTAGTTGAGTAGCCTGGTCTAAACCCAGACTGATTTTCATATAGCATTTTGTTTAGATTTAGGAAATCATAAACTTGTTCAAATACAACTTTTTCAAGAACTTTAGATAATATTGGGAGAATTGAAATTGGCCTATAATTATTACATTCATTTTTATTTCCACCTTTATGAAGAGGGCAGATCTTGGCCCTTTTCCATTGTTTTGGAAAAGTTAAATTTTTTAAAGATAAATTAATTATATATGTTATTGGGTAAACAATTTCGTCAATAGCGATTTTTAGAAGATTAGCTGGTATTTCATCAGTTCCAGTTGCTTTTTTTGATGAAAGTGAGTTAAGAATTTTATGTATGTCTTGTTTATTAACATATTTAAAAGTTAATTTGTCGTTAGTATTATTTAAATCATTAGTAAAGTTAGAAAGTTGATTAGTAGATTGAATACTTTGAGCTAATGTTGGACCCACATTGGCAAAATATTTATTTAATACATTTGCAATATCTTTAGAATTAGTTACTTCATCATTTTCTTCATCATTTGTGGTTTTAATACTTGTTATATTCATGCTTTTAGTTTTGCCAGGAATAATTAATTTAATATTTTCCCATATCTTTTTCTGATCTTTAGTATTGAGTTGTTCAGAAAAATAGTTCTTCTTACTTTTTCGAAGTTCATAATTTACTTGATTTCTTAATTTTCTATATTCAGGCCAAAGCTGAAGCCTATTTTTCTTATTTATTCGTCTTTTTAATGCATCTCTTTTTCTGATGAGAAGTATTACATTTTTAGTTAGCCATGGACTGTTTTTTTGGCGAACTCTTTTACGTTTAATGGGTGCATTTTTATTTGCAATATTAAGAAAGGTTTTTTGAAAGAAATCAACAGCATCATCAACATCAGTATAATTCTTAATTTCAGCCCAATTTGTATTAAGTAAGTCAGTTTTAAATTTATTTTCATCAAAATGTTTATAGTTCCTATTTGTTTTAAATCTATGGTTACTTTTCTCTTTGTATGCTTTTCCAAATTTGATGTAGATAGCGGAGTGGTCACTAAGACCAGTATGAAGTACACCACTGTTAGTTATTTTTTCTGGCGATGAAACATAAATATGATCAATTAAAGTACTAGAGTGATCTGTAATTCGCGTAGCTTCAGAAATTAATTGTGTTAAGTGATAGTTATTTGTTAATTCTTTTAATTTTAAAGTATAGTA
The DNA here is from genome assembly GCF_964355755.1 of Antedon mediterranea. Classification (NCBI taxonomy): domain Eukaryota; kingdom Metazoa; phylum Echinodermata; class Crinoidea; order Comatulida; family Antedonidae; genus Antedon; species Antedon mediterranea. The sequence goes on from NC_092675.1 coordinate 30,398,514, forward strand.
AGATGGAGTTGATGATAGAAGGTCACAGTTTATGTCCCCAATTAAAATAATTTCATTATCAGTATTATCTCTTTCAATTTGTTTAAGAATTTTTTTCAAATTCATCAAATGTATCAGTACATGAATTAGGTGGGCGATACCATGCAATAATTAAAATAGGTTTTCTCTTCGGTTTAGTTAATTTGATAACAATTGCTTCAAGATTAGGACTCATTAAATTTTCTAAAATTTCATAATTAAAAGAACAGTTTTGACTTATATATACTGCTACACCCCCTCCTTCTCGGTTTCTATCCTTTCTAACAACATTAAAACCATTAATCTTAATTTCATTGTCGCTTATAGTATTATCAAGACGTGTTTCATTTAAAGCTACAATGTCAACATTGTTATTTTCCATTAAGTATTTGATTTCATCAAATTTTCCAGGGAGGGTAACGATGTTTAAACCTAAAATATTAAGCCCTTTTCCATTAAATACATTACCAATATCTGTAAGCAAATTATCCTTAACAGAGTCAATTTCATTTTCTGAGTTGATTGTAGAAGAGTTCGTATCGTTTGTATTATCTGTGGCATTCTCTTCATCGCCTACTTTTCAGTTTCTGTTGAATTTCATATCACAGTATTTTGATTTGTGTCCTGGTGTGTTACAGTCCCAGCAGACAATAGAATGGCCATGTCGACAAACTCTTCCATTGTGTCCAGTTTCCCCACAGAAGTGGCATCGTCGGGATTTTGCTCCTTGATGAACATAAGAACTATCAGTGACTCTACGTGTTGGCAGTATTTCAATTTGCTTGTTGATGCTTTTTAGAAGAGCAGCAGTGCCTAGTTGGTTTAGATGGAGACCGTGTTGTGTAAATTTTCTTGTGTCATACTTACTTCCCATGATAAAAGCATTTGAGTTGTCAATATATTTTCCTTCAAACGTTGATTTCAGAACTTTGTTTACCTCATAGACTCTGTTGTCAAAGATATATCTATCGAAACGAGGACAGAGAATTCCTATCGGCGGCGCCAGGCTGCGTGGATGTGTGTGCGCTGCAGATGAGAGTTTTATTTTTATTCCAAATGGCCTATTTAGGCCTATATTTTTTAGTAAACTTTGTTTACAATGCAGTGGTGGCGCCAGCGGGGGGGCTACGGGGGCGCTAGCCCCCTCGTCGGGGAGCCTAGCCCCCCCGTCGGGGAACACGGGTACTTTTTGTCGGGGAATATATATACAGTAAAAAACGTTCGCGTTCACTTCATATAGCTTCAGCGTCTAGAAAACCACGACGTTTCATTGACCGTAAGAGTACGTCAGAGGGCTATTATGCACTTTTATGCATTCATTATTGCCAGAGATCTAACTACTAAACAATAGCTAGTACGCACTTGTTTGGCGGTATCCCTTTGTACGAATCGTTCACCGTTGGGTCGAGACGCGTGATATCATGTTCCATCCAGGGACCAAAATGTGTAATGTAGTTATTTTCCAGGCGAAGTTTACCGACGGTTACCGAAGGGAACACGGGTACTTTTTGTCGGGGAATATAATATACAGTAAAAAACGTTCGCGTTCACTTGGTAGCTTCAGCGCCTAGAAAACCGCGACGTCTGATTGACCGTGAGAGTACGTCAGAGTGCTATTATGCAATTTATATGCATTCATTATTGCCAGCGATCTAACTTGCTACTAAACATTAGCTAGGTACGCACTTGTCTGGCGGTATCCCTTTGTACGAATCGTTCAACGTTGGGTCGAGACGGGTGATATCAAGTTCCATCCAGGGTATGTGTAATGTAGTTATTTTCCAGGCGAAGTTTACCGACGGTTCGGGTACTTTTTGTCGGGGAATATAATTCGTTCGCGTTCACTTCGTAGCTTCAGCGCCTAGAAAACCTCGACGTTTCATTGACCGTGAGAGTACGTCAGAGTGATATTATGCACTTTATATGCATTCATTATTGCCAGCGATCTAACTTACTACTAAACAATAGCTATAGGTACGCACTTGTCTGGCGGTATCCCTTTGTACGAATCGTTCAACGTTGGGTCGTGATATCATGTTCCATCCAGGGACCAAAATGTGTACTGTAGTTATTTTCCAGGCGAAGTTTACCGACGGTTACGTCGTGTACTGTGTCGACGTACGCTACACTACAGCAAAAACGAATTATGTTAATTGTTCGTATGTTCACCAATTTTTTAATTTACAAGTAACCTTCTGTACCGTGGGGCACCTAAAATAAATATTTCATCCATTACTAAACAAAAAAACATGCCATTTTCGCTTAGCCAACATCTTATTATAGCTAAGTTATTAAATTTTCAATGTCCTGTATTATGTCATGAATTTCTCACCACTCGGAAGTTCAGATGGTACGCAGGCATACTCTTGGAATAAACTTATTTCCCCGACTGAAAAGGTCTACGCTTGCGTTTTTTAAGCCTCTGGGCCTGATGTTTCCAAAGTATAAAATGCAATTTTTTGAAGACCTGCAGCTCTAGTTTTAAACATTTTCTTAGCTCAGCCCCAACAATAAAGCTGGTCATATTTCGAAGTACAAGAAGTGCATTTTCCGGGACCTAACATCTCTATTTTTCAAACAGTTCTTAGCTCAGTCACAACCATGATAGGGACTTATATATTTTGTTTCATGTTTTGAAGTATAATAAGTCCAATTTCCAGGACCTCCAACTCTATTTTTCTAAATTTTCTTTGAACTTTTATTTTTGAAATTGAAAAATATGGATTGAAACAGTCATCGCGCACCGTTTTTTTGCACGCAGTATTTTATTTATGCATTATAAAAAATGGAAAAAAATGGCTACCCTAAATCTGATTAAAATGACCTCAAATGACGCTAGAAAGCGTTGCTTGCGGGGGCTTCGCCCCCTGGACCCCCACCGGGGGCCCTTGGCGGCCCCCTGGCCTCCAGCCTTGTGATGCTCGCATAGCCCCCTCGTCGGGGAATGTAGCCCCCGCGTCGGGAAGATCCTGGCGCCACCCCTGTTACAATGGTGACCATAAACAACAAGCAAATGCGGACAATAAAAGGGCCCTCAAATACTATGATTTAGACAGTAGCCCCAGGGCTGACGAGTCACAGAAATCAGCGCACACATGCAGCTGGCCCCAGCCTGGCATCGCTTTCCCTACACAAACAAACTCATATAATGAGGTTATAGTACGTAGTAAATAGGCCTAGGCCTCTTTTGAAACGGTTTTCTGTATTCTAGAATTTCATTTCATTTCATTTCATTTATTTATTTGACCAACAAAACATAATATACAATGTACAAAGATGAATTGGTCAGGGACTGCTAAAGTAATACGATTACTGTAACTACAAGAGTCATCAGCAGTCCCATGATCTTAACTAAAATAAATATATAATTTTATAAACAAATAAAGTATAAAGCTGTGAGTAAACAGAAAAAAAAAGAACAGATATGATAAACAAAAAAATTTGAATAAAATATGCAAAAAAAAAAAATTAAAGATAATTATCAAGAAGTAAAGAGTCAATAGATGATAAAAGATGAGGAAAAGATTCAGTAACAGCTAATTGGCGTAATGAGGAAGGTAACTGAGACCAAAGTTTAGGGAAGCGGTTTATAGGAGAATTACGAAGGGCCAAAATCAACATGTTTTGGCTTTTCAATAATAATAACAGACGTAGGCTACATTTAGTTTTTGTCACACACGACGGCGATAATATCGATAAATGAAGCATAAAGAAAATGCGGTTGATCACTGTTTTCGCGATATGAAAAAAATCCACAAAGTCCTTATACGTTGACGTCACACACGTACCAGCACCCCATTGGCTGGTTATGACGTAATGCAATTTTACCGTACCTTTAGTAAACAGAAGTTAGAATACGGTACCGTATCTTTAGCCACGGCGTAAAGCTTATTACTGTTTTAGAAGACCGATGTAATATAAGTAAACAACGATTATTATTGTTTTTATTATATTTATTATTTAATAGCACTACAAAGCACAAACATTAGATATGAATATTATGCTTAATTATTCTCTATTATACATTATACAAATTCGATGTATTAAAATAATATGAACATACATTAATGATAGTATCCTATCTATACCTTTAATGACTAAAATGATTAATTTATTTATTCTTTAGCCTTTTTATTTAAATTTCTGCATAAAAAAAAACCCAAACAAATTTGAAAGGCAAGGAAAAACCAAATACCTATGCTAGTATGTCAACCCAAACAGACAAATAACGATAAAAAGTGCCTTATTTTAGTGAATACTAGCATCAATATTATGATTATTACTATAACGATAAATTATCAGTGTCTTGTCATGTTCTATTAATTAGTGCTAGACTTGTAACCACAACATTATAATTATATGAATACTAATCTTGTATTATATAGAACCATATGGTACCGACTCTATGTATGAACATAATATGACAACAATATGACTGTTAAATTTATGAAAAAATATAATATACGTCTAAATAGCATCAATTATTAATTAGGCCTATACTACATATAAAATCAATACACTCAATTATCCTTATTAACCCATACAACAGATTACTATTGAATTAATTAAAATCAGGGTATTAAAAAAATTAATTAATACTCAAAATGCTTCTATTTACATGAATGTTAGGAGACGATAAAATGCATAACTAAACTAAATTATTGAATTATTATGTTTCATGTATCATAGATTTTGTAAGTCTACTCTGGTTCCTTTTTAATATGGGATTTTTTTTGTTTTTGTGTTTTTGTTAGTGTCGAGATAGTGATGAGGAGGAATGTCTGGAAGAACAACACCGATTGTACACTTAACCGAGTGAAACACAAACGCAAACGCAGTTTTTCTTACAAATCTGACGTAATCTCTGGAAAGTCTTCAATTAGTTGACATGTTTATAACTGTTTAATTATAAGTTTAGTTTGGTACCACTTAGGAAAAATAATAAATGAACTGCTAATACAACTATAAGGGGACATTGTATAGCATGCCACCAATACGATGACTATTATCTTTACGAAATTGACAAGATACAAATTAAAAAAATATCGTTTAGGCCTAATAATAATATTACTTCATACTAGCTCAATCTACGGTTTATAAAATATCATTTAAAATTAATTTATTGAACACTTTCATAAATATCACATGATTCAGCAGCGCAGACGTTTGCCATTTCATAACACAGCTCGTAATGTTTCTGTGGAAAAACAACAAATTAGTATAATTTTCATATTGATAAAAAAAAATAGATAAAGCATGCACTCGGACTATCTACAGTATATGTTTTTATGACTGTAGCATCATACAATTAAACGTTACCCTTGTGTCAAACAACGATGAAGAAACGCGTTTGATACGTTTCACTGTGTGGTAGACATCAACCAACGCGTCTCCATTCATCTTACGAACGATTATGTCCGCTGCACAGAAAAATCCACTTCGACTCTCGTCCCTAGAGTAACAAGATAAAACACCAATAGTATTTCATATTGATATTGTTTACAAATATTAACTATAAGAATCGCGATTGACTTATTGCCAACTTTGCAATCACATTATGTTGTTCTTTTTTGGAATTCTTCCTTCGTTCATTGTACCGTTCATTGTGTCTATACTGGATGAAAATGAATCTATTTTGAATCGAATACTTACAAAGAGCAAACTGTAACATAGTCATCTCGATTATTAGTTTGTTGAAATTCTCTGACATCGTCACAGAATTGTATAAAGTATCCAAGTGAAGGTTTCTGTGATTCTTTAGGCCAGTCCAGAAATGTCAGGTGACATATCTCACGTGATCTTTCCTTGTCCTAAGTATTAAATGTGCAGTAGTTTTATTTCACGATAGAAAAGCTTTGAAACTGTTATTTTATTTTAGATAATTACTTCAAATAATTTTTATAATGTTCTTACCTTAGTCAATTTTAGTGTTCGTTTAAAAACATAATCGGTCTTCTCAAAGGTCAGAACTTCAACTGTGAATTGACCTTGTGTCATCTTACGTTCAGGAACAAGTGTAGAAGCAATTACCTTAAAAAACAACATGATTATCCTTTCTTTACTATATTAAATTAATGTGTAGTGATAACGTTGCCTCTTTCGTATATTTTCTTTGAAAAGAAACTGTTGACTGTACAATAATGTGTAATCATGATTCAAGTATAAATAATGTTTAGCAATCTGTACAAAAAAAACTACGAAGATCGAATTCTGGAAATCACGGCGTGAATGACCAAAGCGTTAGGCTTTTTATTGCAAAAAGATCTTTTTATCTCTCTTCTCTTGTTATAAATATTTGTATAATAATGATCAACACATTTCCATGCCATTGTGCATAACATGATCAATATACATTAAATAGTCTACCTTACCTTGTCAACCTGCTCTTCGTCATCTAACATCACCACTGTATATGACTTGTAGTCATAGATCATCTGCCAGAAATTGGAAAATTCACGTAGCATTGATTCCCTTGGCACAAGATATTCACGTTGCGGCTAAAATAAAGATTACAATACTATGATCACATAATAAATCCATAGGACATAAAGAAGCTTAATCTAAGAAATCATTGTACAGTTACCAAAAAAAGGTTGAGGTTGTATATAGTTTTACTCTAGATTTCACAAAATAGTTGGCGCTAGCAAATCTGACCTTGGTACTCTTCGTATTGGAATATACAACATCTTCTGACTCCACATCAATCAATAGAGGTTCTGCAACATTCACTATTAGATAAAAAAATCAATTTAAGACAAAGTATTACAGCTTTCTTAAATAACACCAATTAGAGAATTTAGTCTATAGTTCCATTTAACACTTACATTGCAATGTGTTATCGTTTTGTGTTTTGTTTGGTAGAAGAGCTTCAATGTTCTGTAAAACATTATAATACATGGATAATGAATTACACTATGCATTCAGTATTTAAAGTACAATAAAAGTAAACATAAAAAAAAAACGTTTTCCCCAATTAAAGTTGATGTGATCAATCATGGTTTTAATACATTCAAGATTAATAATAATAATAATAGAACAATAGGTTTATGTCACCATACATTTATCTGTTCTTGAATAACTGGTCTTCCAAGTAAACTTGTTGTGTTTTTAATTGCCTTGTATCGTTCAGAAATATCGGTTGATGGTATGCATGTTGCTCCACAAAACAAACACTCCAAAATCATCTCATAGATAAATACATACTGGTTCTGAAAAACAGCAACAAAAAACATTGACGTGCAACTATTTACGCAAATAAACACTTTAAAACTGTTGTGAAAATGGAACATACCTCTTTCAAACGAATATGAGAACAGCTACTAAGTGTATCTTTGACAAAGTTGAAAACATCAATCTCACTGCTTTCTTCAGCCATATCTAGCATTGCGTTTACTGCGATGACAGTTCCAATTTTGTGACAATCGGTACTTTGTAACAGATAATAAATAGTTGATACCGGTAAATGTCGACCACAATATTACAAATTAATCGACTCATTACATTGCCTTATTCCAACGAATATAGTTTAATGTATTCATACAGAGAAATAATGCAAAGCAAATTATTTTGTAATACCTATACACAAGTATTGGTCCAACTCCAGAGTCTTTCTTAGCTTTCCTTAAACTGTGTGTAAACTCAATAAGATGTGCAGATGTGTCCATAACATCTCCAGGCCATGCAATGAAGTTATATTGATGGACAACACGAGGCCGCGATTCACGATTTTCCTGCGTAAAGAAGAAGGTATAGTCATTGCCCCATCACATTTGGATAGCAACATTAAGGTATATCTAATTTAATAGCTAAACAACATTTTAACACACCTAAATGAATCCTTGCCACTTGATTGGTTAATTTTGTATCACATGCTTTTCACTATTTATATTATGTTAATGGATAACGTTCATCCTTTTGTACACTTTTTTCTGGATAACTTTTTACATTTTTGTATTCGCTGAATATTATAGGGGAAATGGGTTCAGTAGTTGACATCCTGATAGTCCTATTCAACTCATAAAAACATTCTCTCCATTAAACACATTTATTACTTATATAATAGATTACTTCATTATAAACAAGATATTTGTTACCGTCATAATTTCGAACTTGCAGACTGTAAAACCATTGTCATTTAATTCCGCTTCCAGTTTGCGGACATGCATCTTGCCATGTTGTGTTATTATACATCCAGTATTTTCATGCAAAAGTAGATTACAGTTGACCTTTGAGGTGAGAAAAGTATTTAAAAAATTAAAAATGAGTAAATCCTTTGTCCTTTGTAATATTTTGTACAGCCAACAACTGGTCTTCCAAATCAAACGAATTCATACTTTGAAATGGCTTTAACATAGTGTACTCATGTGTAGTCCATATAGGTACTCATTATTTGTTGATCCTATCCTAAAACATACCTTGTCACCATCACATGTAATGTTAACTATTATATTGATGTTTTCTCTCCAAATCATTTCCAATAACTGTTTTTCTTGTTCATTGCCTGTTAAGAAATTTAGTGTATCAATATTCAAAGCATTTATTTAAAAAGTTTAGTAAAGCATGAACATTGCGTTTAATGTAAGCGACCCATTAAAAACCAAAAACAAAAGTACAAGATGCTCAAACATAAGAAACAGACAAATAATTTCAAAAAAATATATATGTACTGCATACATATCATTTTGGTTATACTACGTACCTCTTAACAGAAGAGAGAGGCTATACACAAACAAAACAGTTGAGCAGTTATTATTGCAACAATTATTGTCTAATGTCAATCTTACCATGGATAAAAACTTTATTTATTTTTGCTCTTACTTAAACATCGTTAGACCGTTTGTTACGTAATTAAATTGTTTTAACATTTCTCCAATATTATAATGTAAATACTATGGCAGCAGTTTTAGTTGTAAGAATACAGTTTAGAGTTTATGAATACAGAAATTATAATAATTTCCTCACCATGATAAGCGATATATGCATTCGGTTTGTCCTAAAAATAAAATACATTCGTTATTATGAATTATTATTGAATTAAAATTTAACGTGATTAAAGAACATACAGTATTCTAATTAATCAATTATGTACATTTGTTTGTAAATGTTATATGTATTAGGTTGCACAAGTCCCTAATGATAATATGTTATTACTTACGTTAATGTAACAGGCGTTCGATTTGTCAGATTTACCTTCCAGACGGATACTTGAATATCGACTAAATAGTTCCTATAACAAAAAACACATACAAAATAAAAATGTATCTATCATAGGGCATCTTTTGTTAATTATTATCACACATGTTATTTATTTACTTTTCTAATTTGTTTTTTTTTTCTAATTCAAATTTATAGACTTACCCCAAATTCGGATGTAAAAGTAAAGCTTGTTCCCTGTTTTCTATGTTTGATGTACATGTGTAGATCTTTCAGCTTGACAGGTCGATTGTAATCAGTAACACTGGAGTCCACGACAACAGTGTTCAACTGATTTGCAACCACATAACCGTCTTGCATTTCTGATAAACAATAATGACTTATTGTAATACAATATTGAATTTATATATTGTGCATTTTAATATTATTATTTATATACGTTTTTAGCAAGCCTGGTATAATTAACATCCACAATTAGCATTTTGTTCAAGGTGTTGACAAAAAAAATTGAAATCTATTATTAGGACTTACCTATTTTATCTACTTCTCTTGACATCTTTGATCTGACTGTACTAGTGGTATTTAGATTACTAAAATTAATATATTGCGGAGTATTATAATATTATTTAAAGATATCTTGTCAAAAAACACAAACTACATGTTATGTTGTTCTGAAAGGATTGATTGTTTTACAATCTTAGGAATCAATCCAGTTGGATAAGCATAAATAATTTACCAACATTATGGTTTACCCTAAGTAGATGTGTTAGTACCTTGTGGGTGAATAGAGAATATCGTACAGGTAAAATAAGTCATACAATCCGGAATCATGACTTTTGTGATATATAATAGCAATATTATATTTATTTTACGTTTTACGTACAGTATGGCAGAGTAAAATATACTTAGTATACCTTTTTCTTTTATAATGCACCGTTTGTACAACGATTACAGTCACTACCACAATGATACACGTGATTAGAAGACCAACTACCCACCAACCTGTTAAAAAAAAAAAAAAGTAAATTATTTGACTTGTGAAAAAGATTGTACATAAAGTTGTAATATTGATAATATTTATTAATTTATTAACTCCTCCCTCCTCCCCCAAACAAACATGATATCACCTACTTGTATGTTTGAATGAAGTCACTATAATAATTGATTTAGGACCGATTCCTTTTGATGTTCTTGCTTCAATCTCAAATGTATACATCTTAGTTGTGTCAATTCCATCTATGGTTGTTTGTGTGTCTGCATATCCTATCTTATACTCTTTAAGTTCCAATTTATCAAGAAACAGTTTGTAATCATAGGTTATTAAACCTTTTCTGTTGCCACATTTTGGAGGTTCCCATGATAAACTAATCGATTTCGATTTTGCAGACACAACTTGAAGTGATGTTGGAAATCCAGTTGGAACTAAATTATAAATGTAGTTTCACAAAATATTTAAATTGTGCTTTATCAAGCCATTTCGGACTATAATGTTTCTAATACCAACAAGACTCTAGATAGTGAAATTTGTTGAAATTGTATTCCTAATCTATTTAAACTTTCTTAATTTATATTACTCGGTATGCCACATACTTACCACCTTCTTCTGTTTGTACTGTATGAATATCTGATAGCTGTTCAGCTGAGTTGGATACTGAGGTTACATGAATTGCATACTTGGAATATGCACTCAGATTGGAAATGATATACGAAGAAGTGTCGAAAGGACCTTCTTCAACGGCGTCCACATGTACGTCCTCGCACATATCAGCTTGTATTAGTTGGTAAGTGACGTTGTACATAACAGGACAGTCTCCATTTTCCACTTTATTCCAAGTCAGAGAAATATTATTTGTCCCAGTAGTAACATCTATCCCATCAATTTTGTTTGGAGCTAATAATGCATAACAATGTCAAAAGTAACTGTAAATGTATTAGAGTCTAGGAGACATAGTAGTTAATTAGTTAATGTTTACTTGACTATTCATTTATTCATGGGTGACACTTTGGCAGTATGATGTACAGAGACTACCACTTGAGAGTCTACATGCATATGCCGACGCTAATATTGGGTCAGATATTTTAGCACTTTTTGGTGTATAATATTGAGAATTCAAAGCATGCATACTTTATGAATGTTTTCTTAAGTTTGAATAAGTAAAAGCTATGGAGAAGAACAAAAAATATATATAATAGGCAATTATGATTAAATTTGATTAGTAATAGTATATATATTAAATTGATTAAATTGAGTGGAGCTGTGGCTTGGTGGTTATGATGCTTGGCTACCAATCTAAGGGTCCTGGGTTCAAGTCCTGTCATATATCAGGGTTTTTTTCTCATGACAATTTACAACTCCACTCCCAAAGACTTAATAATAAGTCTTTGTTTATGTAGAGCATCTTGTGTATATGTTTGTCTTGTGAAATTATTAAATAGTTTATCCATCCTGTAATTGGCGGGTTACTCGCTGTTGGATGAGTATGAAATAAAATAAAATAAAAAAAATAAAAAAAATAAAAAAAATTAAAAAAAATAAAATAAATAGATTTACCGTTCGCATGCGTTTCAACTGTTTCAATATTACTCCATGGTCCTTTGAATCCAGCGTTGTTCTCTATTCGTACTTTGCATGTATACAATGTGCACGGCAATAGTCTGTCAATTGTAGTTGATGTAACATCACTGGCAGCGATAGTTCTAGATTCGGAATCGGATTCACAATATATTTCGTAATCAAAAGTGTTGCATTGTATTTTCTTTGAATTACTATCTAATTTCTGCGGCAAAAAATATATAAAAATAAATATAATTATTTTGGTAAACAATTTGAATTAATCACTGACTAAGTAATAATAATCATTACATTATAGCATAGGCCTACATCATTAATTATTATACAGTAAATTGAATACTTAAAAATACCTGAAATGTCACCCACCTGCCATGTAATGGTTAATGAAGAAGAACTAGTTGCAGTAACTGCAATATGAGGGGAGATCAATGGACCTATTCACAAAATGATAAAACAAAAGTTTACTATCTAGGGTAGTGTATTTAACTATACTAGTTACTGTACATTCGGTTCCCTATTCTATATACTTTTCTTTATTTTCTATATTTCCTGCTATCGTTATGTGAAGATCGATTAATCGATCTATTAACAGATTGATTATCTCACTTGAACATATAGTTGATAATTTCACAACTTGACTATCAGGTCCACACACATCTTTTCCGTTGATTTTCCTACAGACACGAACTTTCACCTCAATTGTGCGATTTGGCAGTAACCCAATTGTAAAGACCTCATCACTTGTTTCGATTGTTGTAAATGTTGATTCTTCTTCACTTTTATATAACACTTTATAAGATGACGCTGGTCCAGTTCCATAATCCTCACCAAAAGTCCAACCATAAGCGATAGTTATGTTTATGTATCGAAGGCGTTTTCTTCCAAAAAAGGATTTATTTTTGGCTAAATTCAGACATGTAGACCTTATGAATTAAAAGAAATGTAATGTAAGAGAACCAATACCAACCTATCTGGCAGTCGTTGCCACCCCAACCATGTTCACAGTCTCCACTATCGCAGTAACCCGTATCTTTATCACATGATGCTGAGGTCGCACAATGACAATTATACTGACAAAAACGACCAAACTTTCCATCAGCACATGTTATGTGATCTAAAAAGAAAATCATGGGCTACGGTTTAAATGAGCAGCTGAACACAACACATCTGAACTATGTGTATTGGTGTATAAGTGGTGTTGTCTTCAGATAGTAGTTTCAGAAAGAAGAAAGTAAAGAATATTAATTAAGTTACTACTATTGGTATTTACTCTCTACATTAGAGCAATGGTTATCCTTGGCAATTTGCCTAAAATATAAAAACAACAAATTTACCAAGACACTTGTCTCCGTAAAATCCATTGCTACATGTAGTTCCAATTTGACATCCTCTTTCGTTGTCACAGTCAGTTGAAGTACAATGACATTCTTGACTACAACCTGCACCGTAGTTATTTCCTGTGCATGCTACTTTCAAAATGGATAAGATATAAGATAAGATTTATAACAACATAAGCTTTAGCCATTACCTATTTTTTTTTTTTTATTAATTTCGGCAATAAACATAAAATAATAATTACAAAAAAAAACATAGAAATATATATATATATATATGAAAAACAAGACACGAGGCCGAGGAAAGACAAAAGCATTAAACAAAACGCTGTCACCGGTAAGGTGTGTCTCTCCACCACAACAGCGATTGTGGATGGGATATCAAGAGTGTCTAGTCTCCCCTCATATGACTGTTCCTGATAACGTTGATGTAAAATCAACCGGGTGGCCCGTCTCTGGATTTGCTCAATCATTTGAATTTGACATATGCGATAAGGGTACCACACTTGTATGAACAATTGTTGTTAAATATAATGAAGGTACAGATAATAATAGCGAGATTATAATATGATGATGCAATATTATAATTTAATTTATTTAGCAATTGCTTAAAATGTTTCCAAATTATAAGATAACAAAACATTTTGACACACCCTCCTGTATGACTTATAACATTTCCTTTTCCGAGACAGAAAAACCCTACCATTGAAGGAGAAAGTAAATACGCTTTAGAAATAACATAATGGGCAGAATGTTTTACACGAAAATTGATTGTTTATTTGTACTTCAATCTATAAAAATCACAAATACATAGTAGGCTAGTAGTAGTATAGGCCTTCTAAATTCAGGACGACCTAATAATCCTTGTATAAAATAATTTATACCTGACTTTATTTTTAGAAAGAAATCAACTTTCAATCTCTGGTAAATACTATGTGTAAGGTTTCAGGTAATGAGATAACATTTACAATGCATTCTTAATTTTTAATGTTATCTAAAGAAAATAAACTCAAATTATCTCCGTGGTAAGCCTCCATGCTATAACCCACCTTGATCACATGTATCACCATGGAAACCTGCAATACAGGAACATCCAACAGGATCTGGAGGACATAATAAGATTCCTGAGCATGTTGCTCCTGACCTTTTCGAGCACACAATACCACATGTCCGACCCCAGTCATTGTTACCACATCCTAACAAATTTAAATACTATCTTGTTAAAATTTATTTTACGTTTCTGGTGTATTTATTAACTTCAGATTTTTATTTTTGTGCTATAGTAAAAAGCATCCACTGTATACCCACGGGGTTTTTTTGAATAAAAAAAAAACTCTTTTTAAAGACTGTACCTTCTGAGCAATCAACACCTTTAAATCCTGCTGGACAGATACATAACCCAGTCACGTGATCACATATTCCTCCATTATAACAAACTGGGCAATCTACATCACAGTTCATTCCATATTTTGTTGCGGGGCAACCTATGATTATGAGTATAAAAATGAGTATATCACATTACTCTTAAGTAGACTTATTAAAAGTTAAAGAATTAGTTTTTAATTGGCGGATTAGGGGCATCAAGTACACTGCCATGTATGTTTTTTTCCTACGACAGTGTTGTTGGTGGTACAGTAGAAATGAAATACAATATTCCTGAACTCATGGATTAATGAATAAATAAAGCCATGCTGAACTTAATTAATAATAACAATAATAATTAATTAATAGCATTGAAAAAATTATGTACTGAAAATCAACATTGTGCCAAACCCTAAGCAAAACATGTGAAAATAAAGCTATAATATAGTTCACCTCTGACAATCAATCTCATCATTGCATGTTTTCCGTTTCTTTCTTTGTAACATTCGTATATTCCAGCATCACTTGTTCTGACATTGTTAATAGTCAACGTATCTTCACCATTGCCTTGTAGTAAGCTAATGTTGTTAACTTTCCATTTCAATTCTGTTATACGTATTGCGGTATGAACTCGTAAAGTCACGTGGTCACCGATACTAACAGTAATGGAACGTTGGTATGGAGTGACGTCAGCTAAAACATACAACCGATTTAAATCTTTTATACGATTAAGGTTAAGCAAGTGTGGTATGTATAATAATATTTAATTATTATAAAATGAAGAAACTGAGTTTTGCAAATGAATAGGGCCTACCATTACATAATTTATAATTAACTAATGAGATTAATTAGACAAATTAAGTGTAGAAATACTGTGACAGATAACGTACACTTTTAAAGTACTGTATATGATACTCCCCAATCCATTTAGCAAATTGAACAAGAGTAATTTAAAGAGAAATGAGTGTCAATCAAATTTCAGTAGGGCCTACCTTTCAACCAAATAACTAATCAATCATAGTTTTTTTTTATTAACTTGTTTATATACATATATTATTTATGTTGTTATATTTATGTGTTTAATGCAATACTTTGTAACTTTTAGATTATTTATTTTAGATTATAAAAAGATCCAAATGGAAATAAGCTATTAAGCTTTTTTGGGCCGGCTATCCTGCAAAGTCTGTATCTATTTGTAGTGTCAGTAATTTATGTTATTACTTTGTATTTTGTATTTTATGACGATTTTCCTAATTAAAATTAAATCAAATCATATATTTATTTATAACATTCTAATTATTTGTTAATTATTGTAAATGAAAATTCGACTTAATATGATAAATTATCTCACCATTTTTTGGCAAAATTATGAAAGGTATATGCTGCGATCTGGTATCCTTTGTAGCATTTGCAAAGAAGGCACCGACCATTTGAAGGCCTGAGGCAGTATTGATATTGACGATGAGGGCAGTGCGTCCATAATCATCTGATCTTTGTACTGTCGATCCTGTAGGGAACATTGTACCAGAAGCAACAGGTGTGCTGTCACGACGATCACCATAATAATCATAACCATCATCATCATCCCACGTCACAGGTCTTCCTTGCAACCCAGTGCCTGTATCGCTTTCTCTTCCCAGTAAGATATCAGTAGTTTCATCTGAACCGCCAGTATAACCTCCGAATCTTGATTCTTCATTAAAACTATCAATGTCAACCGTTGGAGTTGGACAACAGATAGAAAAATCAAGAATTTCATCTGAAAGGTCAGTTGAGCAGTTATTGATTATTTATTGATTGTGAATGATTTACTTCTATTTATCTTTTATTTTAATCATAATTATTAAATTGTAATCTAAGCAGTATCATATTCTAAATTATTCCACCAATCATAGAAAGAACTTGAAACAAAATTTGTAATTACAGTTTACCTTAATGGCGTGCTCATAGGCTTATTGTTAAATCAGTTTTATTTTATTTTATTTTATTTTATTAATTAGTTAAGTATTACTCTGGACGCACCTTCACTCAAAAAGTGTGCCACTGTTTCAAAAGTGTGCCACTGTTTCAAAAGTGTAGCTTCCAAATCAATTTTTATTAGTTTATATAGATAACTATATAAGCACCAATACACGGTATCAACAGAGTATTTTAATTATTTGCAGCGGTTCTCATTAAACAGTGGTAGCATTAGCATTTGTACAATAACATTAATTCAACCACTTTGAAATTTTAACCTGACTGTAGGAAACATTGCTAGAGGATAAAAAGTCTAACGAATAACTCCCAATGTTGACGCATAGGGCCTAGTTGTTGTCACATAGTCGAATTGCTTACAATCCAATTATAAATAATCTAAACGCATTTATAGGCCTATCCATATTTTAGACAGACACGGATGTCATCTTTCTCATTTGCGCCTAGTCTGCATTATGTGCACATAAAAAAAAGTAATTTCCTGCTACGGGTCTTTGGAGTCAAGTTGTTTATTCAAGTGTCTATATAAGTGTAAAATAACATGGTAACTGTCATCCGATAACCAGGAAATAATAAACCAATTTTAGATTTACTGAACTAATAACAAATATATAAAAAACGACATGTTAATGTTGTGTAAGATTATGTAAAAGTATATTCCATTTTTTAAAAACTGTCATATGAGGTTTCAAAAGTGTAATTGCGTTAATTATGAACAGTAATATTACCAGTACTGTCAGTACAAACAATAGGGAGCTAAAATGCATTACAACCCCAAACATGATTGTGCCATCGTTTCCCGCATCGTTCCTATCATTGCAACATGGAAACATTCTACCGATAATTTGAATGATCTAATTCGAACATGTTTGTTTATTTTAACTAGTTTTTTTAGAATTATTGCGATAATTACTTACCTGATCGTACTGTACAAAGCAAGACAAGGATTAAAAGGTTCACATGAATAACTTCTAAAGTTGACATGTTTGTCGATTGCTTACACTTTGATTTTGAATTTCTTGGTTTGCAGTATATTGTAGGCTATTTTTGCATCTTTAAATGTTTGACATGGTTACAGTAGAGCTAAGTACCGAACTTATACGTATGAAATGAAACACGGAAATGATGAATGATCTTAAGTTTCAGACTTTTGAACCAAGTGATTGGCACAGACAATTTAAGGATGCGATAATACCATCAATTATGATGTGACATGATAGGGGAATAATGAACAATGGAAGAGTGAAAGTAATTTAACTCTTCCTGAATAGACCATAGACACCAGAAAGCATTTTGGTTTTATTTTAGGCGGAAATCAGAGAGCAACGGCATTTCGGCTACACTGGTGGTAGTCAATTGTGGGCTACACCGTGAAATAACATTTTATTTGGTTCACCACGGTTCGAATCCCATCGTTTTTCTAACTGCTGGTGGATTGGAATACGTGTTCTTACGTTAAGCCGTTGGTCCCGTGTGGGATTGTCTCCCGGTGTACTGCCAAATTCACCATCAGGAGGACACCACTGGAAACAAGTCTAAGGACTAAATAGAGGGTCACATGTACAACACCAAATCATTCATTCATTTTATTTGGTCAAAATCATTGTCAACATATATATAGGCAACAAAAAATATACATAAAATTGAGTTAAAATGGTATAAAACTGCAACAAAACAATAAAAAGCAGAAAGCATGAGTTAAAATATTAAAAAGATTATAGAAAGATATGTTTAAAAAGGTATGAAAGTACATTAAAAATTGAATGTTTACAATATTATAGTAAAAATACGTTTAAAAGATATCAAATTACATTACAGATTGAATGTATAAAATACACTAAAATAATAAAAGTGGTTTGAAAATTGATTTGGTAAATATAAGATTTTGACCAGGATAGTCAAAATATCTCTCCATAGATAGATAAAAAAAAACATATTACTCGGGTTTATTTCCGTTGGGGTCCTGAAAATAAACAGTAATACAAATTATAATAATAACTTGAGTTAGTGTTTACCGACCGACCGACCGACCGACATAGTGAGCTGTAGAGTCGCGTTTGCACGTGACTAAAACATCGTTAACTTTCCTTAATGTTTCGTTGTGTCGCTAAAATGCTGTTTAAAATTACCCAAATGTTTTATTACTCTATAGGGCCTGTTCGTAGGGGTTGAAAATACCAGCTTATTCCCGATTTCCGTTCGCGTGATCCAATTAACTTTTGCCTCAGGCTACAAAAAATTCGAGGTAAATTGTTCACCAAATTTGCAGGTTTTTTCAGCGATAATCCAATTATACTCGGCCTTCGAGGATAATAAATCTCCGATAGAGGCAATGTGTCAAATTTTGACAAACGTTCGCTGCCTAGGCCCGTCATTTCTCCTACGAAGCTCTTCCATACACGCTTCGAGAGCGATCGTCAGCTGGTGCTGTCCTTGTTGGTGTAGACCGCTTAGTAGGCCTAGCTGGTCGGGGAGCCGCTGGTCGGTGGTGTTTCCGTCGTGTAACATTGGGCTCAAATTCTTCGTCAATGAGTAAAATAATGGTCGTCAGGAGAAGGCATATTTCGGCAGGATTATCGGCGTTAAGAGGCATAAGGTTTGTCGCAAGGATAAGCAGTGTAAAAGGTAGCAAGTAATTGTTATTGTAAAGAAAGATCGCGAGTAAAAAATATACAACACGAAACTAGCGTGCGAAAATGGGGTCGTAGGTTGTAAAGACAACTGACCTTAAAACGTAATTTCCGGTTTGTGATTCGTCGATTAAGCATTTAAGCGGTTAAATATTTCAAGTACGAACAACGCTCAATTTATAACCCGAGGCATGGGTGAAATTAAGCGCTTATTTTAACCACCGTACGAACACGACTAGGTTCTTAAGTGTAATTTCTTTCTGTCGAGTTTTTAAATTTTGCCAAGTTTTTTTATTGTATATATACAAATAATTTTGTAACTCTAAATATTGTCTGAACTCCTTTACTTGTTTCAACATTGTTGTTAAATTGCAGAATACCATGAACATGCGTAATCAAAATGATGTTAAATAAAAGCAAAACATCATCAGTTTTCTAGCGTATTTCATTAAATGATGCTTGTCTGATACAATAAATGTTGTCCTACACACATTTTTTAAACAATTGTACTAAAAACATTTTCACTATTTAACGACTGATCACGGGATAAACCTATGTAATTTATACAGGTGTTACAACCGCTAATGTAGAAAACCCCAGCTAATATCTAAACAACCGCTAATGTAGAACAATCCACCGCTAATGCAGTAAAACCTCCAGCTAATGTAGAAATACCAACAGCTTATGTAGTAAATACAAAATCAACACCAGCTAATGTAGAACGGTCAACAGCTAATGTAGAACCAAAAGTTGCCTCCCACAGCTAATGCAGTTACTAAAATGGATTTATTCGCATATATTCCTAAAAATATATAGCTTGGTCTATGAGCAGCTGTTTGTAGACCGTTTGCCGCAAGCTGATTTAAATAGGATAATTATATTAAAACAAATATTATGACAAATTTGGACATGAACATTAGTGGTAATACGAAAGCGACAAAAACTCCTCTAATAAACAATAATAATTATTTAGTTCAAGGCACATGGCCTACATTACACTCATTTAAATTTAAGTTTTGTTCAAGTTTACTGAACACTTTCATAAATGTCGCATGATCCAGCAGCGCAGACGTTTGCCATTTCATAACACAACTCGTAATGCTTCTGTGGGAAAAAAACAACATTAGTTAACTAACAGATATCGAAATCTGCTTTTAAGGCCTTGTCAATCAATCAAAATTAGATAAATATTACGAAATGGAAAAAAGTTTAATATATAGTAACACTTTTTAGTAGTAAGTTTTAAATTCAATGGTCTGGTTTCATATTTGTTTCCACCTCATAAGACCATACGCAAGCACGAAGACAATATTGGGGTTTTTTTTTTGGAATACACGCGATTTGATATTTTGAATGTTATCTCATTTTATATTTATATATTATATAAACCCCAATATTGTCTCCGTGCTTGCGTATGATCTTTTGAGATGGAATTACGTGGTATTATAAATGCTAAGGTTGCTTAATTATGAATAAAGTATAACGTAACTTGTGTGTATACATAACCTAGTTTATCAATACCGTGACAATCTACAATAAAACGTTACCTTTGTATCAAATAACGATGGAGAAACGCGTTTGATACGTTTCACTGTGTGGTAGACATCAACCAACGCGTCTTCATTCATCTTACGAACGATTATGTCCACTGCACAGAAAAATCCACTTCGACTCTCGTCCCTTGAGTTACAATAAAAACAAAATATAACAGAATTACCCATTAAGATTGTTTTACTTAGGAAGAATCGTTGACAAACAGAGAATGTGGATAATATTCATATATGAAGTATCGTGAATTTAGTTGTTCAGTTAACAACTTCTTCTTATACCTGTGTTGGATTAGTAATATCCACTTGTATGCATTGTTGTTATGATTGAATTGTGCAATTGCAATTTACAGACAATTTTAAATAAAAAAGAAATCATCAAATGAAATTATTATAGCCTAGTCATGTGTTATGTTGTAATCTGGATTATTGACGATATGTGAGTTTATGTGGTATAGTCTATTATTATGTTTTCGACATAAAAGTTTAATCAGTTTAAGTTTGTTAACTAGATTAGTCAAAACTAAGAAATTCATGCTTATCAAAATTAGAGTGGATTTCAACGATCATGTGACCGAATTACAAGCAGAATAGTTACTTACAAACTAAAAACTGTAACATAGTCATCTCGATTATTAGTTCGTTGAACTTCTCTGACATCGTCACAGAATTGTTTAAAGTATCCAAGAGATGAAGGTTTCTGTGATTCTTTAGGCCAGTCCAGAAATGTCAGGTGACATATCTCACGTGGTTTTGCATGATTCTGATTATTAAGTAATGTACAATAAAGTAGTGTTTTATCATAGGAAAATCTATTACTATAATATTATTAATAATTCTTTTTTTGCATTAAAAATAGACAGGATTGTATGCATTTTTCATATAAACTGGCCAATGCGAGAATTACCTCATACTAATATATTATTTATTTCACTATGATGCAATCTTTTACAGCTTGACCAGTATTTTACATAGGTTTGAATAGTGTTATGATATTCTTCTTTTACCTACTTACTTTAGTCAATTTTAGTGTTCGTTTTAAAACATAATCGTGCTTCTCAGAAGATAGAACTTCAACTGCAAATTGACCTTGTGTCATCTTACGTTCAGGAACAAGTGTAGCAATTCTCTAAATTGGAAATATCATAACTTGTATTTATTATGAAAAACCCTATTATAGATTAATAATGTTTAACAGTCAGTCAAGGAAAAGAAAAAATCCATCCATGAAGATTTAACAATTTAATCTGTATTTTAAATTTTATAAAAATCTAAATTAAATAATCACACTAATCTTATCATACAATTTACTTTACCTTATAAACCTGCTCTTCGTCATCTAACATCACCACTGTATATGACTTGTAGTCATAAATCATCTCCCAGAAATTGGAAAATTCACTTAGCATTGATTCTCTTGGCACAAGATATTCATGCTGTGACTAACACAAAGAACATTACATTACTTATAAAATGCCCAACATGGAGTTAATAAATATATAATAGTAATCCTAACGACAATTTGAATTTAAGTTAGGCCTATGTATTATATTAAATTTCACCTTACCTTGGTACTCTTCGTATTGGAATATACAACATCTTCTGACTCAACACCAATCAATAGAGGTTCTGCAACATTCACTATCAAATACAAAATCAACTTGAAAGAACATATATAAAACTATCTTAAACGGTTAATATCAATTATAGAGTTAGTTTACTTATATAGTGACCATTTACCACTTACATTGCAGTGTTTTATCACTTTGTGTTTGCTTTGGAAGAAGAGCTTCAATGTTCTGTAAAAGACATAATAAATAAATAATGAAATTGTAGTAATCACTCTTAGCATGTTATATATATCATTGTAGTTTCATTTAACATGTACACATTAAAAATACTTTTTCTCAAGTAATGTCCAACCCCTAAAAAGTTTGTGTGATAAATCATGGTTTTAGTACAATCAATTAGATTCCTCTATGTATGCATGTAATCTTTCAAATGTAAAGTTTAATAGAATAAGCATAAGTTATGTCACCATACATTTATCTGTTCTTGAATAACTGGTCTTCCAAGTAAACTGTTTGTGTTTTTTATTTCTTTGTATCGTTCAGAAATATCTGTTGATGGTATGCATGTTGCTTCACAAAATAAACACTCCAAAATCATCTCGTAGATAAACACATACTGGTTCTGAAAAAACAAAAACCATTGGCATGCAATTTACCCAAATAAAACTGTGAAAATGGAACATACTGGTTCTAAAAATTTAATACGACAATTAACGTCTTCATAACTTTTTTTAACTGTTTAAAATGATAACAAGCTACATACCTCTTTCAAACGAATATGAGGGCAGCTACTAAGTGTATCTTTTACAAAGTTGAAAACATCAATCTCACTGCTTTCTTTAGCCAAATCTAGCATTGCGTTTACGGCGATGACAGTTCCAATTTTGTGGCAATCGGTACTTTGTAAGAGATAATAAATAGTTGATATTTATGTCGACCATATTATTACAAACTAAAATCGACTCATTAGATTTCCTTTTATGACATGACAACATACAGAGAAATAATGCAAAGTAAATGAACTTTTAATACCTATAGACAAGTATTGGTCCAACTCCAAAGTCTTTCTTAGCTTTCCTTAAACTGTGTGTAAACTCAATAAGATGTGCAGACGTGTCCATAACATCTCCAGGCCATGCAGTGCAGTTATATTGATGGACAACACGAGGCGGCGATTCACGATTTTCCTGCGTAAAGAAGGTTAGTTATTGGCACTTTTTTTTTTCATAAATCACGTTTGAATAATCATTTCTGATATATGTATATATCTATTAATTATAATAATAAATAAATAAATATTTCTTAACATTACCGTCAGAATTTCGAACTTGCTGGTTGTAAAACCATTGTCTTTTAATTGATCTTCAAGTTTTCTAACAGACACCTTTCCATATTTGGTGTTCATGTATCCAGTTCCTTTTTGCCAAAATGAATTAACTTTGGTCTTTAAGGAGGAAATAGAACAAATGCTGGTCAGTGGATCCAATAAGAGAATTATAACAGAAGGCACTACTGTAACAATTACTCTGGAAAGAACTAATACTAACCAGTCTCCGTAGGAGTGGAGTGGAGCTGTGGCTTGGTGGTTATGATGCTTGGCTACCAATCTAAGGGTCCTGGGTTCAAGTCCTGTCATATGTCAGGGTTTTTTTTCTCATGACAATTTACAACTCCACTCCACTCCCAAAGACTTAATAATAAGTCTTTGTTTATGTAGAGCATCTTGTGTATATGTTTGTCTTGTGAAATTTTAAATAGTTTATCCTGTAATTGGCGTGTTACTCGCTGTTGGATGAGTATGATATAAAAAAAAAAAAAAAAAAAAAAAATAGCGAGTGAGTGGCTAAGCGGTTAAGACAGTGGAACCGTAATACCAATAGCCATAACATCGGCAAGGTTACGAACCTCACTCGCTCCATGATACCGGTGGTAGAACGTGTCTTAGATACGACTATAAACCGTAGTTCCAGATCTGTACACATCTAGCTCATGTGTACTTCACCTTGTACATCTTTCTAGACGAGTAGGGGGTTACCCCGGTGTACTAGTATACACTCAGACACTGTCACACACATCCATTCATTGCCATTGTCATTGTCAACTCTTATTATATGTGTAGTTACTGTTTATTCCCAACTATATATCTATATTATTTGGAAAGCTTTTGACTACACACATACCTTGTCACCATCAAATGTACTATTAATTATTATATCGATGTTTTCTTTAATAATAATTTCTAATAACTGTTTTCCTTGTCCATTACCTGTTAAGAAATTGAGTGCATGGTGTGCATATTTAATATATTCAATGAATAATAATTGACATACAGAAATGAATTATCGCAGATTTAGATAAATATCGTTAAATATTTCATAATTATTTTATTCTAGTAATAATTATTTGTTGTAAAACATTATAATTTTAGCTAGAATACAGTATAATAATGTTCTCACCATGAAAAGCAATATATGCATTCGATTTGTTCTAAGCATAAAAAGATAATTATCAATTATAATCGATTTAAATTGAAAATGAATAAAAAAATATTTCAAATAATATATACATTTTGTGAAATTTAGATACAGAGGTGGTTTTACACATACACTGTTGATAATAATGTTATAACCTACATTAATGTAGCAGGCGTTTGAACTGTGAGATTCACCATCTAGACGGAGACGAGCATACTCACTCTGGAGTTCCTATTTCAAATAAAAGTAAACGTTTTCTTTATGTTCTTCAGTTTATGTTACTTCTTAAGTTAGTTATATCTATGTTGTATTTGTTAACGCACTGTAATACAATTTCTGAATATCAGTTTTTTAAAATAAAAAACAAATGTTTTTATTTACTTTTCTAGATTTTAATGTGTTTCTTTTCTTGATTTACCTCAAACTCTGACCTAAACGTAAAGCTTGTTCCTTGTTTTCTGTTTCTGATGTACATGTGTAAATCCTTTATCTTGACAGGTCGATTGTAATCAATAAATTCCATAGCAACAGGATTCAATTGGTTTGCAATCACATAACCGTCTTGCATTTCTAATAGAAATAAATCACTTGACATTTATCAGTAATGACGAATTTATGTTAGTGAATTGTTGAGACATCGTGATATTTTTAGAAACATCAATTCGCTAAATAAGCATTTCTTGTCTTCATCAAAAAATGTATTTATTTGTAAGTATAAAGATACCGTCATTAGTAACCAAGTAATCACATATATAGCTAAATAATACTATATATTTGCATATATATACTGTATTAGTGCCAAATAGGGCCTATTGAAATTGAATAACTCAAATCAGAATCTAGGCCAAAAAACTTTTAGAGAAATGCAAGTGGTCATTAAGAAATACTTAAATTACTAGAATGAAATATATATATGTGTACACACCTATGTTATTGTCTATTTCATCTGTAATCTTCTTTGATCTTAATGTACTATAGTATTGAGAGAATGCTAAATTATTATATTAAAGAGATAACGTATTATAATGCCATATTCGTTAACAATGTATATAACTCAATCAATTAACCATAAATAACTTATCAACATTTTATTTGTTTGACATACACAGCTGATTGGTCGTATATACGTCGTATGTTTTTAAAGTTAATCAAAGGTGTGCTAGCTTACAACATTACTTACCTTTTTCTTTTGTAGTGCAACTTTTGTAAAACGACTACAATAATTAGGATGACGACACACGAGGTTAAAAGGCCAACTATGCACCAAACGAAAACTTCTAAAGTCGTTTAAAATACAAAAATAGCTCCATAATTTTGTTAATAATAATATCCTGGATTTATATAGCGCTTAATGTTGTGAAACCTCTAAGCGCTCAACATTATTACCGGCCCCAGTCATTTTTTTTGGGATCAAACACGTAGGCCTATATATGGAGACATACTCCCATAATGCAGCTAGTAATCAGCGCAAAGTTGTGTCTTGATCAAACCGGGGTTCCCTGGGTGAAGAGAGGCAAACGTAAGTAAAGTATCTTCGCTAAGGATACAAGCAATGCGGTCAGAGTTGGATTCGAACCTCAAACGATCAGTAGTCGAACGTCCAACACACTGTGCCACACGCCCTTACGGCAGTCATTGTGGAGTTGAAAGTATGGTGTAATTTCAAAAATACAAATACATTTAAAATAGAAATGGTTAAAACATGATAGTAATCACCTACTTGTATGTTTGAATGTAATCACAGTAAAGTCCTTTTTAGGACCGATTCCTTTTGAAGTTCTTGCTTCAATCTCAAATGTATACATCTTAGTTGTGTCAATTCCATCTATGGTAGTTTGTGTTTCTGTATATCCCGTATTATTCTCTTTAAGTTCCAATCCATCAAGAAACAGTTTATAATCGTAGGTTATTAAACCTTTTCTGTTGCCACATTTTGGAGGTTTCCATGATAAACTAATCGAGTTAATTGTTACAGACACAACTTGAAGTGATGTTGGAGATCCAGTTGGAACTAAATAAATAAAATAAATTTTCACAATAATTATTACCGCTATTACTCTAAATCTAAGTATTATTATGTTTTATCAAATACACTTTCGTAGGCCTAAGCTTCTAATACCGTAGACTAGAAGAGCACTAATAATCAATAAACTGTTCAAAATTGTATTATGCCTACTTTAATCTATTTAATTTATCTACAAATTGTTTTATTTCGTATGCCGTAAGGTTTAAAATACTTACCACCTTCTTCTGTTTGTACTGTATGAATATCTGATGGTTGTTTAGCTGAGTTGGATACTGAGATTACATGGATTTCATATTTGGAATATGCACTCAGATTTGAAATGATATACGAAGAAATGTCGAAAGGACCTTCTTCTACGGCGTTCACATGTACGTCCTCGCACATATCAGCTTGTATTAGTTGGTAAGTGACATTGTACATGACAGGACAGTCTCCATTTTCCACTTCATTCCAAGTCAGGGAAATATTATTTGTCCCAGTAGTAACATTTATTTCATCAATTTTGCTTGGAACTAATAATGCATATTTTAAAAATCAATTATAAAAAGTAAAGTTTAATTTATTGAGTAGAGAGTAGGCCTAGTTACAAAATAATCAGTTTACAACATTCTTATATAGCTATTATTTTTAACAGTCTGAGAGTAATGTTGAAAAAAATGGAGGTGGGTGGGTGATGAGATCGATAGGTCCAATCTTACTGAATCTAAATGGTAATACGGGTACACAGAATGTTTAACTTCCAAAACAGCATACGATTGAAAATTACGGCTATTAGTTTAAAAGAGATTTGTTTGACGTGTGTGTAAAGCAGTAGAGGCTACTGTCGTCTGTTTCCCACTGTGAGGGATGAAAAAACTTTTAGTTTTGAGAATTCATAAACTAATTAATACTAGGTATAATGCTAGATATGAAGAATTTTCATAAAAATAATGTGAATAAAATAAAAAATTATTACGCTTAAAGTTCGATTAGCGACAAAATGAATTGGTTTACCATTCGCGTGAGTTTCAACTGTTTCAATATTACTCCATGGTCCTTTGAATCCACCGTTGTTCTCTATTCGTACTTTGCATGTATACAACGTGCACGTTGTTAATCCATCAATTGTAGTCGATGTAACATCACTAACAGTGATAGTTCTAGATTCGGAATCTGACTCACAATATACATCGTAATGAAAAATGTTGCACTGTATTTTCTCTGGATCATTATCAATTTTCTGCGTAAAAAAAAACACACACATAACATATTCAATATCAATTAATAAAAGGCTGTAATTTATGATAACATAAACATGTGTACATTTGGGGGACATCAATTTCAATGTAATATATTGATAATGATAAAGTATTTAAAATAATTTCTAATATCATACATTTTAATACTAAACAAAATTACAGAATTATCAACTCACCTTCCATGTTATGATTAATGAAGAAGAACTATCTGCCGAAACTGTAATATGTGGAGATACCAATGGACCTATAAACAAAATGTACCAATGTTAACCACAATGTTCACATATTTCTATTTTAATACGTACTCTTTTCCTGTTTATATTATGAAGGTTATAATTGATTTTTCTCACTTGAACATATAGTTGTTTCTGTCACAACTTGACTGTCTGGTCCACACACATCTTGTCCGCCGATGTTCTTACAGACATGAACTTTGACCTCAATTGTTCGATTTGGCGGTAACCCAGTGATTGTAAAGACGTCATCAGTTGTTGTGATTGTTGTAAATGTTGATTCTTCTTCACTTTTATATAACACTTGATAAGATGAAGCTGGTCCAGTTCCATAATCCTCACCAAAAGTCCAATTATATGAGATGATCATATTGGTGGCTGTGACGTCAATGAATTTAATTTGTTTGAACAAGTAGGGCAAAGCTATGGGAATGAACGTTCAGATTTTATTTACCGTCAGCAAATACTGATAATATTAGAGTTAGCACACACAGATCAATTCAAGTACGGTTATTTATTCTTTTAACAGTAAACCGTACATGTGTTCTGTTTTCATGACACTCCTTATCATGTAAATTGCGCATGTTTATAGTACGACTTCTCTTTCTAGATTGAAACATGTGAGAAGGAATATTATTTACAGAATGTATACTGGTAGAATTTAGAATTAGATAAAATGTTGATAGGGCGCATTATACTTACCACACACTGTATTATCTTTATAGTATTATTTTGTTTCTTTTTCTTACTATTTAGTATTTGTAATCAATGTGTGTGGTAAACAAATAAAAAATATTGCACATATAAAAAGGTTATCACATAAAAAGAACATCTTATATTAAAATGGAATTGGATAAAGTACATAATATGAAAATGAGAAAAACATTGATTAATGCTCACCTATCTGGCAGTCGTTGCCACCCCATCCATCTTCACAGTTTCCACTATTACAGTAACCCGTATTTTTATCACATGAGTATGACGTTGCACAGTGACAACTATACTGACAAAATTCACCAAACTTTCCATCAGGGCATGTCACGGGATCTGAAGAAAACAATTATGAAAGATGTACTATGGATTTTATCAGTTCAGACTACTGGTTGGAAAGATGTTTTAACTGGCAAATTCAGGATCGAATGTTAAGAAATAAATATTTACCAAGACATTTGTTTCCCTCAAATGCGTTGATACATGTAGCAGCTCCACCTAAACATCCTCTTGAGTTGTCACAATTTGAACTGCAGCGACATTCTTGACTACACCCTGCACCGTATCTAGTCCCTGCACATGCTATTTTAAATAAATCAAAATAATAAGTAACTTTTATATCATGACTTGTAGCATTACTATTTAAAGTAATATTTTAAAGACAAACATACGACACACCTTGCTCACATGTATCACCATGGAAACCTGCATTACACGAACATCCAGCAGGATCTGGAGGACACAACATGTTTCCTGTGCATGATCCGCCGGTCGCGCACTTAATGCCGCATGTCCGGCCCCAGAGATTGTTTCCACATCCTGAAAAATAATAATGTTAGTTTACAACATTCAGTATTTTAAATGTAACTTATAAAAAAGTGCAATTCAGTTTAATAATAAAATGAAATTGGAATATGATTTTTTTATTTGGTTAGTCAGATTTTATACCAAACGCTGACGCAAACATTTTGACAAATCGTGGACATATCGTATTTAACATTTTAATCTGAAACTTACTTTTTGTTGTCATAAGGTCAGTATCTGGCTTAGAAATATTCCATTCATCAACCAAAAAAGTTTCAAATTGTTTCCATTTTGAAAGAAGGTAGGGGTGTGTGTAACTTGAGTTATTTTAGATTTGAGTGGTGCGTTTGGTTTAACAATTTATAAAATTATCCCTTCAAATACTCAATACAGTTTCCAGCAAAAATGTATAATAATTTTATCTGATTTAACTTCAATTCCATAATGAAATACTGGAATACTATAATATAGTGTAAATTCCAAATTCAAAATACCTTCAGAACAATCAGAACCTTTAAATCCTGGTGGACATACACATAATCCAGTCACGTGATCACATATTCCTCCATTATAACAAACTGGACAATTGTCTTTACACTGTGGTCCATGTTTTCTTGTAGGACAACCTTCAGTAAAATAACACGACTTTATAATATGTTATAATATGTTCTGCTTTTTATACCAGTATCTTGAAAATAGTCTATTTACAAATTATAGAGATAGACGGATATTAAAACATATTTTTTAACCCTAACCAATGCAATACAAATATCATTGACCCACCTCTGACAATCAATCTCATCATTGCATGTTTTCCGTTTCTTTCTTTGTAACATTCATATATTCCAGCATCACTTGTTCTGATATTATTAATAGTCAATGTATCTTTACCATTGCCTTCTGGTATGTCAACGTTGTTTAATTTCCATTTTAATTCTGATACACTGATTGTGGTACGGACTTGTAAAGTCACGTGATCACCAATACTGGCTGTAATAAATCGTTGGATTGGAGTGACGTCAGCTAAAGAAATTTGATTTTAAAATTAAACAATTTGTATTAAAAGGTAAAGGTAAGAAACCCCAACCTTCTTCAGATCTATTGACCACGTTTAACCACTTTTCCCCGTTTTTTTTTTTGCAGATAAAAATCAGATAATTATCGTAGGCTGGTGTGGTGTAAAATAAAGATAATACTCTTCAAATCACAAATCTATAATGGTTATTAATGTGGTGTTTTCCTAACTTTACTAAACATGTAAATATCAAAGTTGTAATGGTAATATCAAAATATCATTACTCAACATTGTTATGTTACTAAAGTAAAAATGGTGTATTAAAAAGAATGACATCCAGAATTTCCCTTATTTAAATTGAGAAATACAACTTACCATTTTCAGGTAATATGATGATAGATATATCTTGTGATCTTGAATCTTTTGTAGCAGTCGCGAAGAAAGCGCCAACTTTTTCAGCACCCGATCCTGCATTGATTCTAACACGTAATGCGCTATATTCAGTTGTATCTTTTTGCTGTACTGTCGATCCTGTGGGGAACATGGTACCAGAAGGTACAGGTGCAGGCGTGTTTCCAGGTGCGTTAGCATCGTACCATGTTACAGGTCTTCCTTGTAACCCAGTGCCTGTGTCAACCTCTCTTCCAAGTGATATGTCTTGCGTTTTATCTGGTGTGCCAGCATAACCTCCAAATCTTGGTCCTATAGTTATTTCTTCAATGTCAACAGTTGGGTTGTCACACCACATAGTAAAATCAAGGATTTCATCTAAGTTAATTAAAGGAGATGATTATTGGTTGTGTGTGTGTGTGAATTATTTAGATTTACTGAATATAATAGATCGATATTCTATCAACAGAGGAAATAAAATACCATTTTGCAATTCATAACTTTACACTTTTAAAAATATTCTTTACACTATTAGGCTATTTGCTTGTCTAGCCTCTTTTATAATATAATTACATTGCTTACCTGATTGTACTTTACAAAACAAGACTAGGATAAACATGTTCACACGAATAACGTCTAACGTTAACATGCTTGTCAATTGCTTACACTTCTAAATAAATAACTCCTTCGTTTCATAGACCAGATTTCATGGATTCAGTAGGCCTATTAGTAGAGCTACGAAATGAAACACGGAAATGATTTCGGACTTTTGAACAAAGTGAATACCATTGTCAACAACATGACAAAAAAAAACAGGAAGCATTTTGGTTTTATTTTAGGCGGCAATCAGAGAGCAACTGGTAGCGCAGTCGGTTATGTATTGTGCGCTAAACGGTGATGTACCATAGGTTTCATTTGGTTCACCGCTGTTCAAATTCCATCGTCGCTCTCTATGTGTTCGAACTGCTGGCGCGGATTGGAATACGTGTAGATATTCGCACAGTCTTTCTAATGAACGGCTCATGTGCATATTAAAGAACACATTACAATCCTAAGCGTAGTTCCCACCGCGACGTATTGACGCAAAGTGTATTGCGTAATCCCAATTAAAGCTTGGTTCCCACTAGAACGTAACGCAAGGACGTAAACGCAACGCAAACGTTTTAACCAATGACAAGCGAAGTCATAGACAGTTAGCAATCACAAGCGAATAAGCCATCGCTTGTGATTGGTCAATTCACTTGCGTTGCGTTACGTCCTTGCGTTGCGTCGCTCGTGGAAACCACGCTTAAGTGGGAACCGAAGACGCAAAAGTGCTGCAAAAATCGCTTTGATTTGAGGTTTGATTTCACGCAGGCGGGGGGCTTATGTTGCGTAGGTTGCGTTACGTTGCTTTGCTAGTGGGAACCAAGCTTTAAAAAATAGTAGGCATGGGATCATCTCCTGGTGTAATAATAATAAGGAAATCATATATTTGGTGTACTGCTCAATTCATCACAAGAAAAACTCGCAGGAAACAAGAAGTCTAAGGATTTGATGGGTCATTCTTGATGTACAACAAATCATATACGCTTCACAGGACAGACGCAATAAATAAAAAGAACGCTCGACTGTGAAGCTCACGGATTTCGAAGCATTGTAGATAACTCGCATAATTTTCCCTGATACCCTCATTTATTTTAGTTCAACCTTAATGTCATCATAATCTGTCTTTGACCTGATTATTACAACTTATCCCTTTTATTTCCGAACCCCTCTGCTACATTTTCAATCTTTGTTTTGTAAATGGCACCTTTCCTGACACCCTTAAACTAGCTAAAGTAACTCCTATTTTTAAAACTGGTGACAAATCTGATTCCAGTAATTACCGTCCTATATCAGTGCTACCGATCTTTTCCAAAATACTTGAACGCCTTATTTATGATCGAACATACAATTATCTTCAAAAAAATAGTATACTTTACAATAAACAATTTGGCTTTCGTAAGAACTATAATACATCCACCGCACTTCTTCAATTAACAAATGAAATTGTTGGGGCTTTCGAGAGGGGTGAATTTGCCATTGGTATTTTCATTGACCTCTCGAAGGCCTTTGATACAATTGATCACGATATTTTATTATATAAGTTACATACTTATGGAATCCGTGGCCCTGTATATAATTTATTCAAAAAAAAATCAAGATCAAATAAGTTAAAACTGCCTCAATATAGATTTATTTTAACGACATGTTTCGGGCATAGCCCATCATCAGGTGAAAAGAATTGTAACAAAGGATAACATATATAAGTCACAAAATTACATAATAAAACAAATCAACCAATCAAAAATGTTAACAAACAAAAGGCATAGTTATAAAGGCACGCCTCCAAAAGCTATGGTGTACAAAGCAGGAATGGTTGCTTATAAAGCAGGAAATTTTAATTTATTCAAAAGCTACCTTTCAAACCGCAAGCAATGCACTAAATTTAAACACACCCTTTCTGATTTTCTTCCTATTATTTGTGGAGTCCCTCAAGGTTCCCTGCTTGGGCCTCTATTATTTTTATTATACATAAATGATATCCATAATGCCTCAAATATGTTTTCTTTTCTGTTGTATGCTGATGACACAACCCTTATTTACACTGATAAAAATATAGATTCCCTTTTTAAAATATCAACCGAAAATCTACCCAAAATTTTAACATACTTTTCTGCAAACAAACTTTCTGTTAATCTAAAAAAGTGCTGTTGTATGGTGTTCAAAAATTCACAAATACCACTAAATACTAGTACTTTTAAACTAAAAATTAAAGATCAATTAATACCTATTGTTGAGAAAACTAAATTTCTTGGTGTTTATCTGGACTGTAAGCTAAATTGGAAACATCAGATTACTCAAGTCGAAAACAAAATATCCAAAAGTTCTGGTATCATATATAGATTATCATCTTTCATCCCTCAAAACATACTCCGGATTCTTTACTGTTCACTAATCCTCCCTTACCTCACTTACTGTAATATTATTTGGGGTAATACATACCCGTCCTACTTAAACAAACTGTTATTGATCCAAAAGAAAACCGTAAGATACATAGCAAATGCTCCTCCTTTATCCCATTCCAATCCTTTATTTTCTTCATTTGGTCTTCTTAAAATTCAGGATATTAACCATCTTCAACAAAGTGTTTTCCTCTATTCATGGCTAAACTCGATCCTGCCATCACACTTTAATGATTTATTTAGTTTCAATCTTAATTTTCATAACCACAGTACTCGGAGCGCAAATCAAATACGTATTCCTTTTTTTAAAACTACTTCTTTTAAACATAGCATTAAGTTCACTGGTCCTAAACTTTGGGATAACGTACCAGTTAATATAAAAAGTGCTTTGTCTAAGAAGAGTTTTTCTTTTAAATTGAAACGGCACCTCTTATCTAGTTATGTTTAATTATCCTTTCACTCATTGTAGTTTTGATATTTAGTCTTTTCGGTACCCTGAATCTAAAAGTCTTCATTACTGTTTTTGTCCTGTTTCCGGTTCCCGTTTTGTCCTGTTTTTTTTTTTTTCATTTTCTATGGGCTGCCTTATACAAGCTTTGCTTTTTAGGAATGTTGCCCCTCTTATTTCAATAATTTTTACTGCTAATTTTTATTTTCTATGAAAGACAAGAGAAATAAATGTTACTTTGATTGATATAGTTATACAGACATAGCAAATAAGGCTAAATTTATTCTCAAATATTAGGCAATCCAATTAGTTAATATTTATAATAACGAAATTATGTTTTCAATAATATTGATAATTGTAATTATAAGGACGAAAATACAACTGCATTTAACTATAGGCCTAAGGAAAACTATTACTCAGAGTCGAATATGTTATAACTGTTGAAAGATCGAGGGCGTGTTTAATCATTCAATGATTATTCAACTTGCTCAAGAAATTTATTTTATTTCAGTGATAATGAAAGCCCATAGTCCAGATAATGATTGATTATCAGCCTTGTGACTAGACTACCATGTGTAAAAAAAGTTATTTAAAAAAAACATTTTAGGTACATATTACATGGAAAATATCTTGAGAAAATTGAGAAAATATCTAAGCTCAACCAGGAACTCGGGTGTTGAGCTTTGGGGCGGATTTATTTACATAATTAGGTCATTCATTGGTACGACGAGACATACTTTAACAAACAGTGTGAGATAGATAATAATAATATAAATATTTGTCCAACAATAACAGGAACTATTCGCTAATAAACGAGTATTGGTTTCAGAATGCATATTTTTTTAATCGTAGGTTAGAGAGAGTTCCAGATTGGATCATGGATTCCGCGATATATGGAGATATAGAAGTGGAGTTGAAGTTGAATTAAATTTCACATTATTATTATTATATCTCATGTAACTCTTCAGGGTTACAACTTTTTTTAATGAAATGTTTCAGTAATTCAGAAAGCAATAATTCCGATGGCGAAGCGAAACAATTAAACCAACGACTAAAGCTACATTAATCTTACAACAGTGTATAGTAATTATCTAATTATTTTTTGTCAATAAAACTTTAATTATGCTTTATTTTACTGATCAAATTAATTTACCTAAATATTGTTATGTCTTTGTGCCATGTGTCCTCACAAATCTTGTTTTACTGTTTAATTCCATTATATGTTATGTTGGGTTAACAGCTAAACTTGAACTTTAAATCTTTAAACGCAAATGTTATGTTGTCCTCCACGTAACCCCGACAAAAACACTTCCTGGTACACTCCTTATCCGTTCTTATGTAATAATTGTTTTCAAGAATTGCAAGAACTAGATGGTACGCTCGCTTCGCTCGCGTACCATCTAGGTCGTGCCCACAGATGGTTCTCGAATACACAGTAATTTCAGCGTAACAAAACTGGCGATTTCAAATGTACGTACCGCAGGACTATATACATTGTCGTTTACAGAAACGAATAAATAGACACGATGATTTATGTAGTCAACTAAAATTAGCACCCTGGGAATTACTTCCGAAGGAGAAACTTATCACAAAATGAGTCAAAGTTTTTGATTTGGACTCATTTAAAGAAACCCAATTTGTGTTTTGTATGTAACATTAGGGTTCAGGGATGGGAAAGCGGATAGGTACAAAGAGGAACAATTTTTAAATATATTCTTTATCCACTCAGTAACGAAATATTGTTTTAATGTTTTATAGGCCTATAAATAATACACAGTAAAGTAAGTATACAGTAAAACATTTGCGATTTAATACTTTTTTTATTTTATTTATTTATTTATTTATTTCTTTTAAATAATCATTGTACACTAATTTTCCCCGTGTATGGCAAGAGATTCATAATTATATTAGAGAACATTCTTTATTTAGTTTAGTTAAAACTGTCACTGTCATAATCGATTGAAATATTAAAGTACCATGTCACGATACACCACTACGACGTTTATATTTGGTAATTATTAATTAATACAAACGTTGAGAAAGAACTGTCAGTATAAAGTTTATTTGTATATAATAATGTGTTTATATATCTAACAGTAGAGCCTATCCACAATCTCGCAAGTTTATTCTCAAAGGGCCCATATATTTACCTACCGTATGTGTTAAACCAAGGGCTCATAAATTTACCTACAGTACTTGTGTTAAACCAAACTCTGGCAGACTGAGAGATTGGGATGTTCCATTCATCGCAAATCAACAGATTTGTATAATCGTATATTAAATCTATCAAAATAGTATTTTTTAAAGAAAATCGGCCTGTCTTCAACATTATGATGGTGTACTCTAGCTGTTCAACCGGTTTTCAGCTATTAAAAACAATTATCGTAGGAGGAGATAGGAAAATGCGAAGCCTCCTCGCATTTTTGTGGCGGGTATTTTTCAAGATGGACATCCATTAGACAGTGTATACCACGGTCGGAAAACACCTCTATTTGGGGCAAATCGTTGAACCTAAATTCGTTTTAATCGTCAATAACTAATTATCTAACTTATATTAATTAGTAAACAGGGTTACATCAGGTGGTTAAAATCAGTACCGAAAGTACGAACCAACTTTATATACCATCGAGTAAAAATTATAGAAGTAAGGCGCGATTTACCGAATTTTGCCCTTACGTAAATTTATATATAGATAAAGCGATATGCTCTGTGATTGGTCGTTTGATTCCAGAGATTATTTACGTATGATTCTTAATGTGTTGGTATTAGTGTATCCACCTTGTGCATTTGAGTAGTAGTAGTAAGTGTCATCAGTGTTTTGTGCAAAGTTATAATTCCCTTGTTTACTTTTTACCATAATGATCTTTCAGTTATTAAGTTATACTTCCTCATTCTTCCCTGGTGGTCTTAGTTAATTACAGTATGCCATATCATTCAATGTATGTACATAAATCCCATTAAATTATTATAAATTATTATGGAACATTTCTCCCGTCTCCATCCCCTCTCACGCAATCCCTGAGTCCAATCATTCCAATTCACACCAAACAATATCCTGCGTACGGGCTAGAATTGTATAATTGTAATGATCAATTCATTTCCAAATAAACACTTTCCTATACATTATGTTATTACAAAATAAATATTCTTTATACCTGAAGATGAACACAAAGGCCTACAGTTTGAAATAAAGAATTCTCTAATGGCTTGTCACCTTTTTGGAATTTTTTTTCATAATATCTTCATGTACTTTTTTGTTCTGGTCTATATAATCATACAAGTAAGTTGTATTAATTAGTTTTATCATATTTATAGTTTCATTATTCGAAATAAATATCATTATATATTGTTATTCATGCTGGTAATGGATTGAAATGATACATTTTACCCTGTTGAATTGTGGTGTATTAGTTCCTGGTTATACTCTACATACTGATGTATGTCTATGCGCTTATCACACCCTTAACTATATTCACTGTTTGAATAGCCTTAACCTAACTCGGTTCAAAAGTCCGTAAACACAGACGAAGAGGAAATAATTGTGTTCCTTGTTTCATTTGTTAGTGGATAGATGCAATAGGAATGAGGATATCTATGTTTGTCTAAAATGTATAGATACAAGTATATTTAATGAGTTTGAAAATAACGGATAGAATTGTGAGAAACTACAACTATCATGAGCCAAATGTCAATATTCAGGGATATTCGTGTGAACATTTCCATCCTAACTTTAATCGTGTTTGTTACGGTAAGATCAGGTAAGCAACTCGAGTAGTTATGTAATGGTTGTCAAATGTTGGCAAAGAATACTTTGTAATGACAATGTCAGTGAAATGTTGAATTGGTAGGAACGTATTAGCTTCAGGCTCTATATAATGCCGAATGCGCTCAATGGTCCTGGACAGTTTAAAGGAATATAGTTGTTTAGTTCCTTCTGATTTCCA
Organism: Antedon mediterranea; assembly: GCF_964355755.1. Lineage (NCBI taxonomy): Eukaryota > Metazoa > Echinodermata > Crinoidea > Comatulida > Antedonidae > Antedon > Antedon mediterranea. The sequence continues at coordinate 30,436,948 of NC_092675.1, forward strand.
TATTTTAATCGATTGGATATTTGTTCTCCTTTCATACGTTTCTATGTACATGTACGCGTTTTATGGATTAATTATTTGGTGTAAATTTACCCGTTTGTTTAAATCAGTTATAATAACACCATAGATTTACCCGAATAGTAGGTTAACGGGTATAGGCCCCACTCTATTATCCACGTAACGCACTTAAAGGAGCATAGTACCAATACTACAATTATTAACATTATTATAAAAATGCAACAAAATAGAGTGACAGTTGAAATTTATCATTTTTAAAATATTATATAGAGAGTAGAGTATTTTGACATTTCAATAATTAAGGACTTGACAGAAAGTTTGCATTATCAATCCTAGTGGGACTCTATCTATTTTATTAATAAAACAGGCCTATCATTTTTTACCTCCGCCAAGGAGGTATTGTAATCGATCGCGTGTGTTTGTCTGTCTGTCTGTCTGTTTGTTTTTTTTAGCAGGATTACTCAAAAAGTAATTACAAGATCTTTACCAAAATGAATGTACAGATAGATATGTGGTCAAGGACCACTCCATTAGGACCACGGTCCCAATTCTGGACCACTTTTAGTATACTTTTCAGACCTGCTAGTGTTAAAAGATAGGACAGAATTTTTCAAAAGCCGGCGAGCAGTCTTAAAGGCCAGGTGCGGGCAAAAAATTTATATTGATCATACATTCCAATAATTATCGATCTATAGTTTCCCCTATGTTTCATAATTTTTGGGATTTTATTTGTGTTACAGGAGCTTTTTAAAAATTAGCACTTTCATATCAGTGGGGGGATGATAGTTCAAATTACACAGTAAAATCTCTATTCTTTTGTACACAAATTTTGAAAATAGAGAGGCATTTTAAAAAGCTATGAAAAATAAATGGTGTGGTAAAAAATGTTATCAGATGACTAAATATAGGTAATATAATTTGAATTTTACATTTCTGGTATTTTTATTCACCCAACTTCAGAATTTTATTTTCATGCTATAGCAAAAATTATCCACCGTATATCCACCATCTTTTTTCACCTTCTAGGGAGTCACCAGACATGTTATTACATTATGTTAACTACCTAACTACTGAAAAAAAGTCTTTCTGTTTTTTTTTTGGCAGAATTTTGCCAAATTTTGTATTTGACCATATTAGGGGAAATTCATGGTTTTTCATCTTGATTTCTGTTACAAATATTTGATTTATGTACAATTAACAAGATTTTTATATTTAAAATTCATGCTAGTACCTGAGCTTTAAAGTAACAAGTAAATTGCATTTTCTCGAGAACTACATGTCCAAAAAACTTTATTTTTGTACAAGAGGCAGTTTGTTGTGATTTGTAATTTAAAAACATAATTTGATTAATTTACAGGTTTTTTAATACGAGTAGTTTTAAAAAACCTATTTATTTTAAAATTCACCCGTTTGTTTTTGGCTTTGCTGTTCTATTGTTAGTCAACTGATACCATTGTTAGTTGAAAGGGTGGTTACATAACATACTTTCCTTGTTATCACAATTTTTAAATGCCATGGTTCGCAACAACAAAAAACTGGATTTATTACCATTTTCGGCGTGTGAAGTGAACACGCAATACAACAATACGCCAACACGATAGCAAATTGTATCATAATAAAGACACGAATAGAATAAAATGAAAGCAAGGACAAATAAATATAGCAACAAAAATTAAATAATTGTATCAAATCATCGATCACACTTTTAACTAACCAAGCGCAATTAAACGTTATACAGACATTTCTAGAATCATCTCTATCATCGGCTTGCATGGCTTGGCATATACTGTAGTTCAGCATATCTACCACCGAGTAACCTGTATGCAAATTATGCACGAAACAAAAATACCACAAACTCGTTCCACAACATGCACCAGGGGCAAAATCACTAATTCCTTATGATTTGGCTTGACTATGGTGATATATGCATATAAATCCGATCACAATTATTAATCTATAAATCATGTAGGCCTAATAACCCATCATATATTAATCATTATTCTCTTTTCTATACTTACAAAATAAATTAAGCTGATATGACATTTAACTTTTTAGATGAAATCCTTGACCTCACAATATGGTGCCCAACTCCAACGGTTGACATTTCTAGTTCTAGCAGTGAAGTATCAACATTTGGAGGTTATGCTGGCTCTCCGGATATAACGGAGGATATAACACTTGGACGGAAGAGCGACACAGGCACTGGGCTACAAGGAAGAGCTGTAATGTGGAGTGATGGTGGACACACACTAGATTCTGATGATAATACAATGTTTCCTCCAGGTTCTGGCGTAGTAACAAGAAAAGACAGCGCACGTAGCGCATTAATTGTTGATATCGATGCTGGATCAGGTGCTAAAAAAGTTGGTGCTTTTTTCGCGACTGCTACAAAAGAGTCCATATCGCAAGATATATCTATCATCATATTGCCTGAAAATGGTGAGTTGTATTTCTTTGAATATGGAACAAAGTATAGATACTGATTTACATCATTGTAGTACAGCTTTATACCTATATAAAGTGCGTCTTATTGAGAGTCCGTATACAATTAAAATAAAATCTAGTTAACCGTTAGGCCTAGTTGAAATTTACATGAAACATTTTTTATTTAAAATAATATTAGGCCTAATTCGTTAATTCATTCATTCAATCGTTTAATCTGTTAATCGTAATCTCTGGTCAATAGAAAGTAACATTATGTATAAATTAACAAAATTAAACAAACTGTATACTGACTAATTACAATAATGCTCTACTATAATAATGGATTGATAATGTAACTATATAGTTTTAACTTTTATTATAATATAATTATATTATGGCAACGAATGATGAAATAACATTTTTCTGCATCCACCCAACTGTTATGTGATAGTTTGTTTAAAATTGTAGCCAGTGGTTTCCTGACCATGTAACACAATAGTTATTTCAATGAATATTTAATGAATTTGTATAGCTGAAGTCACTCCACTCCAACGGTCTATCACTGCCAGTATTGGTGACAACGTGACTTTACAAGTCAATACCACAATAAATACGTCCGATTTAAAATGGAAATTAAACAACGTTGACATATCAGAAGGCAATGGGAAAAATACATTGACTATTAATAATATCAGAACAAGTGATGCTGGAATATACGAATGTTATAAAAATAGAAACGGAAAACATGCAATGATGAGATTGATTGTTAGAGGTAAGTTACACTAGGCCTATTTGTGGTGTGTTTGTAATTAAAGGATTTGATTCAGTTAAAGACTAAACTGTATAAAATGCAATTTCTTTGGAGGGTCCCCATCCGTTCTCGTTCTGTCGCGGTCCCCTACCTAGGTGACCAAACAAAGGAGCAGGATACACATTTGTCTTGCCACAGACGACTAGGTACTCAGAGACAACAACCAAGACAGAGGCACCCCACAGATAATGCTGGCCAGGAAAAAGTATACTATACAATTCTAAGTCTAGAGCGTAGAGAGTTAAGGAATATTGATCACAAGTTAATACTTTAAAACATGATTAAACAGTCTCTATAGCTTTAAACTAAAACCAATAGACGGTGACTTATATAACTAATACAACAATGTAATTTAATTGTAAAACGATAATAGGGGCCTACGCAAATATCTTAGAATACTAATTAACAACTAAATACTATTTGGAATCAGCGTTTGTCTCAAGATAACAGAACATGATTCTATAATAATTAATACATAATACAATTAATAACATTTAACTAAGGTTGCCCTACAAGAAAACATGGAAACAATTGTGATGAAAATTGTCCAGTTTGCTACAATGGAGGAATGTGTGACCACGTGACTGGATTATGTGTATGTCCACCAGGATTTGAAGGTGTTGATTGCTCACAAGGTAACGTTAAGAATTTTTCTCACTTAACTTTCAATTTTAAATTGCTTTCCTTTTATATATGTTTTCATGAAGTTGGCAAAGACTGTAATACTCATCTGACTCTTCCTCACACAATATTGAAATGATGTGTCTTTTCTGTTGGTATCATAATTATGTGTATCCATTATATGCACTGATAAATTTGTAAACATAAATATGATTAAACTAAATTTGACACATTCATTCTATTATAGATATCTGAAAAAAGGGATTAAATTGTAAAATACTAGTTAAATTCAATTTGAGTTATCACAGATTCCTGTAACTACTTTTAGGATGTGGAAACAATCACTGGGGTCGGAAATGCGGCATTTTTTGTACGGGTGGAGGATCATGCTCGGGAATCTTATTGTGTCCTCCAGATCCTGTTGGATGCTCTTGCAATGCAGGCTATCATGGTGATACATGTGATCAAGGTGAGTATATGTTGAAATTCAAATTTTTTATTCTTATTCTTCTTATTTAATAATAACAACTAATAATTATTAACAACACTATAATGTCAGTTGCTTCAATAAAGCTATATTTATTTGTTTATTGAAACCAGCATGTACAGTTGGCTCTAACTATGGTGCAGGTTGTAATCAGGAATGTCACTGCAGTTCAAACTGTGACAACGCAAGAGGATGTTTAGGTGGATCCGGTACATGTAGCAACGGATTTAACGGAGACAAATGTCTTGGTAAGATGTGTATACTTATTTTTATTGCATGAAACAGTTCATGATTAATGTTACTTTGTGATGTTTAGTAATTTATGCTCATCTATGTTTTATTATTTATTTACGTTAAAAAATTTAAAAAAACAATTCACATTTCATTTTATAATATTATTTATACTTTTTAAATTTGTTTTATATTCAATTTTACGATAACCACCAATCAAGTGTTAAGCTAGCTACCAGCTTAGTTATTAGATAATACATTGTACTGTATACTTATTAATGTATAATGTCTAATGTCGTTATCTTGGTTTTTGTCTTTCAATGATTATTATTGTTTGATTCAATTATTTATTAATTAGTATTTAAGTTCCCGATTAGAATATAATCTATTATGGTTTATTATAATGGTTCATAATGAAATAATATTTTCGTTAGATCACGTGACATGTCTTGATGGAAAGTTTGGTGAATTTTGTCAGTATAGTTGTCATTGTGCCACCTCATCATCATGTAATAAAGATACGGGTTACTGCGATAGTGGAAACTGTGAAGATGGATGGGGTGGCAACGACTGCCAGATAGGTTGGTAAATTTTCCTATTCATCCACTACAGTATAACACACCTGAGTAGATTATTCTCATTATATTGGAGGATTATAGATCACAAAACATTCAATAACTACTCCATTGAACTCTTACGTCATCATGTACGTTTCAAGATTCAAGATTCAAGAAATTTTATTTGTCCATAAAAATGGAAATTCACTTTGCTTGGTAGATTAAAACAACAATATTGCAACAATTTAAAAACGTGCAGTATTATAACAGATTAAAAATACAAGATAAAAAGTTAAAAATACTGTTAGAAATGTAAAACTATTAAAAATGGCATTAACGTCTTACATTAGAATTAAAAATATGAATGCTATTTACAACGAAGGATTTTCTAGTTCTACAAAGATTTGCTCTTGGAGGTCGTAGCCTAATGCCTGATCTATTTAAGTTATAACAGTAATGTAACGGATGAGTGGGGTCTTTCATAATATTGTTTACTTTTTTTAGAATACTCTTTTCATAGATAAATGAACAAGGCGTTAGATCAGCTTTAATAATACGTTGTGCAATTTTACGTGGTCTCTCAATATTTTTCTTATCATTTTCAGTAAAGTTACCATAAAAACATCCAATGCTAAAAGATAAAATACTTTGAATAATACTTTGATAAAATAGAATTAAAATAGTGTTATCAACTCTAATTTGCTTGAGTTTTCTGAGAAAGTAGAGCCTTTGAGATGCCTTCTTGGAAATCATGAGAGAGTTTGACTCCCATTTTAATTTGTTGTCAATTATAGTACCTAAGTATTTGTATTGGGTTACTCTTTCAACCTCGGTTTCTTTAATAGTTATAACATTATGTTCAACTGCGGTTTTACGAAAATCTATTATCATCTCTTTGGTTTTAGTAATATTAAGTATTAAGTTCATATCTTCACACCAATTAACAAATCTTCCAACTTCATTAACAAATTCATTTACATTATGCTTACTATCGCAAAGAAAAGCACTAATTACAGTATCGTCAGCGTATTTTACAATATTGCAATCTTTACTTAAAATATTAAAACTACTAGAATAAAAAGAGAACAGAATTGGAGAGATAACACATCCTTGAGGAGCTCCAACACTGGTAGATTCTTTGTTGGATAGGATACCATTGCACTTAACCATCTGCGGTCTATTAATCAAAAAACTATATATAACTTTGGCGAGCTGAAGTGAGACATTAAAACTTAATAATCTATCAATTAAAACATGTGGTAAAATAGTATTAAAAGCACTGGAGAAATCAAAAAATATAGACCGTACATAATTACTTTTTGGTGATGATATGTATCATGGAGATAAGAATTAACAGCATCGTCAACCCCTCTATTTTTCTTGTATGCAAATTGATTCTTATCTGCATTACCAATATTTTCCTTAAGTCTAGAAACAATCAACTTTTCTAAGCATTTCATTAAATTTGAAGTAATTGCAATTGGTCTAAAATCTTTTGGTACACTAGGTTTATTAACTTTAGGCAATGGATTTATGATAGAAGTTTTCCATATGCGTGGAACAGTACCATTTCTAAAAATAATATTAAAAATATGAGTAAAAATTGGACATAGTTGGATATTGCACGCTTTTAAAATTCTGTTTGAAATCCCATCTGGTCTAGTTGCCTTATTGAGTTTTACACGTGCAAATTCTCTTAAGACCGCGTCTTCATTAACAAGAACATTATTATTATCATCATTAACAATATTAGTGTTATTATTATTATTATTATTATTATTATTATATTCATTATCTTTAAGATTGTTAAGTTTCTCACTGGTAGCCAACATGTCTGTTTCATATTGACCATCATCAAATCTGCAGAAAAATTTGTTTAAGGAGTCCACAAACTTCTTGTCACATTCACCTACGTATTTTTTCGGTTTTTCTTTGTAGTCAGTGAGCATATACATTGCCTTCCAGGCCGAACGCGTGTCTTTATCCTTTAAATGTTTTTCCATTTTAGCTTTATATTTTTGTTTTGCTTTTAATATACTAGCATCAATCTCCTTCTGAATTCGCTTCGCTTCATCTTTCTTACCGGCTGCATATTCTTTTTTCTTTTTAACTATGAGACATTTCGTTTCATGTAAAAACCATGGCTCGCAATTTGGGTACATTTTTGTCTTCCTTTTAGGTATAATGGTATCAGCACAATAGTTTATGTATGAACAAACAGCATTCACTTCAACATCGATAGAATTTTCGGATTCTGAGAAAACACCCCAGTCCGTAGATTCAAAACAACCCTTTAGCATATCAATTGCCTCAGTGCTCCAGATCTGCCTTTCTTTGATTACAGGCTTCTGTCTTTTTAAGATTGGCTTGTAGAGTGGTCTTAGAATCACGATGTCGTGGTCAGAGTTTTCCAATGGGGCACATGTTTTAGCATTATAAGCCTTTGGGATGTTTGAATAACACAGATCCAGAATTGCATTTCCTCGTGTTGGTTGCTGTACAAATTGTTTAAACGTAGGGAGAACAGTGTTCAGGTTACATTGGTTAAAATCTCCCAGAATGATTTTTACAGCGTCTGGGGAATGCGATTCAATATTATTGACCTGCTCAGCAATGTGTTCACACGCGATAGTATAATTTGCACCTGGGTGAATATATACTATAAAAATAAAAATTTGTGGAAATTCGCGCGGTAAGTAGAAAGGTCTGATCCCAACAGTAAGTACTTCATAGTCGGGTGTACAGGCTTTCGACCAAACCTTCCAGTTGTTACAAAATTGTTGGTTAATATAAAGACAGACTCCACCACCTGTAGTTTTACCTGAATTTATGGTTCTATCACTTCTCAGGAATGTGAAATTTTCAAGCTCAATGGCTGAGTCAGCGATTTCATCTTTGAGCCATGTCTCCGTAAAACATAGTAATGAAGCTTCTCTATATTCATGGAGAAATCGTATATTAGCTCGCAGTTCGTCCATTTTGTTCATCTTTCACATCATGAAATTATTTGTATCATTGCACTCATAAACATTTGTATAACATTATTTTACGCCATTTCCGGGTATTTCCCTAATCATAAGTATAGTCAACTGTTTGTACAGCAATTTATTTATTCTGGACATCATGAAAAGTCAAACATAATAGACCAACATACAAAGTAAAAGTTATCTACCTTACTCCAAAAAGCCATTTCATTCATAGCAGACACGAGCATGCCACTGGATCTATACGGTAGGCCTACTTTGGGTAATGCAACAACGCCTGAGTGAAATTATTATTATAACATGTAGGCCTATAGGGGTAGTTTTAAATTTTCAGCATACATTATTGCAATATACGCGTTCATTTGGAATTTTTTAAAAGGCAATATTTATTCAATACATACTGTAGATAGTATGTATAGTAATATTATGTGTAATATTGTTTGCAGCTTTACCAATTCTGTCATCTGCACCAACTATATCGAATATAATGGATAACTCAATAACAGTAAACTGGCCTGCTTGGGATTATAACAACGACTACGGAACCGGACCGATTCAGGAGTACGAAGTGCAGTACAGAAGTTCTATTAACTCAGATTTCATATCAGCAGGATCCGTGAATGGAAGCAAACCTGCGCCAGAATATGTAATAAATAATCTCAGTCCAGGGACCAATTATGAAATCAAAATAAAAGTAGTTAAAACGGCATCATCTACAGAGACCAATATATTTACTTACACTCCTACAGCAGTAGCAAGTACAGATGAGGGTAAGATGCAAATATAACAATGGCAATTGTTCAAAAGTGTTTTACAACAGTTTTACAGAAATGTCCTAATACACATTTTCAAAATCAGGGTTTATGTGTTTATTTGTTTGAAACTACTAATTAAAATTATTTCTTCTTTATTTTAAAATTTAAAAAAATTAATGATGGAAAAGGCAATTGTTTTGAATACCAGGCACTTGCAAATTAAAAAAAAGTGTTCCAGTATTTTTTTACCGTCAAATTATTGCTTAATTATTAATTTAATGTTTTAGGTGAAATCCTCGACCTTACAATCTGGTGTCCAACTCCATTTGTTGATATTAGTTCTAATATAGTATCAACATTCGGAGGTTATACTGGCGGTTCAAATCAAACACAAAATATCTTTCTTGGAAGAGAAAGCGACACAGGTACTGGGTTACAAGGAAGAGCAGTAAAGTGGAGCGATGATAATACAGATGGAGACACAACTGTACCACCTTCTGTTACAATGTTCCCCACAGGATCAACAGTAGAAGGATCAACGAAGAGTGGACGTACGGCCCTGGTTGTCGATATCTATGGTGATTCAGGCCTTCAAAAGGTCGGAGCATTTTTTGCAAACGCTACAAAGGACGGCATATCTCAGCATATACCTTTCATAATACTGCCTAAAACTGGTGAGATATAATTACAAAACAAGTTTTAGGTTTGGCTTTTGTCAAGCTACTAACTAATGAGAGAGGTATGCCTTTCCATTATGGTCAGGTTGTAGACTGGCAAAGTAGCGTTAGAAGAAACACACATGTCCTAACCTGTCCTGTTAAATCTTTAAATCCGCAGGGATTGATTTATAAGCCAGTTCTATTAATTATACATTTCTGCCCGGCCAACTCGTATCTTCTACTTATACATAGTAGGCCTAATGATGCTAATAATTAAATTAATTTTGTCTTTACATTTTATTCAAGTGGAATGTCTATATTGATAATTTATTCAACAAATCTTCTCGACCTTTATTAATACTATAGAACTGTCCGTACAATTGTTGTTTTTTATTTACATGCAAATCTACTGTTTTAGCTGACGTCACTCCATACCAACGTTCTATCACTGTCAGTATTGGTGATCACGTGACTTTACAAGTCAGTACCACAATAAATACGTCAGAATTAAAATGGAAATTAAACAACGTTGACATACCACAAGGCAATGGTAAAGATACATTGACTATTAACAATATCAGAACAAGTGATGCTGGAATATACGAATGTTACAAAGAAAGAAACGGAAAAAATGCAATCATGAGATTGATTGTTAGAGGTTGGTCTGCAGTACATATTCTACTAGAGTACTTCTACTGCTACTACATAATTAATAATAACGATATTAATTATTATATATTTATTTTACTACTACTGATCTAAGGTTGCCCTACAAGAAAATATGGACCAGTCTGTGATGTAAATTGTCGAGTCTGTTATAATGGAGGAATATGTGACCACGTGACTGGATTATGTGTATGTCCAGCAGGATTTAAAGGCGTTGATTGTTCAGAAGGTACCATTTTTAAAATTTTATTGGGATGGGGTGAAGGGTTTTGTTAACGATTGAAAAGGAATTCTAAGCATTTTGCTATGGACATATTATTATCATTGATTTCAAATAACCTATTTTATTAACTAATTTAAATATTTGAAAATATTTAAATTAGTTAATAACAACATGTAATTTGAAGATAAGCGTATGAAATGTAGACTTACCGACGGCGCACCAGGAAAAATCTGTAACCTGAAATTACTCTAAATATTCTATAGACGTGGTCATGTAAATAAAAATTAAAATAGTAGTTATTGAAAATTGAAAATACTGTTTTAAATTTGTATTTGTTTAGGGTGTGGAAACAATGGGTGGGGTCGGACATGTAGTACTGTTTGCGTTACAGATGGAACATGTTCTGGAGTCATGTTTTGTCCTCCAGATCCTGTTGGATGCGATTGTATTGCAGGTTTCCAAGGTAGTGATTGTGATGACGGTGAGTTACAATAAATTATAAAGTAAATGACATATTAACTGTTTTGGTTTTTTTTTGTGATTTCATAGTAGGCCTATTTATATTGTAATATGTAATTACTTATTCTAGAACACCATTACAGGATCACCAAAAATACAATATAAAATGTTATTTACTTACAAAATATATAACAAAGTTAAAACTGTACGTTAGACATTAAGAATACAAACATATTTGATTTTATTTACGAATTAGTAGGCCTAACTGAATTTAAATTCATAGTAACCATCCACTATACTATTAATTTATAATTTTATATAGTATTTTTTAATGATTTTCTTATTTAAAATAGCATGTAGTTCTACAGGGACAAACTATGGTGCAGGGTGCAGTCAAGAATGTCATTGTAGTTCAGCTGACTGTGACAAGGAAAGAGGATGTTCAAGTGGAGTTATATGTAGCAATGGATTTCAAGGAGACAAGTGTCTTGGTACGTAAATGCGATTTCTAATAATTGCATACCCTGCATTAAAAAATGTGAAACACCATAAAACAATGGTTCTTTCAATAAATATAAAATAATATTCTTAGGATTAAGGGGCTGTCATAGGCAGATAAATAGAGGGTCGCATCAGTTCTCCCGGTTTTTTTTTTTCAATGAACACATAGCCTACTTGAGGTTTTCTGGCGCAGGACTTGCCGAGCACTCTTTCTCAAAATCCTGGATTTGCCCGTATCGGCTTCGTTTATCTGAATATCTTTACATTATATCATATAATGGCCTACATCGGAGGAAAATTTAAGTAATCGTGAGATTGTTGGTCAATGATTAAATATATAGATATTTTTAAAATAATACAATAATAGATCGATATTTAATTACGCCTGATTGATTTGATTTATTTTTATATTTATGAAAAACAAATAAAGACACAAATAATAAAAAAACGCATTAGTATGGAATCAGTGATGCGACAAAACCCCCTCTCCCCAAATCCACATTGACATTTTTTCTACACATATTACTTTTCACAGACCATGCGACATGTCCCAATGGACAATTTGGTGAATTTTGTCAGTATAGTTGTCATTGTGCGACGTCAGCATCATGTGATAACAATACGGGTTACTGCGATAGTGGAAATTGTGAAGATGGATGGGGTGGCACCGATTGTCAGATAGGTTGGTAGTTTATTTTAAATTAATTTCAGAATATATTTCGCTTACATTCGAATTATCTAAGTACATGTCTAAGTTAATAGGCCAAATTATGACCGAAATAAATGCCTCGAATTTTCTTTAGTTAGTTTTAAATTATCATTGATAAACTTATTTAATTTTGTATTTTAAAAATATAATATTTCATGTTTGACCTTTTTCTAATTACATTACTAATTTTTAAAAAATAATTATTAATTATTAACACCTATAGGGTCTGTTTTTAGCATAAGGAGATTTGAATATCGCAAACTCGATGTTTCATTCTTTAACCGTGTTACAACCCATCCACATCAAGGAAATAGATTGTCTTGATTTTATACACGAGTATGTATGTTTTAACCTCCATAGCTTTACCACAGTTATTCAAGCAAGTTAACATTGCTGACGTCACAGCCACTAATATGACTATCGCTTATGGTTGGATCTTTGGTGAGGATTATGGAACTGGACCAGCTTCATCTTATAAAGTTGTATATAAAAGTGAAGAAGAATCAACATTTACAACAATCACAACAACTGATGACGTCTTTACAATTACTGGGTTACCGCCAAATCGAATAATTGAGGTGAAAGTTCGTGTTTGTAGGAATATCGGCGGACAAGATGTTTGTGGACCAGACAGTAAAGTTGAGACAGAAACAACTATATGTTCAAGTGAGAACACTCTGTTGGTTTATAAAAAAAACTCTGTATAGTAATAAGATATCAACATAGGAAAGTACCGATATCCATTGATATGTCATTGTATTAAAATCCGTAGTAAAAATCCCTCTTTTTCCTTCTTACTTTCTTTCTTCGTTCATTGTATTACAGTAGTTAAAATTGTTTTAAGGAGATAAATAATGAGTAACTAGAATAATTATGTTGATTGTAGTGTCGTTATTTATGTAGTTCACACCCCAATAAAAGAAACTGCATTTCTTCATCATTCAGGTCCATTGGTATCTCCACGTATTGCAGTTACGGCAGATAGTTGTTCTTCAATAACCATTACATGGCAGGTAGGTGTTTTTCAAATTACTCTTAATAATTAATTTTAGACAATCATAAAATGTCTTAATTAGCATGATTAATTTACAGTTCCTATCAAAGCTTTAGGCCTATTATAATTTTTTTTTTTTATTTGCAGCAAATAGATAATGATCAAGAGAAAATACAGTGCAACAGTTTTCATTACGGTGTATATTGTGAGTCAGATTCAGAATCTAGAACTATCACTGTCAGTGATGTTACATCAACTACTACAATTGATGGGTTAACAGCGTGCACGTGGTATAGCTGTAAAGTACGAATAGAGAACAACGCTGGATTCAATGGCTCATGGAGTAACACTGAAACAGTTGAAACTCACGCGAATGGTAAACTTATTTAAACAAATTTGGTCATTTGGTGTGTTTCCTCATTTCATACTATTTATTAATAACAATAATACCAAATAGCTTTTGTTATTGCTCAAATTACTTGGTAAGACTTTTGCATCATCTGCAGTCTTGTGCCAAAAATGATGAGCCCGTTTACGTTTACGACAGCAATGACACCAAGCCATTTGAATGTCCTGATAACTATAGTATTCTTCCCTCTTTCTTCCCTCTTTCCTTCTTTCTTTCTTTCTTTCTTTCTTTCTTTCTTTCCTCTTTCTTTCTTTCTTGGCATTGTGTAAACAATATATATATTATATAGGTATAAATCCTTAGGATTTAATAAACGGGAAAGTTTTTGTAAAAAAAATATTTGTTGTTTGCGACGATCATGAATAATGCGGAACAAAAATTATTCTTATGGATTTGTTCGTACATTTATTTTTATGTATTTCTTAGCTCCGTCCAAAGTTGGTGGGATTACTGATACTTCAGGGTCAGATTATATTTATTTATCTTGGAATGAAGTGGAAAATGGAAACTGTCCTGTTATGTATAACGTAACTTATCAACTAATACAATTTGATATGTGTGATAACACTAGTAATGAAGTCATCAATGAAGGTCCAGTTCAAACTGCTTCATACACCTTATCAAATCTGAGTGCGTATTCCCGATATCGAATCCAAGTTACTGCGGTGTCTAATGATGTAGCTGGAGCAGTATCAGATGAGCATACAGTACAAACAGAAGAGAGTGGTAGGCAAACAAATATTAGTTTATTAAATAAATCATTTTGTTTGACAAATCCAGTAAAGAAATTACTCACGTTCTTTAGCTTTCGCCATCTTGGCTGATGGCTTGATCACAAGTGATCCGGTCCACTGCTACTTCCTGAAAATCTGTTGTTATTGTTTCTAGGTGAAGTCATACTTTTTGTAGCAATGATGTGAATACGTGCTCGAGAAATACAGCCCCTTCGTCGCGGTTGATTGCGTTAGCCCCCCCCCCCCCCTCTTTCTGATTTGGATTGCCTCTCTGAGTCTACGCTTGAATGCTGTCAAGAATTTTGGCCCCCTCCCAATCGATGATGTGGTTTTCTTGAGCTGCATGGTCTGTGATGGCGGATTTTTTTTTTTTTCACATCATTGCTACTAAAAAGTATGACGTCACCTAGAAACAATAACAACATATTTCCAGGAAGTAGCCGTGGACCGGATCACTTGTGATCAAGCCATCAGCCAAGATGGCGAAAGCTAAAGAATGTGAGTAATTTCTTTACTGGATTTGTCAAACAACATGATTTATTTATTATCTACAAGTTCAAAAAAGTTCAAGCTCAAAAAACATTTATTTGTTCAACAATGGCATTATACAGTATAATATATAGATGTGTACATAAATGAAAACATTAGTAATAAGCCATCATTTGGGGTCTTCTCTAGAAGAAATCAAGTTTCTTGTCTCGAGAAAGACCCCAGAAACAATACACATACATTTAAACTAATAAAATTTACTACATAAAATAAAAAAAAAAACGATGAAATAAAAATAGATACTTTCAGTGTACTACAATCATAATAATATTAAAATTAGTATAAAGAAATAAGATATTTTTTTTAATTTTTACGAAAAGTATTTAGAGATTTAAAATGCTTTAGTTTGTTATCAAGATCATTCCAGATTCGCGGTCCTGAATGATTGGTGAAGAATTTATATACAACATGGATGAGATACAATAGGCCTACTTATTTAGATCTCTGTTGTAATTTGTAATCTTTGTTCTTATTAATCTCAGAAAATAATGTCAGTGTTCATTACACTGTGAGCACTGGTAATTCGTAGTGTGTTTTAATTCTAAAATAATGTTTAAAAAATCCGATCTTGCTTTAGTTCCAACTGGTGCTCCAACATCTTTAGAAATATCGTCAACTGATTTTGATTATGTGTCATTGTCATGGGATCTGCCAGAATGTGGTCAGAGGAAAGGTGATATAAGCTATGACTACAAGTTGTACTATAACGGATCAGAGGCTGTAGAAACAAGAACGTCTTTCACAGAAACTCAAACAATGATTAGAGATCTTGTTCAATGTACATCTTATACGTTCGATATAAGTGCACGGACGTCTAAAGGAATCGGACCATCTTCAGTTATTATCGTCACAACTAACCATACGGGTATTTCTAGTCATTATCTTTGATAATCATTCATGCATGCTTTAAATTGTGTTACACAAAGTTTATGATGGCGTTAGTTAGTAACGATTATATGTTCATTAACGATGATTATCTTCTGTATATTACTTAATTCGAGTCATAGTATAGTTTGCTGTTAAGCCAATTCTCAAAAAGTATCATGCAGTATCATCAATCATCATGTAGGCATATACGCTGTACAGCATCCCATATGAGATGCAAGTTGAAGAACACACGATACTGCATGCTGTTTATTGTCGGTAGATATGTTACCGGTCGAATATCAACCTTTAATCGTGATAGAAAAAATGCAAAACACTTTCATATCTGTAAATGTAGTGTAAACACTATGAACTTTTCTTTCAATGAATTGATCATATTCTATTACTGCATTGATTTGTTGGGAGTGGCCAAGACACTGAAACGTCATTCATATCCGACTATGATATCGGCAAGAATGACGATAATCACGTATTGTTCTGGTGGTGTTTTTTTTCATTCTTAAACCAGTGTAAACAATAGTTAATTATGAGCCTGTTTTTAGTGGTATAGAGAATGAAACTGATTTTTTCAATTTTTAATTCAGTTCCAGATCCCGTAGAAGACTACTCGGTGACGTCGACAGATGAGGATATAACTGTTATTTGGGACCGTGTTGAAAATGGAAATTGCTCTGTTGTATATGACGTAATTTACCGACTCACAAATCGTGATCAATGTCAAGAGTTGGATGAATCTGACTTCATAGACGCCACAAACTTTACCAATAATACATTTTGTAGTTTACATTATTTGGAGCCTCATTCTACGTATGAGATAGCGATTATACCTTCATCTGCAGAATATACTGGTAACTCTACTGTGATCAATGAAATCACAGCATCAATAGGTACGCCAAACCAATGTTCAAATCATTTTATTTTCAGGTTATTTAAAGATGCTTTTTCTAAAACATTAACTCGTTTAGATATTTCACACACATATTCAAATATTGTCTAAAACATAGAATTTAATTGATACAATTAGTAATTTGTTTAATTTATGCTCAACGTAATATCCTTTGATACAATTGTATTTGTTTTTTTTTTCCTTATCAAAAGCTCCTGATAAAGCGCCTGAGATAATGACAATGGTTGATCAAGAGCCGTATTCTTTAACTATATCGTGGTGGGAGATTCCGTGTGGTAGTCGTAATGGTGACATGATATATGAATATTCATTGAAAGATAAGAATAATGTTATTATACAAGAAGCAAGTACAAAGTCTAACACAGTGAATTTAGATGAAGATATAAAGCCATGTAATGAATATACTTTTGAAGTTAATGGAAAGAACGAAAATCTAGAAAAAGGACCAAAAACATCTGAACATATTCAAAGTGGCACTGAACGTAAGTGAATAATCGATCATGTTGTAATTATCTTCTATGTTAATATACTGTATAACACAATTATGTTATACAAATATATTATTTGTTTTAAAAATAGTATATCTTTTTAGATAATGGTAGAAAGCCTATTACACACCATACTATTACTTTTCTAGCTCCGGGAGATCCTGAAAATATCAAAGTAACTCCCGGAAAGGATACAGTTGAAGTTGAATGGGAAGCTCCAACCAGTAATGATTGTACAGTAGATAATTATACAGTGACACTGACGTCATCAGGAGGTGGTAAAATTAGCAAAACCGTTAGTGGATCAGTAACGAGTACGACGTTTAAGAGTGATGATGGTATCAAGCCAAACACAGAGTATACAGTTGAGGTCAGTTATTATTATAAATGATAAAAAAGATAATTGGTAATACTATAAAATCTAAAACCTTAACAGTTGTCTCGATGTCCCACATCAGAATTTTCACCAATTTACATTAATTCATATTTGTATACGCTTTAAGACATTAACAATTGATAATAGACTGATTTCCTCTTCTTGTTTTGTGTTATGTAGGTAGTAGCGAGTAATTCTGCTGGTTCTGGCAATAATTCCCCAGAAAAAGAAACGATTAAAACCGATCCTAGAGGTACAATTTAATTTTTATATTCAAATGCTTTCATACTCACTACCTTGCATGCAATATACAACAATAAAGCTCACACAGAACCAAATACTTAAACTTATTACAAGTATGTTTAAACAAATGTGAACTTTAAAGTTACGTTACTTGTAATATTGTTTCATTCTGTTTTTTGTTTTGTTTTGTATACCGCACGGAAATGGAATTAAATGCGTTTAAATAAGTGAGCTTATAAAAGGTTGTCTTGAACTGGACAATTACAATTGTATACCTTTACAGAATATTTAGTGACCATATGTTTACTGTAATGTAGTCAATATAAATGTTGTTAACGTAAGATTCATCAATGTGTATATCATTTATTTCAGCTGGATTGATTGCTGGACTCACTATTCCATTTGGTATTCTACTCTTTGTGTTGATTGTTTTTCTTGTGGTACTAAAGAAACGGTAAAAATCATCTAAATAATACGCGTTTCTAGGCTACATATCAGAACACTAGACACACAGTTTAGTCATATGAAACATCATCAAACTTATTATAATAAACATCTTAGATATTTTTCAGGAACTTACAGTAGTTCTTTTTCTAAATATATATTCAATTAATCAATAAAAAATCTATTAGTAATAATATATTTTTTTAAACATATTATAATAACAATAATATAAGTACAGAGAATATTTACAATTTAGCCAATAATGATAAAATATAACAATAACTATTATAAATAAATTATATTAAACAAGTAAAGTAATAAGCGAATTACATTATATTTGTATATTTGTTATATTTTAACTAGATTCTCAGATGAGAAGTAATACTTCGTCTTTGATATTTTGACCTCTCTGTCTATTTTAGGCAATCTAAAGACAATGATCAAGGAGTTGGTGGGATAGAAAATCCGAACCCCAGCCACCCTATGGGTAAGTTAAATTAAGCTAATTAAGTCAACTTAACATTTTGACAACGATTTTCACCAAATAGAAATTTCGTTTTGGATATTGTCTGTATCGTTTAGAAAGAAAATTATTACAGGCCAATTGAATTCCAATGAAAATATTCGTACTAAATCATTCTTTTATAATAATTTTATACAAATTTCAAATATGCATGATGATAATGATCTCCATGCATTTAAGCAAAAAGAAAGAAAACTGTATAGCAGTACTATTATAAAGGTTATGGTACAATAATGTAATAATCAAGGCCATCTACATGGCTGCAGTCGCGTGCGCAAGTTTGAGTTTGTGTCTACGGACCGACCGACCAACCGACCGACATAGTGAGCTAAAATGAATACGGTATAACATTTCCGTTTTTGTTGATAATTAATTATTACTTTAGTTGATTGATTCATATTTAGATCACATTATACCGGGACATGTTTCGCCAAGACCTACTCCAAAATCAACTTCCTACCAATATGTACGTCTGCGCGACCTTCAGAATTACGTCCGGAAAAGACAAGGCCATGAAACAGAAACTTTTAAAAAGGAGTTTAGTGTGAGTTTATATATACTTTTTAATTTACAAACAAATACCATAAAAATAGGTAATAACAATCACGATCAAGTTTGTTTTCTAACTCATATACCCTATTTATCATTATTGGCTAAGAATACTGAGATTTAACACGTTCTGCCAATTGAACGCACTTAACAACATCTTGGTACATTGGTCATATTATGTTTGGCGCTTTCCTCGTTGTAGGCCTACTTAATAAAGTGCATATTGAGAATGCCACTGATTATCAGTGTAACCCTAACCCTAACCCTTCATATTATTAGCGTTTATACGCCGATGGTTAGGGTTGGTACTGATTCGGCAGGTACTGCAACGGCAAAAACATTCAGTTCACTGTACATCAAACATAAACCAATCCACAACATAAATGCATTGTATTTTTTATTTAGGACATTGGATGCAGCATGTTACATCCTTGTATCGAGGCTAAGAAATCCATTAACAGGATTAAGAATAGATATGCCAACATTTTAACATGTAAGTTCTGGTGATGTTACTACTATGTCAATATATTTATTTATAAAATATATATATATAAATAAAAAGCTTCATAGTATTTATTTATACCGTTATGGTTGTTGCTATAAGTGGTATATAGTAAAAAATGTGTTTTTAACATTTATAATTATGTTAACATTATTTTCTAGATGACCACTCACGTGTGGTTCTTAAGGAAACCGATGACGATGAATCTGATTATATTAACGCTTCATATATCAAGGTACAATTTAGAAAACTGCACACTCTCAACGTACAATAATATACAATTTATAAATGATAAAGACACACAAATATATAACTTATTACTATATTCCAAGCTTTTATCACCTCTAAATATATGTACATAGGCCTAAGGAAAATGTGGATTAAAAACGGTCTGTACGCGAAGAAGGTGCTTTTATACTAAATAGTATTGATTTATTTCATATGCATACCGTTAAATGTATCATCATTAATAAGCAAAGTTTATGTTATTTCATTTTTATCTTAAAGTTCAATGGCAATTCTAAAGCGTACATTGCATCTCAAGGTATTTAATTATATTATTTTTCACCTGTTATACTACTAGGAATGTTTGTATAAAAGATGTTTAGTACTACAATGGTCATACAACTATTACTGTATATTATGTCTAGGTCCAAATGAAGCAAGTTTAAACGATATTTGGAGAATGGTTTGGAAAGAAAACAGCAGTATTATTATTATGGTTACAAATCTAGTTGAAAAAAATAAGGTGGGAAATTGAATATTATTTGACATCTTGCATTTTAAAACGACATGAAACGATATAATAATAAGTTAATATTAAAAACATCACTATCAGAATCATCCGCATTATGCTCGGAATTATAAACGTACATTACATTGTTATCGAATCTTTTTTTCCAATCGGGCACATTATTATTTCCATGGTACAGTTTGAAGACCATAACGGATTACGTATACAATCAGAATCGCTTATTATTTTAGCACAATCCAACGATTATATTATTATAGATTAAATGTAAACAATATTGGCCAGATGTTGGTGAAGCAGTAGCGTATGGACGTCTTACTGTTACAAATGTTGACGAAAAGATCACTTCATATTTCACTATTAGAAAATTTGAAATTAAAATGGTAAGTTAAGAAAATAATACAATTATTATTATGTAAATGGGGTGAAACAGTAATTTTATTTTAATTTTAGTATTTTTTAAAGTGTTATTTATAATTTTAAAAACCTTACAGTAAAGAAAGCACATAATTAATTAATTTATATGTTAGATATTTTCACAGGAATACTATACTACATAATATTTCGGATGATTTTGTTTTTGTTTTTTCTATTTATGGTTCAGTAAATAAGGTTTTCTTTTTCTTTAATTTAGGAAGGCCATTCAGAAACACGTTCTGTGCTTCAATACCATTTCACTGCATGGCCTGACATGGATGTTCCTGCCTCCCCAGCACCATTACTTGAGTTTGTCTACCAAATTAAAGAGGTTAAGAGGTCTCTTCCAGCCGACACTGGCCCAGCAATTGTTCATTGCAGGTAAACAAGTTTTTTCAACGTATTCTGTTTATAGCCTACGTCAAAGATTCTGTATGGTAAATGCATAAAATGGCATAATGTATGATTTATTTACTAGGTAGTGAATAATAATAATATTTAAGATACGTTAAACTTTATGAGAAAATAAATTGACGAATCAAAATAGGAAAACCTTACTAAAGATTTTGTTTGAATAGTAGAAAGAAATACTACGTATGGCAAAAAAAAGGATGATTCATTGGTTTTTTTAAAGAAGTTTAATTTTGTTTCTAAAAGAATAATAAGAATTTTGATGCTTTTTTTGCAATAAAAAACCTACTTATATTTATATGTTTATATAAGCAGTATACTGTAATGTGTATTTGTCATTTTTAAGTGCTGGCGTTGGACGGACTGGTACAGTAATAACCATTGATGCTATGTTGGACATGGCTGAAGAAAAGGATAAAATCGATGTATACAACTTTGTGAAAGAAATGAGAGAAAACAGATTTAATATGGTACAAACACAGGTAATAATTTGACGCATTCGTTATTAGTAAAATTGCCAAGTTTCACATTTAAAAAAAAATTGGAATTACTCATGGTTAGATAAATAACAAGATTTGACAGACTTTAAGTTTGAAGTAAGCAACTTAGAACGGTCTAAATAAGATTGCAAAATAAATGATAATGTTAGATTGGACTATCTTTATCTATCACTGTAGTTAAAGCAATATCATTGGAGTATGTGAAAGTAAAGCAAAGCTTAATGTTACTTTTAGTTAAACTTAGTGTCAACATTATTTAGCCATGGAAGCCCGAACCAACACAAGGTTGTTCTTCTCGGAGTCGTACACTCGTATTACAATCATGAAATACTAAGACGAAATGGAAACCTACAATAATATTAATACAATAATTGCAACACATAAAACAAATTTAAATCGTATTTAAATTGTATTTATTTCTCAGGGGCAATATATGTTTATATACGAGACTCTTCTGCAAAGTCTGTTTTGTGAGTCGACTCATATAACGACAGAAGCTTTTACAGCGTCGTTTAGAAAGTTAAAAGAAACCAACAGTCGACACGGAACGAAATTTATACACGAACAGTACAATGTAAGTGAAGCACACTTTATAAATGTCAATTTAGATAAACGTGAAAGTACATTTAACCTTATTATTCCTTGAGAAATGTCCTCAATTTACGTTTTTCTATTGGTTTATACAGGTTCTGATGGCGCTATTGCCACTTCCGTTGTCTGATAAAACAAGAGCAGGAAAAGATCCTGCAAACGTTGACAAAAATAGATATCCAAGTATAATACCAAGTAAGGCTTCAAATGTATCGTAAATAGTATCATTAGTATCATCTTCATAAAAATCAACGCATTGTTGTGTTCAAAGATAAGCTAATAATGATTACGATAATGCCAGGTTAAGATTTAAGTATGACAACTGGGGTAATGGTAACAATTAATAATGGTTGGCAGTATGTGGATTGATGATCGTAGTAGGCTTAATGACAGATGGCGTTAACTGTGATCGTGAGAATGATGGTGTAGTGTTGACTGGTGGTGATAGTGGTGATAGAGATGATAGGCCTAGTTAGGGAACGTCCGTGATATACATTATACTGACCTGTTAATTTGGTTACATTTCAGTCGACAGAGCAAGACCATTCCTAATGACTAAAGATGGAGATCGAAACAATTATATCAATGCATCTTTTTGTAAGGTAAGTATAGTGTCCATGATGTCTTCTTCTGCTAAACTGCTGAACTACAATGCGTCACTCGTAGTGTATATTGTCTCATTTAAATACCTTTTATATCTAATATATTCTTAAATTAATATCCTTAATATCTAAAGAAATGTTTTAAAGTAGGCCTAAAATTTAATTATTATTATGTAGGGCTATGGACAACGAGAAGATAAGTACGTAGTGACGCAAGCACCGATGCCAAACACGGTGTCAGACTTTTGGAGATTGATCTATGATTATAGTTTGTATATCATTGTGATGTTGAATGACGAAAATGCCAAGGATGAGGTAATATATATTCATATCCGCCCCCCCCCACCCCCCAACTTAAAGATGCCAAGGATGAGGTAACATATCTTATTCATAACTAGAAAAATCAAACTACAACCCAAAAAATGTATGTATAATATTGTAGGTTGTTATGTTAAGCTTGGTTCCCACTAGAACGCAACGCAAGGACGTAAGCCGTAACGCAAGCGAATTGACCAATCACAAGGAACGGTTCGAATAATCCATCGCTTGGATCGGTCAATTCGCTTGCGTTGCGGCTTACGTCCTTGCGTTGCGTTCTAGTGGGAACCAAGCTTTACTAGGATGGACCACCCTGGTCAGTGATAAATGCTTCACCAAAACTGTTTAAATGAAAAGGTTATAATATCCGTGTATTGTAATCCACACCCGTTGTTTGTATGCTTGTCGGTCACTAACTTACTAATTTAATTTGTAGTCTATTGGTACATACATTCCACTTGAACTTAATGTTCAAACAAAAATGGGTCCCTTTCTTGTTGAACTTGCTGCAATTGAAGATTACGGTTGTGCTATCAAACGAACATTGCAGTTATCAAAAGTAAGTAGGCATAATTCTTTTATATGTATATTTGAATATGTTATAGCTCCTATATCAGGGGGATTATCACCTATCGGATACAGTGATTAATTTACTATTGATAATCTTTGGTCACATGGGTTTAAATCAAAATGTTCGTTAAAAATGATTCCTTTATTTTCAGTTCATGATGTAGGATGTTTCATGAGGCATGGCATTCCACAACTTTTGTTAGTCAAGTTAATGTAATTGCTTACTAGTTGGAGTCTAGCAGACGTAATTGCATACTAGTTAGAGTCTAGCAGACGTAGTTGCATACTGGTTGGAGTCTACCAAACAATTGCTAAACTATTAGTGTGAAAACTCATCTGTGTTGGTGTATAAGTAGAAATCAACATTGTTATTGTGTTGTGATCATTAAAAATATATATATTTTTTTTTTCAAGGAGAATGAAAATCCCCGTGAAATACATCAATTTCAATATCGTGATTGGCCAAATGGTTCGGCGAAGCCTGCTTCGGCCGATTCTTTCTTTCAACTACGATCAGAAGTCGATAAATCTAAACGAGCAACTCAACAGAACATTGTTGCAGTACACTGTCTGTATGTATAACATAACTTTTGATTATACATCAACAGTTTGTTTCCAGATTTTTATTATAACGAGTATTAAGTACATTAAATTACCTTGACGATTAAAAATCCTATCGCGAAAAGTACAATAGCTTATTGTTCTTTGTTCACCCACAGAGATGGCAGGAGTCGATGTGGATACTTCTGCGCAGTAGACTCGATCATTCAGATGATTAATGAAGAAGCCATCGTTGACGTCTTTCAAAATGTCAAACGGATTAAAAGTACTTGTCCGTCTTTGATAAAGACTAAGGTAAATAAAAAGAATTGAACTTTTAAATCAAACCAACAAACACCATAATAATTTAGTGGTTCAAAGATAATTATTTGAACTGGTAAAATATGATGATGATTAGTATGGTTATTTGTAAAATGACGACTGAGATACGACATTGATTGAATGAATGATGATAGTAATTTATACCGGCACCTCTTTTGCCATGCCTTCAAACTATAGACCGGCTAAACTGCGCTTGTCTGTTTCCTCTATCTTCATCGGATCCACACGCGCGACACACTAAACTATCTTTGGCCGGCCTAGCCTGCGATGGTTAACTTTTGTTCATGGAGCTAACTTGGAGGGTTTAGTAATTTTAGCGGTTAGTTAAAATATGATGAATGAATATTTCGAAGCGACAAATTACCAAATGCATGCCTTTTTGTTGATGTTTACTTATTCGCAGCGAAACTATTTACTTGTCCTACTTCAACCAAGTCCATAGGTCCATAACTATATTATCTCTCGACTTCGCCTCGAGATATAGTATAGTCTCCAGTCACCTTGGGCTATAATATTATCCCACGACTTTGCCTCTTGATATAGTATAGTCTCCAGTCACCTTGGGCTATATTTTTAACCATGCCCCTCAGCCCAGTAAATATTACTACTGTATTATGATAGTATATGCAGTGGCACAGTGTGATGACGTGGTAAAATGATGATACTGATACCTTTGTTTTAGGAGTTGTTATGACATCGAATTATTTAAATTAAGTTTATTGTTTTATTAAATTTATGAACTGCATAACTGTTACATCTGCATTTTAATTCACAGGAACAATACACATTATGCTACGAGACGGCACAGTGTTATCTGGATTCATTCGACATCTACGGAAATTTTAAATAAAATATGGAAATTATAGGCCTATAGATATAATATGTTTTATAAAAAAGAGAGTTTATTATTATAATTTTTATCGATTTTACTGTTTTACTATATTTTACTACGTTTATATTTGATGAAAGATAGTGTTTTGTGATAAGTTGCTATTTTTGTATTTGTTTGTATTTCTCGTATCAATTATTTCTTTTATGGTAAATGCACTGAAAACGGTGAAATGAAACCCTTTTTAAAAAAGTTTAAGATGTATCTGGATTGTAATGGTAAACAAATAATTTATAAATTTGCCATAAGTCACAAAATACAAAAAAGATGACATATTTTGTTTCATATATTATTTTAGTAAATGTCGTACCAAATAGATAGCGTCAATCCATATCAAGAAAACAACCGTAGTTTAAAGTTTCATCAATACCTACAGTAAAACATTCAAACTAAAAACTGGATTAAATCTTAGCAAACATTTAATTTAAAGTAATAGTTCATTGTTCTTCAATTCAGAGGTCTACTTTACTTATGTATATGTTTTGGGGTGTTTTTTGTTTTGTTTTTTTTTTTTTGCAAACCTGTGTATAGGCTAGTGCGAGTTAGGAAAATAATTACGCATCATAATTTTTTTTTTGGAAAACATTATAAGTTAATCCATGACCATTTTGTGATAAATTAATTCCATTAGTATTGCTTATTTGAAATAAATTGTATAGAAACTGCAATGTCATTTATCGTTGAAATAAATGGCATCATATTATTGAGTAAAATCTGTTCCACTTAACGTGTCGTTTCTAAATAAATTTAGACAAAAAGTAAGACTCTAAGTAATTTAATTGCTTGGTGGTTTTACTATACTTTTGAATGTTCCTGTATTGTATTTCTTGTGTAAATTGCCTCCTTTTTTATATATAATTATCATTGGTTTTATACTTTTATACACATTTTAATATTGAGAAAATGTAAATATCTTTGTAATTCAGCTAAGGCTGCGATGATGATATTGAAATAAATGAAATGAAATGAAAAAAAAAAAGTGGTTGGTTTTATTCATAAATATTAGTAAAATTAAAACAAAACTACACTGTGTTGGTTCAAATCTGACACTCCTCGCAAGACACTGACGTTTGCCTCTCTCCACCCAGGTGTATAAATGGGTATTTTGTTTCGTCAATACCCAACTTTGCGCTTAGCTGCATATAGTATGTTTCCATATATGTTTGATCCAAAAATCCCCAACAAGCGGTTAAATTTGAAAAAGAAAAAATCTAAAACTACTCGTACTACCTGTACATTAAATCAAATTATGTTTTGAAATTACAAAATCAAATATGATAACTCTTTTGTCCTTTTGTACAAAAATTAAGTTTTTTCGGACAAGTAGTTATCGAAAAATGCTTCATATCGCCGGCTTTTGAAAATCGTCTCCTATCTTTTAACGCAGGTCATCTGCATACTTACAAATGTTCTATAGCATATTATTTGTTCCTAATTTTCTGAAATTATAACGCTGGTGTTCCTAAAATTGAGGGTGCTAAAAAACATTTACGAGATCGAAGCAGGTTGTGCAACCACGGAAAAAAATGTTAAGGCCCTGTCACAGCCTTGGGGTCGTTTTCACGACAACAGATGCATTGATGTTGTCGCCTCATGTAATGATGTGGTGGAAAAGGAGAGGTATACAAAATGATTTTTTGACGTGAAATAGTTTATTTATCATCACCGATGTCTTAAAACAACTCTTTAGCATTACATAAGATATGGTATATTACTGTTGTTATTTGGGTACAACTACTGTTAGGTAAGTACTGGATTTAAGTTACATTAAATCAATACATATTATTACGAAAACATAAATAATACTTAAATTAACACGTCAACAGTTTTCTTTGAGTTTAAAAATTAATACTTTTATTTTAACAATAGTAATATCTTAACTACACATATTCGAGAATTGGTATTAGGATATAACTACTGATAGATTAAGTTAAGCTGGATTAAAGTTATTGTCTTTAATAACCATAAATAGTATAAAAGCAGGACAGAACACGTCAGCAGTTTCTTCGTATTTACAGATTTATGATTTCATAAATGTCACACATGAAGCGTCGGCGCAAATATTAAAACACGTCAGCAGTTTGTATTTACAGATTTATGCTTTCATAAATGTCACATGAATCGTCGGCGCAAATATTTGCAATTTCATAACACAACTTGTAATGATTCTGAGGGAAATAAAGAAGAACAATTGTACATAAAAAAATGATGAAAAGAAAATATTATGTTTTTACTCATGTGTAATGTAGTGTCTAATATTAGCTTTATATGAAGTGATCATTAATTTAATTTCAGTTATCTCCTTCAACAAAAAATAGACTGAGCCCAACGTGTCCAAATTATATTTACTTAATTATGAATAAAGTAATAACTTGTGAAATCTGCAAAAATCTTTAAACGTTACCTCTGTGTCAAGCAGCGATGAAGAAACGCGTTTGATACGTTTCACTGTGTGGTAGACATCAACCAACGCGTTTGCATTCATCTTACGAACGATTATGTCCACTGCACAGAAAAATCCACTTCGGCTCTCGTCCCTAGAGTAACAAGATCAATAAAAATATTGTTGTGGCGATGGTTTAATAATTAGTAAAATCGTTGAAGAACATGTTAATATTCTGTTTGTTTATACAACATTAAAATCTTTTTCTGAATTATGGGATGGGTATTTGTGCAGTTTCGTCAGTGTTTTTCCTATGTTATCTTACGTTCAAGTTATATTGGTCATACATTCAAATAATTAACGATATGATGCGCATAGGCACCGTAAGTGGGCCTATAGACTCTACACCCATATTTCCTCAAAATATAATCTGCCCTAGTAAGTGTTTACCATATTTACCAATAATTTAGTTTAACTTCAGTCCATAACAAATTTAGACGTCTTTAGACATTGTCCATTTCCCTCTATTCAAGTTTGGTAAGATCGTTTATGTATGACGTATATGCAGATTGGAGTAATACTTACAAACTACAAACTGTAACATAGTCATCTCGGTTATTAGTTCGTTGAACTTCTCTGACATCGTCACAGAATTGTTTAAAGTATCCAAGATATGAAGGTTTCTGTGATTCTTTAGGCCAGTCCAGAAATGTCAGGTGACATATCTCACGTGGAATTTCCTTGCCCTAATAATAAATAAATCCCAGTAAAACCTGTGTATTTACGGAAATCTACGAGAGTAGGTAACAGGTGTACGAGCTAACCAAATATAAACTCTTATATTTTTAAAGTTTTTCTTCTTAATTTTAATTAAGGGTTTAGTTTTGAACCTTCCAAACATGAAAATCTGCTTAGTTGGCAGCTACCTTTTGTTTCTCAATTAGTGCATATACACTTTGTATTCGCTATTATTCAATTTAATGAATTATCATTTAAAAAAAAATTAGACTATGTTTAATTATTTGGTACAATTTTCACAATAGGCCTACTTACCTTAGTCAATTTAAGTATTCGTTTTAAAACGCAATCAATCTTCTCAGAGGATAAAACTTCAACTGTGAATTGACCTTTTGTCATCTTACGTTTAGGAACAAGTGAACCAATTCTCTAAATTAATAAAAACAGTAATCTTAGCATTGACTTATTATCATTCCAACTTGATAAGGTTGTTACTTAAATCGCATTGAAAAATAAAATCAACCAATTAATGTTAATAATTAAATAATTAATAAACTTTATTTTTGACTCAATAGCAAGTTTATAGTGTTTAATTTACTTTTAAAATGTGTGATGCAGCTGATAAATGTACCGATGGGTTTATACATTAGGACCAGTGTACTCTGGAAATGTGTGGAATAAAAATAATGTGTAATCCTTATGTGTGCATTATGATCAGTATATTCACTTAAATTGTAAGTGGACAGATTTGAAAAAAAAGATTTGAGACTAATCTAAAAGCATAATGGATGACTAGAGCACTCAATTACATTAATACGTTACCTCATCTTCTGCATCTAACATCACCACTGTATATGACTTGTATTTATAAATCATCTCCCAGAAATTATAAAAATCAGTTAGTGTTGATTCCCGTGGTACAAGATATGACTAAACAAAGAAATATTATAATAATCATTATTATATCATTACGTTGGTAAGAACAGTTTTCACAGTTTTGCAGATCATACAACAAAGTTTAAAGATAAACATAGGATATTACAGCATCAATATAATTCCATTTCGGAAATTAGATACAGTTGAATGTATTCGTGTTTACGTTAAAGTATCTTACGTTGGTACTTTTAGTATTGGAATATACAACGTCTTCTTCAATATCCATACCAATCAATAGAGGTTCAGAAACCTTAGCTATTAATTAAATAAAAACAAACATGTGAAACGTTTAAACAAACAAACTAATCAAACTCCTAAAAACGATCCAACGTTAATTTAAATGCATTTTTGATCTAAATTAGTACATATATCTCTACAAAAATGTACTTTCATCGCGAAACCAGTCATAACAATAACTTTTGCGACGAAATTACAAAATAGCTGGCGTTGTTGTATTTCAAAAGCAATAGTATAAACAAATATTTTCCGAACGCGAACAGATATTTTTTCGTACACGATTTTCGTACACGAAAAAAAGTACTATTAAACGATCGTTTAATAGTGCGAACTATTGCACGCCATATGACATACAATCGTCCAATCAAATTTCAGGAATTTATATAGGCGTTATATAAAATGTTAATAAATAATAACGCCATTATACTCTTGAAACTGGAGCTAATTTTAGTGGGACTAAAAGAGTGAACACTTACCTCGCAATGTGTAATCATTTTGTGTTTGGATTGATAGAAGAGCTTCAATGTTCTGTTAAAAACCATCGATAAATATCAAACATGATAATAATAGTAATAATAAGATTTTTATAGCGCACATACCACTCCAGAGTGCTCAAGGCGCATTTAAAAATAAAAAAGAAATAAATCATACAAATTCCTGACAAATAAAATGCAATTTCTTTGGAGGGTCCCCATCCGTTGTCGTTCTGTCGCGGTCCCGGACCCCTACCTAGGTGACCAAACAAAGGAGCAGGATACACATTTGCCTTGCCACAGACGACCGGGTGCTCAGAGACAACAACCAAGACAGAGGCACCCCAAAGATAATGCTGGCCAGGAAAAGGTATACAAAACAATTCTAAGTCTAAAAAACTTTAAGAAACCTCATGATTTCCATATGCCTTAATAATAAATGTGTTTTTAATAATTTTTTAAAAGTATCAACAGTTTTGCAAAATCTTATAGAGCTCGGTAGAGCATTCCACAGACGAGGAGCAGTAACGGAGAATGCTCTTTCACCCCATGAGTGGTGAGACTTAGGCTGATGTAGAAGCAGCGAGTCACTAGAACGCAGATTACGTCCGGGAACATACAGCCTAAGCATGTCAGAAATATATTCAGGAGCCATGCCATTTATAGACTTAAAAACAAAGAGTAATATTTTAAAAACAATGCGGTACCTAACAGGGAGCCAATGCAATATTTCCAAAGTATTTGATATGTGTCCATATCTTGGTAATTTTTTAACAACTCGTGCCGCTGTATTTTGAATCAGTTGGAGCCTGTGGAGTTGTTTTTGTGGTAGCCCGTATAGCAAAGAGTTTCCCATATCTAGTCGTGAAGTGACAAAAGCATGAACAAGTTGTTTAGCTGCTGTCTCATTCATAAACTTGCGAATCCTTCGAATGTTTCGCAAGTGAAAAGACGACGCAGAAATAGTTTTGGAGATATGAGAAATCATAGTCATACCCACATCCATTTCAACCTGCCTAGCCGGGTCAATTTGGGTTTCACCAATGTGAATAAAGCTTGGTGGCAGTTTTTCCAACTGCTGTTTTGATCCAAAGAAAACAAATTCTGTTTTTTCATCATTTAATTTAAGAAAGTTGTTTTTCATCCAGACACGCAATTCATAGATACAATGTTGGAGCAATTCCAAAGAAATGATCAATGTTGTATATTAATCAGACTGTTGTTTTTTTACTTTAAAAATTACATTTTAAGTACTTCATCCAAATATACACATTTAAAATTGTTAGGCCTAAAATTGTTATTATAGGTTTTGATCGACCTAATTAAGAGGGAGCTTTTCATTTGCGACGATTTACAACCTATCAAGAAATCAAGCGAAGAAGCACGTCCTAATACTTTCACATACTAACTATTCACTAGTTTTTATGTCGTCACAAATCAAAAACTCCATAATATTTATTCATAATATGCACAACACAAATATTATTTCGATAGTACTTCTATTAGATTCTTCATTCTTATATTTTACTTATTAACATAATTTGATGATATAAGACATTTTATTCATAGCAATGTTATGTTACCGTACATTTATCTCTTCTTGAATAACAGGTCTTCCTAGTATACTTCTTTTGATTTGTATTTCCTTGTACCGGTCAGGGAAGTGTGCCAATGATATGTTTGTTGCTCCGCAAAACAAACACTCCAAAATCATCTCATAGATAAATGCATACTGGTTCTGGAAAAAAATATAAACAATCATTTTCTTCCATGCAGTACATGATTAAAACTGAATAAAATAATAACGATACATACCTCTTTCAAACGAATATGAGGACAGCTACTAAGTGTTTCTTTGACAAAGTTGAAAACATCAATCTCACTGCTTTCTTCTGCCATATCGAGAATTGCGTTTACGACGATGACAGTTCCGGTTCTCTGGCAATCGGTACTTTGTCACAAAAAGAGAAATATGGAAGTTTTAACAGGTTCAATTCACTAAGAAATAATGTAAAATAAATGGATGTTTAAAATACCTATACACAAGTGTTGGTCCAACTCCAAATTCTTTCTTAGCTTTCCTTAAACTGTGTGTAAACTCAATAAGATGTGCAGACGTGTCTATAACATCTCCAGGCCATGCAGTGCAGTTATATTGATGGACAACACGACGCTCTGAATCACTTTCATTTTTCTGCAAAGTAATAAACAAAATGGATTTAGTGAGTACATTGTGATATTGAAGTAAATCAAGATAGCGGTAATGAAATCAGTAACATTAGTTATGTTGCTAACTAGAAAAATATTGTAATATATACTAAATATTTATCAAAAATTACCAGCATAATTTCGAACATTTTGATTGTAAAACCATTGTCATTCTGTTTATCTTCCAGTTTTCGAACAGACATCTTTCCATATTTGGTCTTTACGTATCCAGTTTCATCATGCAAAAAAATGACCTTTGAAATGCGTAAACAATATTTTAATAGTTCATTATTAATATTTTTAAAAATGTATTAATTATATTAAAATTTAAAAAATTTTGTCTTCTAAATTCCTTCAAAACACTTCGAGAGAATCAACACCATTACTATACTGTGGGAAGTATTGGATAACAAAACTTCATACCTTGTCGCCATCACATGCAATATTAACTATTACATTCAGGTTTTCTTGCCAAAAAATTTCCAATAATTTTTTTTCATTGCCTGTTAAAAGCAATAAAGCAGAACAAGCATTAAATAAGCCCATTTTTTAAACTGGTGCTACAGGACTTTTTTATTTTATAAGATGATATTTAATAACTTATAAGTGCTGACCGGGTAACTATTTATTAAATAGTATTTTCTTGTTTTGTAAAATTGTTCTTTCTATTATATATTCTTTTTGTTCTAAGAATAATAATATTGTTCTCACCATGATAAGCAATGTATGCATTCGGTTTTCCCTGAGAATTAGAATATGTTGGAAATACAATTAAAAGTGAATAGAAAATAATAGTAAAAAGTTAATAGTGAAAAGAAAATTGTCAACAATGTACATTACTGAAGATTACAGATTGTACATATGATGATATGATATACTTACATTGATGTAGCAGGCGTTTGGATTGTCACATTTACCATCTGCACGGCAACATGCATATTGACTATGGAGATCCTATAGCAAAAACACAACAACATACAGATATTGCCTGCTTAGAGGTGAAATATAAGATTTGGTAATGAGGTAATGATATTTTGCTCAAGGAAAAATATATTTTCCAAAGTGCAAGCTGAGGAAAATATATTATTCTCGAGAGCAAAATATCATTCTCAAGGGTATGTCAAATCTTATATTTCACCGATATAAAAGGGGATATATGTTATATTATATAGCCAAGAACCAGTAGAATATCTGCTGGGTCGGCTAGTTAGTCCTATGTAATTTTAAATAAGCCTACCTAGTTAGGCTACCTTGCGAAAAATAAACTCAAATAAAATATTCATTCGGGAGGACCACGCGTTGTACATTAACAAAATAATTTCCATAAATAATTCTACACTTTACAGTAATAATATTATTACTTTACAGTAAACATTGTACTTTTGTTCTGTGCAGAAATGCCAATGACGGGCTACTGTTTTAGTCCACATCAAAGAATGGTCAACTGTGTTTATAGCCTCAACTATGTAATACTAATGATGGGCAACTGTTAGTTTTGCATGATTCTA
Organism: Antedon mediterranea; assembly: GCF_964355755.1. Taxonomy (NCBI): domain Eukaryota; kingdom Metazoa; phylum Echinodermata; class Crinoidea; order Comatulida; family Antedonidae; genus Antedon; species Antedon mediterranea. Next base: position 30,471,067 of record NC_092675.1, read on the forward strand.
TTCCTTTTACCATGTTCTATATTATTATTATATTAGATTGAAGCCATCAAACAAATTCATCTTCATTTCTGTTGTTGTGTAACATTAAACATTTTTAAACAATTATAACCGTTACATTCTTTATATTTAGTACCCAGCTGTGATTCATGAATGTTAAGACGTTCCTTTTTTAAAATTATACCTTTCAGTAATATTCTTAATTCAGTTATTTTGTATTACCTCAAACTCTGATTTAAAAGTAAAGATTCTTCCTTGTTTTCTATTTTTGATGTACGTGTGCAGATCTTTCAGCTTGACAGGTTGATTGTGATCAGTCACAGTTGACTCCATGGCAACTGCTTGAAAGTCATTCGCAACCATATTTAAACCGTCTTGCATTTCTGATAAAATTGGAAAAAGTGTAATATAAAAATAAATAAAACTAATATAAAAATATATTTTAACATGCTGTAAATTTTTATTTTATCTAACAAATTAATTTTTGTTAAGTCAATTAAATACCAACCTTATAGACAATAAAGACAGAAAAGAATGTATCACTGTGTATAAGTATAAGTGAATTTCAAAAGCAACAATGTTGAACTGACTGTTATGTTGGTTGGGATTTAAGAATTGATTTAAGATTATTAAGCATTATTATCAATATTTTTGTTGTAAGAAAGACGAATTGTGTAAAAAGGTTCTATCTCGTAGTACTTATACATCGGTACGTTTTACTTACCTATGTTGCCATCTACTTCTGTTTTCTTCTTCGATTTTATTGTAGCAACGATAACAAAGACACCGATAACGAAGACACCAACTAAAATGATAACTACCAACAAACCTGTTACAAACGAAAAACAGAAAGCATACAAAAACAAAAACAAAAATAAGGGATTAGTTTTATAGATTATTGTAGAACAGAACGAATCAAAGTGCTGTGGAAAATACAAATAATATAATAGAAGTTTATTTTATTAATCATTAATAGGCATACCCGGCACAAGGGATTATGCCTTCCTCCATAGCCTTTTTTTTTTTTAAATTCTATTTTCTTTTGTCCATCCAACAATCATCATAATTTTAATTATTTTACCTTATCATTTCTGTATACTATTTTGTATTGTATTGCTATGGAGGAAAATAAATGTCTTTTGAAAATAAATGAAATGAAATAGCCTACTTGTATGTTTGAATGCAGTCACAGTAATGGATGTTTTAGGACCGATTCCCTTTGATGTTCTTGCTTCAATCTCAAATGTATAAACTTTGGTTGTGTCAATTCCATCTATGGTTGTTTGTGTTTCTGTATATCCCGTCTTAGACTCTTTAAGTTCCAATCCATCAAGAAACAGTTTATACTCATAGGTTATTGAACCTTTTCTGTTGCCACATTTTGGAGGTTTCCATGATAAACTAATCGATTTAGATTTTGCAGACACAACTTGAAGTGATGCTGGAGATCCAATTGGAACTATAAATATATACAATAATGTCATGTAGAAATACCGATTACTCTAAATGTTTAAGATCAGTAAACTTATACAATACTTATAATAATGATGTTATTTCTGTGACAAGAGGCAGAACATAATATTTTAAAGGGAAAACATCATAGATTTTGTTAAATGATATACTGACTGTCTTCTCCAGTTTGAACGACAAGCTTATCTGCTGATGGCTGTCTTGCTCCATCTTCATTGGATAACGATGTGACCTGGATTTCATATTTGGAATATGCACTCAGATTGGAAATGATATACGAAGAAGTGTCGAAAGGGCCTTCTTCTACGGCGTCCACATGTACGTCCTCACACATATCAGCTTGTATTAGTTGGTAAGTGACGTTGTACGTAACAGGACAGTCTCCATTTTCCACTTCGTTCCAAGTCAACGAAATATTATTTGTCCCAGTAGTAACATCTATCCCATCAATTTTGTTTGGAACTATATAAATGCATAACATTAATTAGTAAATATTTTGTGTATAATTAACGTTTCATTGGTTGGATCTAGAAAAATGGTAAAAGTTAAAAATCATCTATGTTAGTTACGTTACTTTGGTTTAATAAATATTATTATAACATTCATACAGTGATTATTTACAATAATGATCATAATACAGAAAAATGATTTAAAACGTTCTCTACGAGGAAAGATTAATTTAAATCTTCCCTATTTCTACTACACCTTATCATCATTAACATCGTATCCTTACCCGGACATTGTGTTGGGAATCGTGTTTTAACTTGACTGTCCGGTCCACAAACATCTCGTCCGACGATGTTCTTACACACACGAACTTTCACCTCAATTGTTTGATTTGGCGGTAACCCAGTAATTGTAAAGACGTAATCAGTTGTTGTGATTGTTGTAAATGTTGATTCTTCTTCACTTTTATATAACACTTTATAAGATGACGCTGGTCCAGTTCCATAATCTTCACCAAAAGTCCAATTATACGAGATAGTCATATTGGTGGCGGTAACATCAATAATTTTAACTTGCTTAAATAAATACGGTAAAGCTATGTAAATGAATAAAGATTACAGTTAACATGCATTTGAAAAGACCAATACAAAATAGGGTGTGTGTTGTTCAGTTAACATGCATTGAAAAGACCAATACAAAATAGGGTGTGTGTTGTACAGTTAACATGCATTTGAAAAGACCAATACAAAATAGGGTGTGTGTTGTTCAGTTAACATGCATTGAAAAGACCAATACAAAATAGGGTGTGTGTTGTTCAGTTAACATGCATTTAAAAAGACCAATACAAAATAGGGTGTGTGTTGTTCAGTTAACATGCATTGAAAAGACCAATACAAAATAGGGTGTGTGTTGTACAGTTAACATGCATTTGAAAAGACCAATACAAAATAGGGTGTGTGTTGTTCAGTTAACATGCATTGAAAAGACCAATACAAAATAGGGTGTGTGTTGTTCAGTTAACATGCATTTAAAAAGACCAATACAAAATAGGGTGTGTGTTGTTCAGTTAACATGCATGGAAAAGACCAATACAAAATAGGGTGTGTGTTGTACAGTTAACATGCATTTGAAAAGACCAATACAAAATAGGATGTGTGTTGTTCAGTTAACATGCATTGAAAAGACCAATACAAAATAGGGTGTGTGTTGTTTTGAGAAGAGGCTTATATTTTTTGTTCTTACATGACTCTTATTTAATGCTTTTTGGCTAATATCCTAGATGTCTGGATTTGTAAAGAAATTTTATTTATTATACTAATGCTCACCTATCTGGCAGTCGATACCAGCCCATCCATCTTCACAATCCCAGCAGTAACCCGTATCTTTATCACATGACGATGACGTTTTACAATGACAACTATACTGACAAAATTCACCAAACTTTCCATCAGGGCATGTCACATGATCTTCGGAAAAACAGAAAGAAAATGTAAAACAGTATGCAACAAAGAAACCTTGCATACGACGTCGGCATATAGAATTGCTGTTTATATTGTACAATGATAGAGTAACGCAAATTGCCAGTTAGTGATAACTGGACGTGAATTAAGTGTAATAATACATTTAATTTACCAAGACATTTGTTTCCTTCAAATCCATTGTTACATGTAGCTCCTTCTCGACATCCTTTTTCTTTGTCACAATCAGTTGAACTACAGTGACATTCTTGACTACAACCTGCACCATACGTAGATCCTGTACATGCTATTTTGTGAAAGTATAATTTTAATAAACGTGTATGTAAATCCTGTCTCCATTTCTGTAGAAATGCCTGCTTGAGATGAAAACAGGTTATTAATAATTATATTGAAATTATAATTGTAACCTACCTTCATCACATGTAGTACCATGGAATCCTGTCGCACACGCACAGCCAACTGGATCTGGAGGACACAGTAAACTCTGACAAGGAGAGGAGCAATAAATACTACATGACCGACCATAATATCCGGTACTACATCCTATAACATGATAATATTAAAATGTCACTAATGTAAAAAAACACTAAATATAGCATAACTAGAAAACAATACTTTTGTACTTAATTACCTTCTGAGCAATCAGCACCTTTAAATCCTGCTGGACAGATACATAATCCAGTCACGTGGTCACATAATCCTCCATTATAACAAACCGGACAATTGTCATTACACTCTGCTCCATGTTTTCTTGTGGGACAACCTGATTTTTAGTAAATATATTATATTTTTTTTTTACTTTTTGAATCGTTTTCAATTATAACTAAATTTACCTGGTGTAAAAAATGAACACATGTATACTTGGTTCTGTATCAACCAACTGAAGATTTAAAAAAATGTCAAAAACTAACCTCTGACAATCATTCTCATCAGCGCATGTTTTCCGTTTCTGTCTTTGTAACATTCGTATATTCCAGCATCACTTGTTCTGATATTATTAATAGTCAATGTATCTTTACCATTGCCTTTTGGTATGTCAACGTTGTTTAATTTCCATTTTAATTCTGATGCATTGATTGTGGTACTGACTTCTAACGTCACGTGATCACCAATACTAACGGTAATAGATCGACGTTGGGGAGTGACGTCAGCTGGAAATATAATATAATAAGTTGTCGAAGTTACAAGATAATAAAATTCGGAGCTGGAAAATATCAACAAATGTTGCGAGTAGTTAATTATATTATACCCACCTGCCTCCACTCATTTATATTTCTACTAATCTATTACAAAAACATATCTCACCATTTTTAGACAATATGATGAAAGGTATGTGTTGAGATATTGAATCTTTAGTTGCAGTGGCAAAGAAAGCACCGACTTTTTCAGCGTCTGACACAAGAATATCAATTGTTATGGAATGTACACTTGACGTAACTCGTGTTCTTACAGTTGATTGGTCCGGGAACATCGTTCCAGAAGGAACCAAGCCACCATCATTCCAATTTACTGCTCTTCCATATAACCCAGTTCCTGTATCGCTTTCTCTTCCAAGTACGATATCAGTAGTTTTGTCAGGAAAAGTGGTATAACCACCAAACATGGTTGATTCCATCGTAGAATCAATGTCCACGGTTGGATCTGGACACATAACGGTTAGATCAAGGATTCCATCTAAAAAGTAATTTATTTTTAAGTTATTTTGTTTGTTTTAACATTAGCATATTATTTTCGGGTTTTTTTTTCTTTTAAAAGGAAGTAAAATATTTTTAAAAAGTATCATAGTCATAGTTTGTCATTGGATTAGTGTTATTTGTGCGTGCCATGGTCTTCAGAAGCATAATTTTGTAAAAATAATATATTTAATAAATTGTGAAAATAATTAATACTATGGCAAAATACACCCTAATGATATATTTACCATGCAAAGAACATCGAACACCAGCTTCACTATTAGGGTCGCAGTCGTGAATTCCAATACCATTTGATGGACATTGATTCAGACCAGTCTCTGTACCAACACATGCAACATTATCCAGCAAAATATCACCAGATCCCTGCCCAGATTCCTGCCCAAAATCTGTACCAATTAGTGCTTCGCTGAGGCCTGTGTACAACAAAGAATTGCAGACAACGGTGGCATCTTGAACACCCCATGAATCATCACAGATTGTCCCCCATTTACCCTGGTAAAATATCTCGACACGGCCCTCTAAAGCTGTGGTACTTCCAGCAAGACGAACTACAAGATATTAATTAACAGTTAACACTTGATTAAACAAAAACTGTCCACGTAAACAACTTAACATTCCACTGTATTCAGTATTTTGTTTCATTATTTTATGTTTACTGTCGTTTAATAGTGAGTCTGTTACATTCCTAAATGTATAGTTTTACCAACACAGAGAGGGAATTTCTTCCGTTCACTAAGGCCTTTAATATTTTGAAAATAGTGTAAAACATTAATTTATTTCTAATCTCCTGATTTGTTTGTGGATTTTGAGATCAAACAACGATTACCTATAATTATGTAGACATAGACAACGTATCGTAAATTATGTCAAAACAGCTTCAGTAAACTAATTGTTAAAATTGAGCATTTATTATTTCATTTTTTAAAAGAAAAAAAACCCATTATGATCATGCTTGATGTTGTCGAAAGCGACCTCATTTAAACGAGAAAAATATAAAATATTTACTTGATTGGAAGAATGATTGGAATCAATAGCATTAATACATACAATTTGAGCAAGGTGTTACAAACCTTTTGGCATACAGCGGACTCCAGCATCATTTTGGTGTCCGCACGATGACGTCAGAACACTATGGCCACACAGATGTAATCGTGGCTCAGTACCAGTACATTGAACACTAGTGAAGTGGATCGGACCGACTCCTTCACCAAATTTAGATCCAGTCACGGCAGAAAGAGCATCCGGGTAGTCTAATTGACGACAGACGACTTTTGCATCTTTCTGGTCCCATTCGTTATCGCAAACCGTACCCCATTGACCGTCCTTAAATACTTCAATACGGCCCTCGCTTTCCAGGGTGCCTCCTCTAAATCGAAGGGTAGCTGTAGGAAAAAACAAACATTGTAAATGTATTATGTGGCAATCATTGGATGAATAGGTCTATACGAATACATGTCGGAACATTATTATCTGTTTTGCCCTACATCTATATTATAAGTGAGAGAGTTTGTTTGTTTGTTTGTTTGTTTTTTCGTTATACAAATTTGTGTTACTGCACGTAACCTTACATATTGAGCATCAAAATTACCGCAATTGTACCGGGAAGGTTCTAAACTACATTTGAACATCATCCACCATCTTGGATCCAAGTTAGGGGCTGAAATGTGGTCAAAATGGCCCACTTTTGATGTTTGTTCGTTATACAAATTTCTGTTCCTGCATGTAACCATACATATGGGTTATCAAAATGATCGCAATTGTACTGGGAAGGTTTTAAACTTCATTAAAAAAAAGTCCGGGGATTTGGTTGGAGAGGGGGTGGAGGGTTGGGAGATAGGGTGTGAGAGTTGGGGTTCAGGGTATAGTGGGATTTTGCTTAGGCTAGGGGTAGTAGGCTATCAAATTGACCAGAAATGTGGTAGGAAATTATTAAAGTATTTTAATTATCACTGGGAAGGGGATGGGAGTTTGGGGTGGGGATGTAGGCCTATCACCATGACTGAAACTGTACTGGAACGGAATGTTTTGATTATGGGTTGGGAGTGATGGCTAACATTATTTGTACTGGAACTATCTTAAACACATCACCCAGTATCTGGGGTGTGTTGGGAGGGGGAGGAGGAGCGAAAATACTGGCGTAATGAAGTAGCCTATGATTTTAATTGTACTAGGAAGATTACTACATTTGAACTCTTCAGGAGAGGAGTTTGTTGATTGTGGCTGGGATGGTAAAAGAAGAAAGAAGGCTGGGGGACCGCAGTATCAAAATGAGATATTTTAATTATCAGCCAATATGACACCTATTCATTTACACAGATTACAACGTACTTAAACCATAGGCCTATCAGACCCCACTCATTTTGAAGCTAACGTTTAATTGAATTTGTTTGTTTTTTTTTCAAAAAGAGTGTGGGGTGTTATTGAAGAAAGATGGAGGTTGATGAGTATATAGTGCATCGGGCTTTATGTACTGAGAAGGCTTCTCAACACTAATTTTGAAACCCGCCCTGGGGCGGGTATTATTGCTAGTATATCTATATTTATAAAAAGATTTTCTTACAAATTCCGCAAACCACGCCAGCGTCTTCTTTATGACTACAATCATGTACATTCAAACCATTGTTGTCACAATCAAGGATATTGCTCTCTGATCCAGAACACGCTACATTATCAAGCAGGATGGGTGAGCCAGCATTCCCTTCACCATATGTGGCACCATTTGGAGCCTGAGTAGCATCTACATACCCTAGCTGACGGCATACTACTGTCGCATCATGTATATCCCAGAAATCGTCACAAATCGTTCCCCATTCGCCGTTGTAGTAGATTTCAACACGTCCTTCATATTGGTCTGACCCACCAACGAGACGAACATCTTGGTTTAAAAAAAAAATCATTAATTATCAAAAGTTACTGGAACACTAACTTCGTTTGTCATGATTTCAAATTTATATGTTATACATACACACAAAATGAAACTTTTTTATAAAATTATAATTCCGATTCTGAAAAAAAATATTACCAATTCAAAATATTAAATATGTGCAGATATTTGTATGGCAGTATGTTGAGCCAGACCTTTTCTAATTTTGTTATCGTTAGATTTCCTTTGGTGTCATATCATAATACAATATTTGTGACCATCTTACATTACTAAATACTATAAGTAGTTCAGAGTATTATCTTACAATTACAAATCACGCCAGCATCTTCAGAATGACCGCAATCGTGTACATTCAAACCACGGCTGCTACAATCAAGGATATTGCTCTCTGATCCAGAACACGCTACATTATCAAGCAGGATGGGTGAGGCAGCATTCCCTTCACCATATGCGGCAGAACCTGGAGCTCCAGTAGCGTATAAATACCCTAGCTGACGGCATACTACTGTCGCATCATGTATATCCCAGAAATCGTCACAAATCGTTCCCCATTCGCCGTTGTAGTAGATCTCAACACGTCCTTCATATTGGCCTGACCCGCCAACGAGACGAATATCTTGGTTTTAAAAAAACATTAACATATTGCACTCACGTATAAATATTGTTGATACTTTTTTATTTCAAATTTTCACTAAGTATAATACCAATATTCAAAATACTGTAATAATAGAATTGTTAGTAAGTAATAATCTAACAATCATTAGATATAACCTACACTGTGTGTGTAAAAGTGTCCATTGTTTGGTTTACAATATCTAATAACAGTCACCTATTATAGTAGGCATATTTTAAAACAATCTTAAACGCAAATAAGGCCCCAGAAAACAATTGAACAAATATAATTACTCGTGTAATAGGTTTAAATTTATGTTTAGAATCTTTGATTAAACTAGCTAACTATACACACTAAACTTACCTGTTTTTACCGCATCAAGCATAACAATAATGGAAAAGCCCACACAAACTTACCTGTTTTTACCGCATCAAGCATAACAATAATAGAAAAGCCCACACAAACTTACCTGTTTTTACCGCATCAAGCATAACAATAATAGAAAAGCCCACACAAACTTACCTGTTTTTACCGCATCAAGCATAACAATAATAGAAAAGCCCACACAAACTTACCTGTTTTTACCGCATCAAGCATAACAATAATAGAAAAGCCCACACAAACTTACCTGTTTTTACCGCATCAAGCATAACAATAATAGAAAAGCCCACACAAACTTACCTGTTTTTACCGCATCAAGCATAACAATAATAGAAAAGCCCACACAAACTTACCTGTTTTTACCGCATCAAGCATAACAATAATGGAAAAGCTCACACAAACTTACCTGTTTTTACCACATCAAGCATAACAATAATAGAAAAGCCCACACAAACTTACCTGTTTTTACCGCATCAAGCATAACAATAATAGAAAAGCCCACACAAACTTACCTGTTTTTACCGCATCAAGCATAACAATAATGGAAAAGCTCACACAAACTTACCTGTTTTTACCGCATCAAGCATAACAATAATGGAAAAGCTCACACAAACTTACCTGTTTTTACCGCATCAAGCATAACAATAATAGAAAAGCTCACACAAATAACAATAATGGAAAAGCTCACACAAATAACAATAATGGAAAAGCCCACACAAATAACAATAATGGAAAAGCTCACACAAATAACAATAATGGAAAAGCTCACACAAATAACAATAATGGAAAAGCCCACACAAATAACAATAATGGAAAAGCCCACACAAATAACAATAATGGAAAAGCTCACACAAATAACAATAATGGAAAAGCTCACACAAATAACAATAATGGAAAAGCTCACACAAATAACAATAATGGAAAAGCCCACACAAACTTACCTGTTTTTACCGCATCAAGCATAACAATAATAGAAAAGCCCACACAAACTTACCTGTTTTTACCACATCAAGCATAACAATAATAGAAAAGCCCACACAAACTTACCTGTTTTTACCGCATCAAGCATAACAATAATGGAAAAGCCCACACAAACTTACCTGTTTTTACCACATCAAGCATAACAATAATGGAAAAGCCCACACAAACTTACCTGTTTTTACCGTCTCAAGCATAACAATAATAGAAAAGCCCACACAAACTTACCTGTTTTTACCACATCAAGCATAACAATAATGGAAAAGCCCACACAAACTTACCTGTTTTTACCACATCAAGCATAACAATAATGGAAAAGCCCACACAAACTTACCTGTTTTTACCACATCAAGCATAACAATAATGGAAAAGCTCACACAAACTTACCTGTTTTTACCGCATCAAGCATAACAATAATAGAAAAGCTCACACAAACTTACCTGTTTTTACCACATCAAGCATAACAATAATGGAAAAGCCCACACAAACTTACCTGTTTTTACCACATCAAGCATAACAATAATGGAAAAGCTCACACAAACTTACCTGTTTTTACCGCATCAAGCATAACAATAATGGAAAAGCCCACACAAATAATTCTGAATGCCGACATAGTCCCTAGGGGTGACATGATGTGCTCAAATTGTCCTCCAATTCAACTAATATTTCGTAATGTTCTGACAGGAGGTGCGGGAGCGATAGGATAAATGTGATGAGAATTGATATTTGATCGAAAGTGAGTATTGCTAAAGATTACCAATACTATAGTGGCCTAGGCAATACTTATGTAGAGGAAGTTTTTAGAATTAACACACTTATTGCTTATTCTATATTTTGTTTTATTTTAATGACACGAAAAGTAATATACACCAGGAACTATAATAATTTGATATTGGTTACGGTACTATATTAAAAACGTGGCATTAAATGCTAGGAACTATAATTTGATATTGTTACAGCTACCTCCTCTACTAACACTTGGCTGCTCTTGATAAGCGGATATCATTGGATACTACATTGAAACCATCGAGTTTCCACAAAATTTCCTTGTGATCATACAAGTAAAGCGTTATAATTATAATATAATATAAATATATACTAACAATGTTGATAAAAAAAGAGACGCATTTATATACTAATCATTCAAACATTAACCATTGTTAAAAAATAATATGGAATTTATATAAAATATTTAGTTCCATTTGATGATATGACATAATAATCAATGTCTATGTCGCATGGCTATAACTGATGTTGCTGTTCAAAGCAAGCAACTCATTTTAAGATGATATTGAATTTATGTTTTTTTGATCCAATACAAAAGTATTACAGACGTTACGTTGTCTGGGTATGCTTGCGTATGTAACAGACGATTTACTGACAACATATTTCTACCATATGCAAGCCAGAAGTTGGGATGAGATTTGAAATATCTTAATTTGTTTCGTTATTAAAGTTCTAGATAATACATTCTACCTTAAAAAATAATAATTGTTATGTTATAGTGTGAATATACAGTAGAAGAACTATTAAACTTGGGTTTTACTGTTTACTACTGCTTTACTATAGATTCTACTATCATCTACCATTTAACCTTGCTTGAGACTATTATATAGATATTACTATCATCTAACAACACTATAGCAACCATTTAACCTTGCTTGTAACAATTACGAGTACTATCTTGTAAAAAGTACTGTACTGAATTTAATAATTTCAATTTGATAGTAGTGTTGCTTTAAAACATTGGAATATTAATATCTTAAAATATTGTTATTGATAGTCGATAATACAAACGGTATTATACAATCATGATTCTTTTTAAAATTCTAATTAGTTGTTATTGGAAGTTTCCATAGGTTTCGAACGAATCAAGGTAGTACTGTGCCGTCTCGTAGCATGACTTGTATTGCTCCTGTAAAGTAAACGTAACATTATCTATAGGCCATGTCATTACAAATACATCGTTACCATCAATTGTAAAGTAAATGTAACATTAGCTATTATCATCAACTTCCATTGTTATTCTTTTCGTTGTCATCCATATTAAAATCTTATCATCACGGTAGTCATTTGACATTGTTATCGTTACATGAATATTCCTTTTACAATCCCATGCCATGTTAATGCCTGGTGTGGATACATAATTTATCATTCTAACATTAACAACACTCCCCACGCTCCCACATTTACCATCACTGTTAATAAAAGTCTTCATTGATGTCATCACGATCGGAAATTTGTTTGTCATCATTCGTCATTAGTATTTAGTAATATTACCTTAGACTTTATCAAAGACGGACAAGTACTTTTAATCCGTTTGATATTCTGAAAGACGTCAACGATGGCTTCTTCATTAATCATCTGAATGATCGAGTCTACTGCGCAGAAGTATCCACATCGACTCCTGCCATCTCTGTGGGTGAATGCAAAGAACATTTATCATAATATTTCAAACCATCAATGCAGTGCATGACTGATGACTGATTTAGCAACATCCCATTTCTAAATGCTTTTGCCGTATCGAAATAGGAAATTAAACAATATTGTACACAAAGGTCTTTAAAGGCGCAAAGTCAACCAATTACACAATTATTTACTTATTACTTTATTTATATTATTAACAGATATTCAAAATCTTGTATGCGCACTTGTTGATGGCGTTACTTATACTATAGTCAAATATCATTCGGCTCCATCCACATTAAGGTCCTAATTAAAAGATCTTTCAGTTGTTGAAGTAATTTGGCCCGCTTGTAATAATTATTTAATAGTTTATTTGTTGTTTTTTTTTATTATTATTCTTGTTTGACACTTACAAACAATGAACAGCAACGATGTTGTGTTGATTCATTCGTTTACACTTATCAACATCGGATCGTAGTTGCAAAAAAGATTCCACTGAAGTAGGCTTTCCTGAATTATTAGGCCAATCACAATATTGAAAATGATGTATTTCCCGACGCTTTTGTTTAATCTTGGGAAATAAAAATATTGTTAGAAAATAAAATTTAAAGCAACCAGGTGTAAGAAAATGTTTAACATTTACTTGGATAGTTAGATAATACTTAAACAGTAAATGCAATACGCATCCAATGGGTAGGCCTACCTTTGATAAATGCAATGTTCGTTTTATGATACAACCATGGTGTTCGCTTGAAACAAGTTGAACAATAAAGGGGCCGACGATTGTTTTAACATTAAACTCTTGTGGAAAATAAGCACCGATCGTCTGAATAAATAAATATACTAATTTATTCAAATTACAAAATAGAAAAATAAATACAATAAATAATATTATGTAATAAATATTATTATTCTGGGAAGAATGATAGTCGACATAAAACAACAAACATGATATAATTCCATATAGAAAGCAATGGTCTTGTGTTAATCTATCTATTGATTTAGAAAATAACCTCATTTTTGCAATGCCTTTATAAAAACCTTTCTAAAAATACATGTTTATATTTATTACCTTATCATTGGTGTCTTCGTTGTTTAACATTACAATGGTATGCAAATTATATTCATAAATTAATCTCCAAAAGTCCGACACTGTGTTTGGCATCGGTGCTTGCGTCACAACATACTTATTATCTTGTAGTCCGTAGCCCTATATGATATAACATGATAGGCTCGTATCTGATCAATTATCTTACATTAACAATACTACAGATGATGTTCAAGACATTTAGATTATATTGATACATTAAAACGCCATAATGTTGTAACACTGCACTGTGTAGTGTTGGATAAATAAATTGAAGATATAAAAAGTGCTTATTTATGTTGTGCTTATTATTTATACATTTTCACGACGTTCAAATATTGTTTTTTCCGTGTAGAATGTTTACATTTACTCAAACAGTTGTATTCAGTGGCCAATATACAACTAAGGTTCCAAATAAAAGTGTGTACTGAAATACATTATATAAATAAAATACATTCTGTAGTCATTAAGTTGGGTCACTGAATGTCTCTCTTCCATTAAGATATACTTACTTTACAAAACGAAGCATTAATATAATCGTTACGATCCCCATCTGTAGATAATAGAAAAGGTATCGCATTGTCCACTGAAATATAAAATAAAACTGTACAATAATTTGCCATCTTCACCACATTAATCCCCAGTGGGCTAGATTATGAATATCATAATCATCATTATTATTCAGCATCAGTCGTAATCCTCATTATCATTATCTTGTTTTTTGATCAACAAAATATAATGCAGGTATAAGTTTATCATCATTATTATCAAGATTATGGACATCACCACCAAGAAATTGAATTACCATTTGTAGACATTTCTTTCTTTTTCAATCTGTTTTAATTTCACAAATAATTTGAAAATCACAAGAAATGTTAATCGATTTGAAATAAATATTGAATTGAATTTTATTGATACGTACACGGTACTATACGTGGATATCTGTTCTTATTGACGTTTGCATACTTAGTACCTATGCGAGTTGCATCAGGCGATGGAAGCGGTGACAGCGCATCCAGGACCTTTAATAAAAAAAACAATCGACATTTTTTTGGGAAAAAGCATCACAACATTATTTCTTATTATTGTTGTTTTATAAATTAGTATTCTAATTTCAGTTTAATAGTAACCCTTAGTAATATATATTATCCGAATACTGCAGTTGATTGATATATTACTCACACTCTGCTGTTCCTGTAATCGTTTTCTTCCAAGTCGACTATTGGTTTCTTTCAATTGATTGAAAGAATTCATGAATGCCCCTGTTGGTATATGAGTCGGTTCACAAAATAAACTCTCCAAAATAGTCTCGTAAATAAACACATACTGTTCCTAAAATGAACAATTTAGGTTTCCTTTTTAATTGTCTACAAACATAGAAATAATAAACCTGTATAATATTCCAAAAATGTCTAGTAACTGAAAAAAACAACATACTACTCAAGCCATAGTCGTAAGAATCTAAATCATAAATATAGAGATCTAGTACAGATATAAAGGCAGTGTGGCATACCTCTGTCAAAGAATATCGATTGATATAGTATTGTGGTTTGTATTGTTAGTTGTACAATTACAGTTGTTGACATTCACTTACCTGTGTTTGTACCATATTAAGCTTGTTTTCTCTCATTTCTTTCACAAAGTTGTATACATCGATTTTATCCTTTTCTTCAGCCATGTCCAACATAGCATCAATGGTTATTACTATACCAGTCCGTCCAACGCCATCACTTATAATAACAAAAATCAAATCATTTTACTCTTCCACATTAATATTCACTGCAATGCCTTTAATACTTTTAAATAATACTTTTAACAACGAACTATGACAATGATATGTAATTAGTTTGCCGACAAGTTTTTAAAAATTCGTAATTTAAACTGAAAGTTTGTTGCCGTGTGTTTTTTTTTCTACAAAAAAATTATTTGGAAATGTTTCATTTGGTAATATTAGCATTCTTTAAGATAATTATTAGAAAGATAGAAATTAGTGTATTTCCAATCTCTTTAAATGATATACAACTACTTTAAAATAAGTCTTGTCTTTACCTGCAATGAACTATCACTGGACCAAGAGATGTTTTTGCATCTTTTATTTCATAAATAAACTCAAGTAGAGGTGCTGGAGATGTAGGAAGATGTATGTCCACCCATGCGGTGAATTGGTAATGTCGCACAAATTTCTCTGCTTTGTTCTAATTTTGTTAATAATAACATTCAGTCATCTTTAGGTATACCTTCAATTCATTATTTAGTTGGTACTAATTCGTATAATTTACCTTTAGATCAATATACTTACAGCAATATGCAGAATAGTAAGCCTGTCTACTAGCAAACGTTAAGTTTGCAAAAACGGCCGAACTCGAGGTTTGCGCAGACAAAGGTTTCCTAGTAAAGCCGAGGCTAAACTAGGAAATTTTAAACTGTGAGTTTACTTGTTCACCCATATCTTCTTCTACACACGCGCACTGCACTGTCCTCTCCACGATTCTGGGTCTGTTTTAACGTGTTACTCCTGGTGGATGTTGCAACTCTCTCATTTTCTCTTTCTGATTATGTGAACCATCGAATTAGTATCGACTGTTATATGGGTTCTGTTAGATTTCCGGATTGTATGTATTTTCATGTTGCCGAAACACTCGAGTAGATGAGGTATGGCAACCCCAATTATCACATCCGAAACTGTTACCATAAGACAGAAATAAAAAAATAAAATACTTACTATTTTCAACCTGAATGTCCTAATGGTGAAATTTCTATTTACATTTTCGTTTACATTCTGAACAAAAATATCACCATATTTATTTGTTTCTCCTGCTTCAGGCCAGTACTGTATACATTTCATCTACATAAATAAAAATATACAAATAAACGCATAATATTAATTGGATGTTATAGCTTAATAAACTCAATAATAAGAGCAATAGGTTGCCACTGTGAATAAAGGCAATAGTGAATCATGTGACCTTACCTTATGTTTCTCCACTAGATTTGTAACCATAACAATGATATTGCTTTCTTGCCAAACCATTCTCCAAGTATCATTCACGCTTGCTTCATTTGGACCTGTATGTATTTAATGGCATCATTTAATATGTATAACATTTGGATCTGTATGTATTTAATGGCATCAAACGTTTTTAAATGTATTTTAAATATGTAAAATAGTATGATATCTTAATTTCATTTCTATTCAAATCGGTAATTATTCTTGAAATGCATATTTATACATAATAATATTTTTTAAATACCTTGAGATGCAATGTACGCTTTAGGATTGTCTTTAAACTGTAAGATAAATTTTAAAATAAAATCTTTATTTCATGAATAATCATACTCAAAGACGCTTTAAATAGCATATTATTACCCAGGTCATTTTTTTTATCAAACACGTATGGAAACATAATCCAATAATACAGCTAGTAATCAGCGCAAAGCTGTGTCTAACCGGCTACCCATTTTATACACCTGGGTGGAGAAAGTAAAGTATCTTGCCTAAGGATACAAGAAATGTAGCAAGAGTTGGATTAGAATCATGATCTCACGATCATTCATCCAACGTCTTATGAAAAATGAGTGATCCAAACTTATTAATAACTTGTTAATATATAACAACTTTGTTTTAACCTTGATATATGAAGCGTTAATATAATCGGATTGACCATCATCAATGTCCTTTAGAATCACACGTGAGTGGTCATCTAGAAGAAAAAGAAAGCCAAATGGTATTACTCAGTAATGGTATCATCACGGGACACGCATTTGACGTATAATAATGATATAAATGTAAGAACAATTATTAAAATAACGTTTTATCATAAAATAATAATGTTATCTAATCTGCAGACCGTAATACTGTTTCGATCTTAATATATTTATTTTATCAAAATGCACAATTTCACTTACTGAATTCATATTGTAAAAGTTATAGATATAATAACTTACACGGTAAGATGTTTCTAAATCTATTCTTATTCGTGTTGTTATACTTATTAGCTTCGGTGCATGGATATAAAAGTTGGCATCCAATATCCTATGTTTTAAAAGGAGCAAAATGTAATATAAAAAATAAACATTACAGATAATATATTGTGTTTGTTACATTACATGTCATTATAAAAGAACCTAAAACCAAAATATACCGTACAACAAATATCAATCAATTTTATAGATTTTAACCAAGCAACTAAACTCACGTCAAACTCTTTTTGAAAGGTTTCAGTTTTGTGGTCTTTTCGTTTGCGGACGTACCCTTGAAGATCGTGCAAACGTACTGGCTGATAGCGGGTTTTTAGTTTCGATTTTGACACAGATTTCTGTGATGGTATTGGTGTAAGTTTCGGCATAGGATTTGGACCAGGTTTCAGTGAAGTCATAGGTTTCAGAGTATTTATTTTCGGGTTAAGTGAATCATCTCCAAGTTCATTTTCGTCGGAATCTGTAGACAAAATCATTTAGTAATTGATAAAACATGTTTTTTTTTTGTTTTTTTTGGTAAGGCTTACCCATCCTACAAATTGTTTCTTCTTTCTTTTAAAGTTTTGGCTGATAATAATAATAATAATGTGAAAAAAGGGTCATGTGCAAAAACATTTTAATACTACTAATATAACTTGCTGTGAGAGCAAATAGCATGGTGACAATTCTCAGTGCTGAAACGTACAATAAATAATATTTATTTAATCAAGTGAATACTTAATTATAGAATAATTATAATTCCAATTTATTGAATGGGGTATAATAATGAAGCATTTGATTTTGTTATACATACCTTGTCCGTAAGCGTTATATAACACGTTCGGTACAGCAATATTGTCAGTTGTATCGTTAAGTCTTCTAAAAGTTGTACTGATAAAATAATTTAAAGAAATTAAAAAAAAATTAGATTCCACATGCATCAAATTCACTAAAAATAAAGTTAGGCTTACGTGGTAGGTAAAGAATATATTATTGAAATTCGTGGTGACGCAATTACGCAACTAGGTATGCCACATTCAAAATAAGCTCTCTAAACCATCATTGCTATTTCCCATCCCAGCTCAACAAACTTTTATACATTTTTGATTGTTAATGCATTCATTCATTTAGCCAGACATTTAGCAATACAAAAAATCAAAACATGAATATCAAAAATGAATTAACTAAATTACTGTAAATTCTTGTCCAAACTAAGAGATTCTCAATGATATAGCTTTTATTAACTTAATGATATACATATATAATGGAACAATAAATGATTGTAGTCTACATTATAAACAATACAAACCCTATATTGTCCTACCTTCGTTTGAATATCACAACCAATACAAGTAGTATCACCAAACACACAATTATCAGTCCTGATATTAGTACAACTAAATAAGAGAGGAAATTATTATTTTCATATTATTATGTCGATAAATAGAACAATTAATATCAATACTAAGTAAAAAACATAGGACAAATTTTATAAAAATAAAGAAAATGAATAAAACAAAATTAATGTCTTTACGTACCTCTAACTTGTGTCTTATATGCTGCGCTTATACCTCCATTGTCAGCAGAAGTACCCATATCATTACTCGCCACCACCTACAAGCAAAAACAATCAGGCAACCCAACGTTTATTTTTGTAGAAAGGTATATTTTGAGTGTTGACTGATCAGTTTCAGCAGGAAAATATTGGTAAACATTTTACTACAAAAAAATGTGTGACAGGATAACTTGCCTAAATAAAATGTGAAAGTGTAAAAACAATTAAACAATTTATTTTTTGTCTGTACGTTTATAATTATAACTGACCTCAACGGTATACTCTGTGTTTGACTTGATACCATCATCACTCGTAAACTTCGTACTCGTTACTGATCCACTAACGGTTTTGCTAATTTTGCCACCACCTGATGACGTCAGTGTCACTGTATAATTATGTACTGTACAATCATTACTGGTTGGAGCTTCCCATTCAACTTCAACTGTATCCTTTCCGGGAGTTACTTTGATATTTTCAGGATCTCCCGGAGCTAAATGGAATACAATGTTTACTGTATAGAAGGCCTTAGTAAATTAATAAAAACATTTTAAACAAATAGAGTTATTTAAACTACATTCCTGATCAGTATTCTTACCTACAGTGCCACTTTGAATAATATCAGATGTTTTTGGTCCTTCTAGATCTTGATTCTTTCCATAAACTTCAAAAGTATATTCATTACATGGCTTTACAGCTATTTTCACTGTGTTAGACTTTGTAGTACTTTTTATAACAACATTACTCTTGTCTTTTAATGAATATTCATATATCATGTCACCATTACGACTACCACACGGAATCTCCAACCACGATATAGTTAAAGAATGTGGCTCTTGATCAGACATTTTCATTATCTTAGGCGCTTTATCAGGAGCTTTTTTAAGAAATAAAGAAGAAACTATTATTAATATAATCATGTTATAGGATTTTGTGGATTTTAGGATGTTTTATATTACCTTTCCTCTGACCACATTCCTGCAAATCATATGACAATGTTTAGAATCAGTTGGAACTAAAGTAAGATCATATTTCTTTTTTACATTTTAGAATCACAACATACTATGAATTAATACTAATAGTTTACTATAGTGCATTTACTGTATGATATGCCAATCAGTGGCGTATCCAGTTGGGGGGGGGGGGTGGATACCCGGACCCCCTTCTGATTTCGTGTTCGTCGGCACATCATCGCGTCCGTCGGCAAACAAAGGTGCCGGGGGAAAAAAATAGAGTTAGGATAATAAGAATAAACTATTATTCAGACAATAATTGAACTGTAAACATAATTCTTTTGAGTGTTTGTTTATTTACATATCATATCATTGATCCCTTCAGATCAACTATTTTTTATTTTCATTACATCTAACGAAAAACGTAAAAAATGTGGTCAAAATATCTTATTATCTAGAACGTACGTACGGCCGTACGCGTACGCGCTAAATTGTTTACTCAAAAGTCTTTGAATGGTCCGGTGACCTTACCCTATTCAACCTTGTTTTTGCAGCTGAGCCTCTCATGACCTGGGATTTGTATGGTTCCTACGCTAAGATTATATAGTTCCACATGCCATATGCTTTTTTCTCTAAGATATATTTATTATAAGTGCCAAAAACCCGTTTTTTTTTTCTCTCGATATGAGTCCTTTATTATTAAAATTTTCTAAAGAAAAAGCACACATACCATACAAAATATCCATGTATTTCATTTTTGGAACCGAATAGCCCGCGAGGCTCAACTACAAAACCACCATTTTGTGATATGATGTCATCGTAAGCCAATCAAAGCTGAGCTTTCTCGTGATTGGGATTGCCCACGGTTGAATGATTTTGGATTCTGGCTTAATTGATCGGTGGATGCGAACCCGCAGCGGAATCTTTTCTCTCGCGCGTGTACCATGAATCTCTCTGATCGTTACTACACACAAAGTTAGAGCAATGAATTTTTCCAAATTCCGTTAATTAAACAAATTTATATATTTTATAAGCATTTAATAACATGTTTTATTGATATTTTCAATGGTGATATATAAAATAAATTACTAAAAAACGTAATTATATGTAATTATTTTAACCAAAAATGGCACAGTTAATAGATTCGTCGACTGAGGCCGCAAATTGTTTTACTTCTTTCGTGGCTAAAAACGATCAATTTCGGCGATGTTTTAGAACCTATATTTCGAAAACTACAAGTCAGATTTTCGTAATTCATTCTTTATTGTAATATTAATACAACATACTAACATATAATGTTTAATTTGGTTTTAATTTTGCATCGTTATCCCTATAAGACAACATGACTATGCAATCCTATAACATAATTGATGTGTAGGGCTAGGCATGTGTACAGTACACGTAATGACCCTGATTTTGTCGGCAAATTGGCAATTCCCGACTTCAAAATCCTGGATACGCCACTGATGCCAATGACCTAAAGAATAGGAACACAGTCTAGTAAACATGATATTAAGAAAGGTATAGTGTATCTCCTCGAATTTTTATTTAAATTATTCACCAATCACCACTTCAAGACATCGTGACGAAAGATGTATTCTATGCAGTAATATATTGTTAATAAAAGTACAGTATTCATTGGGTTGCCTACCACTTTCTTCTGTTTGTACTGTATGTTCATCTGATGCTGCTCCAGCTACGTCATTAGACACTGCAGTAACTTGGATTCGATATTGAGAATACGCACTCAGATTTGATAAGATGTATGAAGCAGTTTGAACTGGACCTTTATTGATGACTTCATTACTAGTGTTATCACACATGTCAAATTCTATTAACTGATAAGTTACGTTGTATATGACAGGACAGTTTCCATTTGTCACTTCATTCCAAGAAAAAGAAATGTAGTCTGGCCCTGAAGTATCAGTAAGTCCTTCAACTTTGGACGGAACTAAGAAATACATAACAATATATGTCTGTTAGTAAAAAAATAAACAAACAATCTGATATTATATTCAACGATTGTTAGTAATGCCTGCTGACCCATCTGGTAGATTAATCTATAAACGAAATAGAAAGTAATACAATACATTGCAAATACGATAAGATAAGATGCAACCTATCAAGTTGTCTTCAAACTGTCATCTCGTTGCGAAAGCGGCTCGACAGACACTTTTTTGGTTTTTGTTAGGAAAATGGTCGTCACATATATCTACACAATGTTACAACACAATCAGACGGAAGATGTTATTAAAAACAAAATTGGGGAACACACAGTGCAGCCAAAAGTGTGCCACACCTACAATTGGAAGGTTAATGTTTAAACAAAAATTTAATTTTAACATTTTTTTTACCAATTTCGAGAGTTTTAGTTGTTTCAATATTGCTCCATGGTCCTTTGAATCCAGCGTTGTTCTCTATTCGTACTTTACATGTATACCACGTGCACGCTGTTAACCCATCAATTGTAGTCGATGTAACATCACTGACAGTGACAGTTCTAGATTCTGAATCTGACTCACAACATACATCATAATGAAAAGTGTTGCATTGTATTTTTTCTGCATCATTATTTATTTCCTGCGGAGAAAAATTAAAGCTATAACTATAATTGTAATTCTCATAGTTATATTCAAAGAAGAAGAAAATACAGAATCAACACCCACCTGCCATGCGACTGTTAATGAAGAACTGGATGGATAAACTGCAATAATATGTAGAGAAACCAATGGCGCTATAAAAAAAAAACTAACCAAATTAAGAAAGTATCGTTACCTCCTTTGCCTTTGAGTGTAAAAATACAAAATAGCAACAATGTAAGCTTATTGTCAAGGTTAATTATTCTAGTCTAGTCACAATTATTTTTCTGTCAAAGGTTTCTATGCTTGTTTTCAGATGATGAATATGAATGGTTAATTGATGTTTATAAATATATTGATCAATTGATCTTACTTGAACATATCGTTGATTCTGTCACAACTTGACTGTCTGGTCCACAAACATCTTGTCCGTCGATGTTCTTACAAACACGAACTTTCACCTCAATTGTTCGATTTGGCGGTAATCCAGTAATTGTAAACACGTCATCAGTTGTTGTGATTGTTGTAAATGTTGATTCTTCTTCACTTTTATATAACACTTTATAAGATGAAGCTGGTCCAGTTCCATAATCTTCACCAAAAGTCCAACCATACGAGACAGTCATATTGGTGGCTGTGACGTCAGTAATTGTTATTGTCTTAAATAAATGCGGTAAAGCTGAGGAAATGAACACGACGTATATTATGGAGTGATTAAAATGTGCATCTGGTTTTGGATATCCATGAATTAGCAATCAAAAATTAGCTAAATTAACCCTTCTTAACCCTGTCGAGAAGAAAAATATAGTAACGGGGATGGGGAATAATACATTTAGTTACTTACTCTATTTGGAAATGTTATTATAGTCATTCGATTATTATGTATGTACTATGGATATTGACCAAAAATGAATAATGAATAGAATGGTTTTAGAATAGCTAAATTTAACAGTAATGTATAAGGGATACATTGATTAAGCTTGATAGTACATTGACGTTTTGGTATTGATCACTTTTGGTAGAAAAAATATGGTAAGTTATTATACATTAAATGTTAAAATTTACTCACCTATCTGGCAATCGTTACCTCCCCATCCATACGCACAGTCCCCACTATCGCAGTAACCAGTGGTTTTGCTGCATGAGGAAGATGTTTCACAGTGACAACTATACTGACAAATCTCACCAAATTTTCCATCAACGCATATCACGTGGTCTGGAGAAAAAATACATTGTTAGTTCTTTTTCTCTTTTGTGCATACATATTTAGTTAGGTTAAATAATTTGTCTATTCCTATTCCATGAAAGAAAGAAAGAAAATACATGGAGGAAATGAACAACAAAAATGTAAATATTGAATAAATCATCATTATTCTATTCTATTTGTGTATTTGATTGTGCATACAAATTATGCAGTTCTAATCATGTATCATATTATCATATTTATTATTAGGCTATTATGCTGTATTTTATTGACTCTTATTAATGTTTGATCATATTCTTTGATAACATGTATCTTGAACATGTATCAAGTAAATCAGGTATACGTTATAGAATATAGTCTTTAATTGTTCCCAGGATAGAAACGATGGCCTTCATTCATCCACATTTATTTGAAAGAGTCCACGAAAAACAAGCATGCATTTACAGTAAGTTAAATGGTACAATAATATATAAACTATTTCAGGGATCGGAATCAGAAGTAAAAAAACTTGTTTTATACCAATCCAGAAAAACGGAAAAACAACTGCATGACATCATTAATAACAATGATAGCTATTTCAAATATTTCATTTAACAAATGCAACTACGGCACATTATGATTTTATTTGGAAATAATATGTTTCCAAACATATTATTAAATATGTTTAGGTTTTTGTTGTAGTTTCTGTAGACAGTTTATTACATAACTTAGGACCATGTACTGTAACAAACAATTTAGTCTTTTTAGCCAAGTAAATGTGACTTCCGATCTGTTGGTATTGCTAAGATGATAAATGTTACTTACTTTATGTTTGAAAAAACATAAAGTTAAAACATAAAGTTAGAGTTTAGCAATAAATTATTCACATTATCAATAATGGATACAACTTGTAAGCTATGTAGATCGTAAATATTTAGAATGTTTAACTTCTTAAATAAAGCTTCACTACACTATGAGCTATAAAATGGGATAACGAAATAATTCTTACAACTCGTTTCTGTAACTTAAGAATTTTCATGATATTAGTGGTAAAGTCGGCTGCCCAGATAATGTTGCAATATTGCAAATGAGGAAAAATAATAGCATTATATAAATTAAATATGTTGAGAACAAAATTAAACTACAGCTTAAATATTTTACAAAAAGTCCAATAAATTATTTACAATTAATTAATCTTCGTAAGTTTTGTAACTGGGCAAATTGTGTAGGCCTATCACCATCGGTCACGTATATAACAGCAGTAATTTGAGATCAATGGTATGAATATTATATTTGCATATCAAACTAAATTTACCAAGACATTTATTTCCCTCATATCCACCACTACATGTAGCAGCTCCACCTGAACATCCTATTTCGTTGCTACAATTTGAACTACAATGACATTCTTGGTTACATCCTGCACCATAGGTTATCCCTGTACATTCTGTTTAAACAGATAAAAACACTTAAATAACAATGAAAACGTATATATTTGCTATGAAACTGTTATATAGAAGAGAAAATGATGCAATAATTGTAAAACAAAACAATGAGATCACAAAAGAAATCCAATAATAACATAATAGTTTAGATTTAGTGGATATTAGTAATATTTCCCAATTTACATTAATTGGTTTCCATCTTACCCTTTTCTCAATTTTGTTTCTCAGTGTTAACTGTTCGTGGGAGACCAATGCGAAAACAATTACATTTAGCCAACATATAAATTAAAAACTTACATTGCAGAGAGACAATAGTTTGAAACTGTCGTTTATGATTTACTTAAGCATAATATTAATAATTTATTTATTTACAAACCTTCTTCGCATGTATCGCCATGGAAACCTGCAATACAATCGCATCCAACAGGATCTGGAGGACATAACATGGTTCCTGAGCATGTTGATCCTTCTCTACCCGAGCACTTAATACCGCATAGTCGACCCCAATTATTGTTACCACATCCTAAAAAGTTTTGAAATGTTAAAGATGTTATATATGTCATATGTCATGTTGCAACTGAATTTTAAGTTATACATATCTAGTATTTAGTTCAGTAACCGAAAATGTTCAGACAAAATTACGGAGCGCCGTCCAACACACTACAGTACCTATTCTGTCATACAAACCATGATTTGTATTTTACAAACCACAGTTTGTCTTTTTATTATAGATAAATATTATTGGTTTTTTTTATTTTAGTACAAAGTAAACCAACGGCTTTTATAGTTGGGCATGTGCGGCTGTCAAGCTGACTACCTCAAAATTGATTGCCTAATGAGAGTAGATTTGCCCCAAGTCTGTAATTATCTTTTTTATGTTAGTCCACCAGTCGAATTTTTTGAGTTTCTTGTCTGAAATACGAGTATTATATTATATGTATGAAACGTTATATGTGCCAAAATATTTATCTTTATAATTACGGGATCTATAGTGAGGGTTGTAGCCAAACACAGTAATAAACGACACGGGTTGAAATAAGTTATAACACTGGGGTAACCACCTACTCTTTCCAAAAGATGCACTAGGTTCGAGTTGGATGTGTACATTGTAGTACCTCCATATTTAAGTCTGTGGTCGAAGAGTGCCTTCAAAACTGAAGCAAATATTATTCATGTAGCTCCCAGTGTCTCTATATCCTAACCACTCGACCACTGGACTCGATTTGAAGTATATTAATATTTTACATGAACGAGATAACCGATAGGTTCACACTCTTGTTCAACCTGGGGTTATTTTGGTAGTTATTCCTACCAAGCAAATCACAGGTTATCTTCAGTTTTGGGTTTATTATCTGAATGTAATACCTGTTATTCCAAGAAAAAAGAAACGCCAACTCAACTTAGTTATCGTTAGGCGTACTAGCTTAGCTAGCAAGGTATGGTAGTACCATCACGGACCAAGTCATTACAAATTGAGTATATATTGAGTTTTTTCTTCTTTTTTTTGTCATCATAGTCTGTTCCTCTCCCCCCCCCCCCCCCAGTCGCCTATGTCGCTATCACTTTAACCCGTTTTTAAATTAATATGGCAATGCTTTTAATCTACCTTGTGAACAAGTATCGTCTTTAAATCCTGCTGGACATATACATAACCCAGTCACGTGATCACAAATTCCTCCGTTATAGCAAACTGGACAATTATTATCACAAGTTGATCCATATTTCCTTGTAGGGCAACCTTTTTTTATTATTAAGATAGCAGAAAACATCATTAACGAAAGACTAGCATCAAATAATAAATTGATAAGATTTTTTTCTGTATTTTTTTTTTATTTTGAGTTTCAGGTAAAAGTTATATTATGATTACTAAATAGTTAATTACAATTAATAATGAATAATTAATTTTTTAGGCATATTCTTAACGATGAGTAAAAGGCAATAGATTGAGTTGTGTTTACACAGAGTCGAACAAGTTATAGTAGTAAGGAAAGCAAAAACAAAATAATTGTTAACAACTCACCTCTGACAATCAATCTCATCATTGCATGTTTTCCGTTTCTGTCTTTGTAACATTCATATATTCCAGCATCACTTGTTCTGATATTATTAATAGTCAATGTATCTTTACCATTGCCTTCTGGTATATCAACGTTGTTTAATTTCCATTGCAATTCTGATGCACTGATTGTGGTACTGACTTGTAAAGTCACGTGATCACCAATACTAACGGTAATAGATCGTCGGTATGGAGTGACGTCAGCTTTTAAAAAAAAATGTCCTCTTTAAAGTATAATGTAAATTATCTAGGCCTAATTATCAAATTGTTACAATTTAAATTTGATTGCTTTCCGGGAGCGTGTGTGTGTGTGTCTTGTATGTCTATTTGTGTTTTGTTTTTTGCTCTTATTGACACTTTGTGTACATTAATATAATATGTACACAAAGTGTCAATAAGAGCAAAGTCTTAAATCTTCGACTCCACCGGGCTTGCATTTCTTTTTTAATATAAATGATTTGCTTCCTTTTACCTGATAAATAATATTTGTTTTGATGAAATGAATACTAGTTGTATTGTTATAATTGAAAAAGAAAGAAGAAAATAAATGATTAAACTTGGTCTAATAATGTATATGATAGATGTTATGAAAAAAGTGTACAATTGAAATATTCTACGTTACATAATCCTTTTTTAATATAAATGTATATAATTTCTCCCGTCAATATTAATAGGATGTTGCATTAAATGACATTAGTAATGACATAGAAAACATTTCTTACGGGAATTAGATAGTTTGATAAGCTGTATTGAAAATTAGACGACTCACCATTTTTAGGCAAAATTATGAAGGGTATATGTTGAGATGTATTGTCCTTTGTAGCATTTGCAAAGAAAGCACCGACCTTTTGAGGGCCTGAACCACCATTGACATCGACAACCACGGCAGTACGTCCATCTCTATCTGATAATAATATCATTGATCCTGCAGGGAACATTGTATCTGAAGGAACAAGCGTGCTTCTTTCTTGATATTGATAACCATCACCATCAACATTATCATCATTCCCTGTTACAGGTCTTCCTTGTAGCCCAGTGCCTGTGTCGCTTTCTCTTCCAAGTGTTATATTTCGAGTTCTATCTGGTTCATCGGTGTAACCTCCAAATGTTGACACTGTGTAATCATCAATGTTAACCATTGGATTTGGGCACCAGATAGTAAGATCAAGAATTTCACCTGTTACGTACAATTATTGTGTTACTTTACTGAGAATAATTAACAATACAAGATAAATAGGTCAATTTTGTATACGAACTTTCTATTCTCATCGAATATGCAATTAACGTGCATTGTTACAGCATAGCTGAGTAATTTAGAAACAAATTAGAAATAAATAATTATATATTTCATAAAATTGAAAAAAATTTATAATCAAATATATAATATGTAAAATTCACATGATTATTTCACTATTTCTTAATTTTATGGCAAACTGTTTGCAAAGAGATACAGATACATTGCTAGTTGTGCTGTGATTTTTTTTTTGTGGAAGGCGGTACGCGTTAATAAAAAATTTCTAAATGTTGACAATGGAGGAATACAAAAATTAAAAGCTATTTCAATCTTTCAAATTTGGTTATCGTCAATAATGATGATGACATTATACAGTATAATATTTTTGGGTAAAATACTGCATTTTTATACTAAATGAATTTGTGTTATACGCACTTGGAAGTTTACATTTTACACCCACGTCCTCCCAATGATTACACTTAGGCTTCCCCCATACGCTATGGTCACACGCTGCTAAATTAGTCTCTTGTCCATCACACTCAACCTCACTAAAATGTATTCTTCCACTGCCCGCTCCAAAAATGTCACTATTTGTAACCTCCGCCGCTCCAAAGCCAAGCTGCCGGCAGACTACATCGGCGTCAAAGCGATCCCAGTTGTCATCGCATACTGTTCCCCATTCCTTGTTGTAGAAGTACTCAATGCGACCCTCAAATGAGTTTAAGCCATCAACTAAACGAACTATAATATAGAAATGTGTTCATCCAAAAAATATATATATTTTCACCAATAGTAAAAAAAAAACAATGCCGCTGAATTGTTGTCGGAAGCGATCACATTTAAACAAGAAAAATAGAAAATAATTACTTGGTTGGAAGAATGATTGGAATCAATAGTGTTAATACATACAATTTGAGTTACAAACCTTTTGGCATACAGCGGACTCCAGCATTATTTTGTTGTCCGCACGATGACGTCATAACACTATGACTACACAAATGTAATTGTGGCTCTGTACCAGTACATTGGACACTACCGAAGTGGATCGGACCGACTCTTTGACCAAATTCAGATCCAGTCACGGCAGAAAGAGCATCCGGGTATTCTAATTGCAGACAGACGACTTTTGCATCTTTCTGGTCCCATCCGTTATCGCAAACCGTACCCCATTGTCCGTCCTTAAATACTTCAACACGACCCTCGCTCTCCAGGGTGCCTTCTGTCAATCGAAGGGTATCTGTAGAAAAAACCATTGTAAATCTATTATTTATTCATCTATTGTGACTATAAATTATCTGCTTATCTGCCGGTATCCTTATTAAGCACCGGGTCAACCCTTGTTTTGATGAACAGGCCTATACGAATAAATAACGGGACATTATTATCTGTTATACATATATTTAAATTTATAAAAGGATTATCTTACAATTTCCGCAAACCACGCCTGCGTCTTCTTTATGACTGCAATCATGTACATTCAAACCATTGCTGCTACAATCAAGGATATTGCTCTCTGATCCAGAACACGCTACATTATCAAGCAGGATGGGTGAGGCAGCATTCCCTTCACCATAGGCGGCACGACCTGGAGCTCCAGTAGCATCTAAATAACCTAGCTGACGGCATACTACTGTCGCATCATGTATATCCCAGTTATCGTCACAAATCGTTCCCCATTCGCCGTTGTAGTAGATTTCAACACGTCCTTCATATTGGCCTAACCCACCAACGAGACGAACATCTTGGTTTTAAAAAATAATCATTCATGTGTTTTATTATAAATAACTGAAACATTAACTTCGTTTGCCATGATTTTAAATCCATATGTTATACATACACACAACATTTTAAAAAAATTATAAAAATCATGATGCTGATTCTGTAAAAAATATTATCAATTAACAAATTATTGAATATGCTCAGATATTTGTATGGCAGTATGTTGAGCCAGACATTTTCTAATTTTTATCGTTAGATTTCCTTTGGTGTCATATCATAATACAATATTTTTGACCATCTTGCATCACTAAATACTGTAAGTAGCTCATAGTATTATCTTACTATTTACACAAATCACTCCAGCATCTTCAGAGTGCCCGCAATTGTGCACATTCAAACCATTGCTGCTACAATCAAGGATATTCCTCTCTGATCCAGAACACGCTACATTATCAAGCAGGATGGGTGAGCCAGCATTCCCTTCACCATAGGCAGCACGACCTGGAGCTCCAGTAGCATCTAAATACCCTAGCTGACGGCATACTACTGTCGCATCATGTATATCCCAGTTATCGTCACAAATCGTTCCCCATTCGCCGTTATAGTAGATTTCAACACGTCCTTCATATTGGCCTGACCCACCAACGAGACGAACATCTTGGTTTAAAAAAATAATCATTCATGTGTTTTATTATAAATAACTGAAACATTAACTTCGTTTGCCATGATTTTAAATCCATATGTTATACATACACACAACATTTTAAAAAAATTATAAAAATTATGATGCTGATTCTGTAAAAAATATTATCAATTAACAAATTATTGAATATGCTCAGATATTTGTATGACAGTATGTTGAGCCAGACATTTTCTAATTTTTATCGTTAGATTTCCTTTGGTGTCATATCATAATACAATATTTGTGACCATCTTGCATCACTAAATACTGTAAGTAGCTCTCAGTATTATCTTACTATTTACACAAATCACTCCAGCATCTTCAGAGTGCCCGCAATTGTGCACATTCAAACCATTGCTGCTACAATCAAGGATATTGCTCTCTGATCCAGAACACGCTACATTATCAAGCAGGATGGGTGAGCCAGCATTCCCTTCACCATAGGCAGCACGACCTGGAGCTCCAGTAGCATCTAAATACCCTAGCTGACGGCATACTACTGTCGCATCATGTATATCCCAGTTATCGTCACAAATCGTTCCCCATTCGCCGTTATAGTAGATTTCAACACGTCCTTCATATTGGCCTGACCCACCAACCAGACGAATATCTTGGTTAAAAAAAAACATTCATGTGTTTTATTAAAAATTACTGGAACACTAACTTCGTTTGCCATGATTTGAAATCCATGTTATACATACACAAAAAATATTTTTTTTTTATAAAATTATGATGCCGATTCGGAAAAAAATATTACCAATTAACAAATTATTGAATATGCGCAGATATTTGTATGGCAGTATGTTGAGCCAGACATTTTCTAATTATTATCGTTAGATTTCCTTTGGTGTCATACCATAATACAATATTCGTAATCATCTTACATTACTAAATACTGTATGCAGTTCAGAGTATTATCTTACAATTACAAACCACTCCAGCATCTTCAGAGTGCCTGCAATCGTTCACATTCAAACCATTGCTGTCACAGTCGAGGATATTGCTCTCTGATCCAGAACACGCTACTTCATCCAGCAGGATGGCAGCATTCCCTTCACCATAGGCGGCACGACCTGGAGCTCCAGTAGCATCTACATACCCTAGCTGACGGCATACTACTGTCGCATCATGTATATCCCAGTTATCGTCACAAATCGTTCCCCATTTGCCGTTGTAGTAGATCTCAACGCGTCCTTCATATTGGCCTGACCCGCCAACGAGACGAACATCTTTTGAAAAAAACATTAACATATTGCACTCTTGTACTTATTCCAATATTCAAAATACTGTAATAATAGAATTGTTATAGCAATAATCTAACAATCATTTGATAGACATGTACACTATGTGAATATCAAACAATTATCTATTTATTAGTTTCTATAGCGTCTCTATTCAGAAACTTTAAATTTGGTTTACAATATCTAAAATATCAGTCACCTGTTATATTAGGCATACTTTTAAAAGTCCAAATAATAAGATAGTATAACGTTAATTTAATTAAATCAGAGCACGTTAAAAAAGTATCTGAAATTCTATAAACGTATAATTAAGTCACTGGCAGTTAGGATCCAACAATCTTAAACGCAAATGAGGCCCCAGAGAACAATTTAACAAATATAATTACTCGTGTAATAGGTTTAAATTTATGTTTAGAATCTTTGATTAAACTAGCAAACTATACAAACTAAACTTACCTGTTTTTACCGAATCAAGCATAACAATAATGGAAAAGCCCACACAAACTTACCTGTTTTTACCGCATCAAGCATAACAATAATGGAAAAGTTCACACAAACTTACCTGTTTTTACCGCATCAAGCATAACAATAATGGAAAAGCTCACACAAACTTACCTGTTTTTACCGCATCAAGCATAACAATAATGGAAAAGCCCACACAAACTTACCTGTTTTTACCGCATCAAGCATAATAATAATGGAAAAGCCCACACAAACTTACCTGTTTTTACCGTCTCAAGCATAACAATAATGGAAAAGCCCACACAAACTTACCTGTTTTTACCGCATCAAGCATAACAATAATGGAAAAGCTCACACAAACTTACCTGTTTATACCGCATCAAGCATAACAATAATGGAAAAGCCCACACAAACTTACCTGTTTTTACCGCATCAAGCATAATAATAATAGAAAAGCCCACACAAACTTACCTGTTTTTACCGCATCAAGCATAACAATAATGGAAAAGCTCACACAAACTTACCTGTTTTTACCGCATCAAGCATAACAATAATAGAAAAGCCCGCACAAACTTACCTGTTTTTACCGCATCAAGCATAACAATAATGGAAAAGCTCACACAAACTTACCTGTTTATACCGCATCAAGCATAATAATAATGGAAAAGCCCACACAAACTTACCTGTTTTTACCGCATCAAGCATAACAATAATGGAAAAGCCCACACAAACTTACCTGTTTATACCGCATCAAGCATAACAATAATAGAAAAGCCCACACAAACTTACCTGTTTTTACCGTATCAAGCATAACAATAATAGAAAAGCCCACACAAACTTACCTGTTTTTACCGCATCAAGCATAACAATAATGGAAAAGCTCACACAAATAATTCTGAATGACGACGTAGTCCCTAGGGGTGACATAATTTGTACAAACACAATGTGTCCTCCAATTCAACTAATATTTCGTTAAAATGTTCTGACAGTGGGTGCGGGAGTGATAGGATAAATGCTCTGATGAGAATTGATATTTGATCGAAAGTGAGTATTGTTAAAGATTACTAATTGTGGCATAGGCAATACTTATGTAGAGGAAGTTTTTAGAATTAACACACTTATTGCTTATTCTATATTTTGGGTTTTTTTTAATGACACGAAAAGTAATATACACCAGGAACTATAATAATTTGATATTGGTTACGGTACTATATTAAAAACGTGGCATTAAATGCTAGGAACTATAATTTGATATTGTTACAGCTACCTCCTCTACTAACACTTGGCTGCTCTTGATAAGCGGATATCATTGGATACTACATTGAAACCATCGAGTTTCCACAAAATTTCCTTGTGATGATACAAGTAAAGCGTTATAATTATAATATAATATAAATATATACTAACAATGTTGATAAAAAAGAGACGCATTTATATACTAATCATTCAAACATTAACCATTGTTAAAAAATAATATGGAATTTATATAAAATATTTAGTTCCATTTGATGATATGACATAATAATCAATGTCTATGTCGCATGGCTATAACTGATTTTAAGATGATATTGAATTTATGTTTTTTTGATCCAATACAAAAGTATTACAGACGTTACGTTGTCTGGGTATGCTTGCGTATGTAACAGACGATTTACTGACAACATATTTCTACCATATGCAAGCCAAAAGTTGGGATGAGATTTGAAATATCTTAATAAATTTTTTTCGTTACTAAAGTTCTAGATAATACATTCTACCTTATAAAATAATAATTGTTATGTTATAGTGTGAATATAGGCCTACTGTAGAAGAACTATTATACTCAACAAACTTGGGTTTTACTGTTTACTACTGCTTTAGTATAGATACTACTATCATCTACCAACACTATAACAACCATTTAACCTTGCTTGTAACAATTACCAGTACTATCTTGTAAAAAGTACTGTACCGAGTTTAGTAATTCCGTTTATTTCAATTTGATAGTGTTGCTTTAAAACATTGGAATATTAATATCTTAAAATATTGTTATTGATAGTCGATAATACAAACGGTATTTTACATGATTCTTTTTAAAATTTTAATTAGTTGTTATTGGAAGTTTCCATAGGTTTCGAACGAATCAAGGTAGTACTGTACTGTACCGTCTCGTAGCATTAGTTGTTATTGGAAGTTTCCATAGGTTTCGAACGAATCAAGGTAGTACTGTACCGTCTCGTAGCATGACTTGTATTGCTCCTGTAAAGTAAACGTAACATTATCTATAGGCCATGTCATTACATAACATAACATTAGATATAGGCCATGTCATTACAAATACATCGTTACCATCAATTGTAAAGTAAACGTAACATTAGCTATAGGCCATGTCATTACAAATACATCGTTACCATCAATTATGTGAGGGCGTGTGGTGATGTGTGTTGGACGTTCGACTACTGACCGTTAGACCGAGGTTCGAATCCAACTCTCGCCGCATTGCTTGTATCCTTAGGCAAGATACTTTACTTACGTTTGCCTCTCTCCACCCAGGTGTATAATTGGGAACCCGGTTAGATCAAGACACAACTTTGCGCTGATTACTAGCTGCATATATGGGAGTATGTTTCCATAGGTGTTTGATCAGGAAATGACTGGGATAATAAAATGTTCAGCACATTGAGAGCTTGCTTATATAAGAATGAACTATTATTATTATTAGTAGTAGTGTTATTATTATTATAACTGTAAAGTAAACGTAACATTAGCTATAGGCCATGATATTACAAATACATCGTTACCATCAATTTGATTACATTGCTTCACTATATTTACAAAATTATCATCAACTTCCATTGTTATTATTTTCGTTGTCATCCATATTAAAATCTTATCATCACGGTAGTCATTTGTCATTTTTATCGTCACATTCCTTTTACAATCCCATGCCATGTTAATGCCTGATGTGGATTCATAATTTACCATACTAACATTAACAACACTCCCACGCTCCTACATTTACCATCACTGTTAATAAAAGTCTTCATTGATGTCATCACGATGGGAAATTTGTTTGTCATCATTCGTCATTAGTATTTAGTAATATTACCTTAGACTTTATCAAAGACGGACAAGTACTTTTAATCAGTTTGATATTCTGAAAGACGTCAACGATGGCTTCTTCATTAATCATCTGAATGATCGAGTCTACTGCGCAGAAGTATCCACATCGACTCCTGCCATCTCTGTGGGTGAATGCAAAGAACATTTATCATAATATTTCAAACCATCAATGCAGTGCATGACTGATGACTGATTTAGCAACATCCCATTTCTAAATGCTTTTGCCGTATCGAAATAGGAAATTAAACAATATTGTACACAAAGGTCTTTAAATGCGCAAAGTCAACCAATTACACAATTATTTACTACATTATTATGTGGACTCATTACTAATAACAGATATTCAAAATCTTGTATGCGCACTAAGATTGTTGATAGCGTTACTTATACTATAGTCAAATATCATTCGGCTCCATCCACATTAAAGATCTTTCAGTTGTTGAAGTAATTTGGCCCGCTGTGTAATAATTATTGAATAGTTTATTTGTTTGTCTTTTTTTATTATTCTTGTTTGACACTTACAAACAATGAACAGCAACGATGTTGTGTTGATTCATTCGTTTACACTTATCAACATCGGATCGTAGTTGCAAAAAAGATTCCACTGAAGTAGGCTTTCCTGAATTATTAGGCCAATCACAGTATTGAAAATGATGTATTTCCCGACGCTTTTGTTTAATCTTGGGAAATAAAAATAATGTTAGAAAATAAAATTTAAAGCAACCAGGCGTAAGAAAATGTTTAACATTTACTTTGATAGTTAGATAACACTTAAATAGTAAAGCCAATACGCATACAATCGGTAGGCCTACCTTTGATAAATGCAATGTTCGTTTTACGATACAACCATGGTGTTCGCTTGAAGCAAGTTGAACAATAAAGGGGCCGACGATTGTTTGAACATTAAACTCTTGTGGAAAATAAGCACCGATCGTCTCAAAATATAAAAATAAATACAATAAATAATATTAAATAAATAAATGTTATTATTCTGGGAAGAATGATAGTTGACATAAAACAACAAACATGATATCATTCCATATAGAAAGTAATGGTCTTTTGTATGCAAAACTAAGAAGCCAATCACACATCAGACTCCTCCTTTTAACTTAATAAATAAGTAGGCCTACAATTACGGCTACTTCGTCCTTTGACCTTTATTGATTTAGAAAATAACTTCATTTTTGCAATGCCTTTATAAAAACCTTTTTAAAAATACATGTTTATATTAATTACCTTATCATTGGTGTCTTCGTTGTTTAACATTACAATGATATGCAAATTATATTCATAAATCAGTCTCCAAAAGTCCGACACTGTGTTTGGCATCGGTGCTTGCGTCACAACATACTTATTATCTTGTTGTCCGTAGCCCTATATGATATAACATGATAGGCTCGTATCTGATCAATTATCTTACATTAACAATACTACAGATGATGTTCAAGACATTTAGGTTATATTTATACATCAACACGCCACAATGTTGTATCACTGTTGGATAAATAAATTGAAGATACAAAAAGTGCTTATTTATGTTGTTATTATTATTTATACATTTTCAGGACGTTGAAATATTATTTTTTCCGTGTATAATTTATACATTTACTTACTGTTCATAGTGACCAATATACAACTGAATCCCAAATCTAAAGTTTATACTGAAATGCATTATATAAATAAAATACATTCTGTAGTCATTAAGTTGGGTCACTGAACTCTTCCATTAAGATATACTTACTTTACAAAACGAAGCATTAATATAATCGTTACGATCCCCATCTGTAGATAATAGAAAAGGTATCGCATTGTCCACTGAAATGTAAAATAAAACTGTACAATAATTTGCCTTCTTCACCACACACATCCTAAATCCCAGTGGGCTAGATTATGAATTTAATAATCATCATTATTATTCAGCATCAGTTGTAGGCCTAATCCTCATCATCATTGTCTTGTTTTTGATCAACCAAATATAATGCAAGTATAGGTTTATCATCATTATCTTCAAGATTATCGACATCACCACTAAGAAATTGAATTACCATTTGTAGACATTTCTTTCTTTTTCAGTCTGTTTTAATTTCAGAAATAATTCGAAAATCAAAAGAAATGTTTTTAAATGTTAATCAATTTGAAATAAATAAATATTTAATTGAATTGTATTGGATACGTACACGGTACTACACGTGGATATCTGTTCTTATTGACGTTTGCACACTTAGTACCTATGCAAGTTGCATCATGCGATGGAAGCGGTGACAGCGCATCTAGAACCTTTAATTAAAAAAAACAATCAACATTTTTGGGGGAAAAGGGATCACAACATTATTAGGTTATATGCATGATATGCATATAACCTCTTGATTCTGTCAAAATCTTTATTTATTTATTTATTTATTTATTTATTTATTTATTTATTCTTTCCTTAGCACTATTTGTCCGTCAATTATCTTGATATCAGTTTCATCTAACTAAGTCAATTTTTCAGAGTATATTCCTTATGGCCAGGAATCGATGTGGTTATGTTTTCACGGTGCGCAATCAAACATTACGCGGTCTACGCGCGATTTAACGAAATCACGTTTGTAATCATATCTTCACAAGCATGAATCACTTTTAAACAAAATTTGGTACTCATAAATTTCAGGTCATATTTCATCATATAGCAATACAATTACGTGCGTAGCGCATATAACGCATGCGTACGCGCGCTTAAAATGTTCAAAATTGTCAGAATTTATTTCTTATTATTGTTGGTTTATAAATTAGATTTCTAATTTCAGTTTATTAGTAACCCTTAGTAATATATATTATCCGAATACTGCAGTTGATTGATATATTACTCACATTCTGCTGTTCTTGTAATCGTTTTCTTCCAAGTCGACTATTGGTTTCTTTCAATTGATTGAAAGAATTCATGAATGCCCCTGTTGGTATATGAGTCGGTTCACAAAATAAACTCTCCAAAATAGTCTCGTAAATAAACACATACTGTTCCTAAAATGAACAATTTAGGTTTCCATTTTAATTGTCTACAAACATAGAAATAATAAACCTGTATAATATTTCAAAAAAGTCTAAAAACTGAAAAAACAACATACTACTCAAGCCATAGTCGTAAGAATCTAAATCATAAATATAGAGATCTAGTACAGATATAAAGGCAGTGTGGCATACCTCTGTCGAAGAATATCGATTGATATAGTATAGTATCGTTAGTTGTACAATTACAGTTGTTGACATTCCCTTACCTGTGTTTGTACCATATTAAGCCTGTTTTCTCTCATTTCTTTCACAAAGTTGTATACATCGATTTTATCCTTTTCTTCAGCCATGTCCAACATAGCATCAATGGTTATTACTATACCAGTCCGTCCAACGCCATCACTTATAATAACAAAAATCAAATCATTTTACCAGTTAAGGTCACTCTTCCACATTAATATTCACTGCAATGCCTTTAATTCTTTTAAATAATACTTTTAACAACGAACTATGACAATGATATGTAATTAGTTTGCCGACAAGTTTTAAAAAATGCGTAATTTAAACTGAAAGTCTGTTGCCGTGTGTTTTTTTTCTACAAAACTGTCTTATTTTAAATTATTTGGAAATGTTTCATTTGGTAATATTAGCATTCTTTAAGATAATTATTAGAAAGATAGAAATTAGTGTATTTCCAATCTCTTTAAATGATATACAACTACTTTAAAATAAGTCTTGTCTTTACCTGCAATGAACTATCACTGGACCAAGAGATGTTTTTGCATCTTTTATTTTATAAATAAACTCAAGTAGAGGTGCTGGAGATGTAGGAAGATGTATGTCCACCCATGCGGTGAATTGGTAATGTCGGACAAATTTCTCTGCTTTGTTCTAATTTGTTAATAATAACATTCAGTCATCTTTAGGTATACCTTCAATTCATTATTTAGTTGGTACTAATTCGTGTAATTTACCTTTAGATCAATATACTTACAGCAATATGCAGAATAGTAAGCCTGTCTACTAGCAAACGTTAAGTTTGCAAACACGGCCGAACTCGAGGTTTGCGAAGACAAAGGTTTCCTAGTAAAGCCGAGGCTAAACTAGGAAATTTTAAACTGTGAGTTTACTTGTTCACCCATATATTCTGATATACTATTTTTACACAACTGTCTGTTATTACCAAAACTGATTTTGACCAAATGTTCATACCATTTTGTCTTCAAAACCAGCCATCAACCTTCACAATATTTAGTGCTCATAAACGTCAGGTCATATTATGCCTATAACATCATACAATAATTTAAAATACACACGCGCACTGCACTGTCCTCTCCACGATTCTGGGTCTGTTTTAACGTGTTACTCCTGGTGGAGGTTGTAACTCTCTCATTTT
The DNA here is from genome assembly GCF_964355755.1 of Antedon mediterranea. Taxonomy (NCBI): domain Eukaryota; kingdom Metazoa; phylum Echinodermata; class Crinoidea; order Comatulida; family Antedonidae; genus Antedon; species Antedon mediterranea. The sequence continues at coordinate 30,511,051 of NC_092675.1, forward strand.
CTCTTTCTGATTATGTGAACCATTGAAATAGTATCGACTGTTATATGGGTTCTGTTAGATTTCCGGATTGTATGTATTTTCACGTTGCCGAAACACTCGAGTAGATGAGGTATGGCAACCCCAATTATCACATCCGAAACTGTTACCATAAGACAGAAATAAAAAAATAAAATACTTACTATTTTCAACCTGAATGTCCTAATGGTGAAATTTCTATTTACATTTTCGTTTACATTCTGAACAAAAATATCACCATATTTATTTGTTTCCCCTGCTTCAGGCCAGTACTGTATACATTTCATCTACATAAATAAAAATATACAATAAAACGCATAATATTAATTGGATGTTATAGCTTAATAAACTCGTTAATAAGAGCAATAGGTTGCCACTGTGAATAAAGGCAATAGTGAATCATGTGACCTTACCTTATGTTTCTCCACTAGATTTGTAACCATAACAATGATATTGCTTTCTTGCCAAACCATTCTCCAAGTATCATTCACGCTTGCTTCATTTGGACCTGTATGTATTTAATGGCATCATTTAATATGTATAACATTTGGATCTGTATTTATTTAATGGCATCAAACATTTTTAAATGTATTTTAAATATGTAAAATAGTATGATATCTTAATTTCATTTCTATTCAAATCGGTAATTATTCTTGAAATGCATATTTATACATAATAATATTTTTAAAATACCTTGAGATGCAATGTACGCTTTAGGATTGTCGTTAAACTGTAAGATAAATTTTAAAATAAAATCTTTATTTCATGAATAATCATACTCAAAGACGCTTTAAATAGCATATTATTACCCAGGTCATTTTTTTATCAAACACGTATGGAAACATAATCCAATAATACAGCTAGTAATCAGCGCAAAGCTGTGTCTAACCGGCTACCCATTTTATACACCTGGGTGGAGTAAGTAAAGTATCTTGCCTAAGGATACAAGAAATGTAGCAAGAGTTGGATTAGAATCATGATCTCACGATCATTCATCCAACGTCTTATGAAAAATGAGTGATCCAAACTTATTAATAACTTGTTAATATATAACAACTTTGTTTTAACCTTGATATATGAAGCGTTAATATAATCGGATTGACCATCATCAATGTCCTTTAGAATCACACGTGAGTGGTTATCTAGAAGAAAAAGAAAGCCAAATGGTATTACTCAGTAATGTTATCATCACGGGACACGCATTTGACGTATAATAATGATATAAATGTAAGAACAATTATTAAAATAACGTTTTATCATAAAATAATAATGTTATATCTAATCTGCAGACCGTAATACTGTTTCGATCTTAATATATTTTTTTTATCAAAATGCACAATTTCACTTACTGAATTCATATTGTAAAAGTTATAGGTATGATAACTTACACGGTAAGATGTTTCTAAATCTATTCTTATTCGTGTTGTTATACTTATTAGCTTCGGTGCATGGATATAAAAGTTGGCATGCAATATCCTATGTTTTAAAAGGAGCAAAATGTAATATAAAAAATAAACATTACAGATAATAAATTGTGTTTGTTACATTACATGTCATTATAAAAGACTCTAGAACCAACAAATATCGTAAAACTTTAATAAACTCAATTTTACAGATTTTAACCAAGCAACTAAACTCACGTCAAACTCCTTTTGAAAGGTTTCAGTTTTGTGGCCTTTTCTTTTGCGGACGTACCCTTGAAGATCGTGCAAACGTACTGACTGATAGCGGGTTTTTAGTTTCGATTTTGACACAGATTTCTGTGATGGTATTGGTGTAAGTTTCGGCATAGGGTTTTGACCAGGTTTCAGTGAAGTCATAGGTTTCTGAGTACATTTGATTTTCGGGGTTGGTGAATCATTTCCAAGTTCATTTTCATCGGATTCTGTAGACAAAATCATTTAATATTTTAAATAATTTTTTTGTAAATCTTACCCATCCTACAAATTGTTTCTTCTTTCTTTCAAATTTTTGGCTGATAATAATAATATTGTGCAAAAACATTTTAATACTACTAATATAACTTGCTGTGAGAGCAAATAGCATGGTGAAAATTCTCAACGCTGAAATGTAAAACAAACAATATTTATTTAATCGAGTGAATACTTAATTATAGAATAATTATAATTCTAATTTATAGAATACGGTATAATAGTGAAGTATTTAATTTTGTTTATACATACCTTGTCCGTACGCGTTATATAACACGTTCGGTACAGCAATATTGTCAGTTGTATCGTTAAGTCTTCTAAAAGTTGTACTGATAGTAAAATACAAGAAATCGATCAAAAACTAGATTCCACATGCATCAAATTTACTCAAATTAAAGTTAGGCTTACGTGGTAGGTAAAGAATATATTATTGAAATTCGTGGTGACGCAATTATGCACCTAGGTATGCCACATTCAAAATAAGCTCTCTAAACCATCATTGCTATTTCCCATCCCAGCTCAACAAACTTTTATACATTTTTGATTGTTAATGCATTCATTCATTTAGCCAGACATTTAGCAATATCAAAAATCAAAACATGAATATAAAAAATGAATTAACTAAATTACTGTAAATTCTTGTCCAAACTAAGAGATTCTCAATGATATAGCTTTTATTAACTTAATGATATACATATATAATGGAACAATAAAAGATTGTAGTCTACATTATAAACAATACAAATCCTATATTGTCCTACCTTCGTTTCAATATCACAACCAATAAAAGTAGTATCACCAAACACACAGTTACTAGTCCTGATATTAGTACAACTAAAAGAGAAAAGAAATTATTCTTTATGTCGGTAGATAGCACGACTAATATCAATACTAAGTAAAAACAAACTCTATTAAAATGAAGAAAAATGATATGAATAAAACAAAATTAACTGTCTTACGTACGTACCTCTAACTTGTGTCTTATATTTTGCGCTTATACCTCCATTGTCAGCAGAAGTACCCATATCATTACTCGCCACAATCTATAAGCAAAAACAATCAAGCAACAACAATCAGGCAACCCAACTTTATTTTGTAGAAAGGTATATTTTGAGTGTTGACTAATCAGTTTCAGCAGGAAAATATTGGTAAACCTTTTACTACAAAAAATATACCTTGGTTAACTTGCCTGAATAAATAATGTGAAAGGGTAAAACAATTGAACAATTTATTTTTGGTTTAGTATGTTTAAAATAATAACTGACCTCAACAGTATACTCTGTGTTTGCCTTGATACCGTCATCACTCATAAACGTCGTACTCGTTACTGATCCACTCACGGTTTTGCTAATTTTACCACCTCCTGATGACGTCAGTGTCACTGTATAATTATGTACTGTACAATCATTACTGGTTGGAGCTTCCCATTCAACTTCAACTGTGTTCTTTCCAGAAGTTACTTTGACATTTGCAGGATCTCCCGGAGCTAGAAAAGTAATAATATGGTGTGTAATAGGTTCTATTCCATTAGCTATACTATTTTTCAAACAAATAATATATGGCCTGGAATAAAAAAGGAATAAAATACATGTTTACGGTATAGTCCTAGGCCTAGGCCTATACCGTAAACCGTAAACATGTAAATTAATAAATTAATATGCATAAGTAACGGCTTTTACCTATAAATCGTTAATGAAGACATTTTAAATAAATAAAGTTATTTAAACTTAATTCCTGATATATTAATGTAGTCTTACCTACAGTGCCACTTTGAATAATATCAGATGTTTTTGGTCCTTCTAGATTTTGGTTCTTTCCATAAACTTCAAAAGTATATACATTACATGGCTTTATATTTTCCTCTATTTTCACTATGTTAGACTTTGTAGTACTTCTTTTTATAACAACATTATTATTATCTTTCAATGAATATTCATACACCATGTCACCATTACGACTACCACACGGAATCTCCAACCACGATATAGTCAAAGAATACGGCTCTTGATCAGACATTGTCATTATCTCAGTCGCTTGATCAGGAGCTTTTATAAGAAATAAAGGAGAAACTATTATTAATAATCGTAACTTACAGACATAATTTATATCACATTTCCTCTGACCACATTCCTGCAAATCCTATGACAAGTAGACAGAATGCGATATTTCTAAAAGACCAGTTGAACTAAAGTAAGATCATATTTCTTCTGCACAAGTTATTTTAGAATCAAAACACACTATGAATTAATAGTTGCACTTATAGTAATGCACACAGATATGATAATAACCTACAGAAATAGGAATATAGACTAGTAAACTGTGATATAGTGTATATGCTCTACTTTGTATTTAAATTATCATCAATCATGTGACGAAAGATGTATTCTATGGAACATATTAACACTACTTAGTAATATATTGTTAATAAAAGTACAGTATTCATTTTTTGCCTACCACTTTCTTCTGTTTGTACTGTATGTTCATCTGATGCTGCTCCAGCTACGTCATTAGACACCGCAGTAACTTGGATTCGATATCGAGAATACGCACTCAGATTTGATAAGATGTATGAAGCAGTTTGAACGGGACCTTTATTGATGACTTCATTACTAGTGTTATCACACATATCAAATTGTATTAGTTGATAAGTTACGTTATACATAACAGGACAGTTTCCATATGTCACTTCATTCCAAGATAAAGAAATATAATCGGGCCCAGAAATATCAGAAAGTCCATTAACTTTGCTTGGAACTAAGAAATACATAACAATTATAATGTTAGTAAAACAATGCCAAACTTCCGATATTATATTCAACGATTGTAAAGTCTACCGTAGATTAATATATTACAGTATATAACAGAAATAAAGAAATAGAAAATAATACAATAAATTGCAAAAATCTCTTGGATGCTAAATATAAAGATGCAACATATCAAGCTGTATATAATCATTAGGAGAAAGAACTTTTTTTTTCTCGTAGCGATAACGGCTTGACAGACATTTCGTTGGTCTTTATTAGGCAAATTGTCGTCACATATATCTCTACACAATTTGTGTTAGATTCTGACAAAACAATTAGATTAGATGTTATTAAAAACTAATAACAAACAAAATTGATAAACACACAGTGCAATCAAAAGGTCAATACTCAAAAAACTAGTTATGTTTAACCATAGAGATATTATAGTTCACTATAATATCTCTATGGTTTAACATTGTTTTACCAGTTTTAGTTGTTTCATTATTACTCCATGGTCCATTGAATCCAGCATTGTTCTCTATTTGTACTTTACATGTATACCACGTGCACGCTGTTAACCCGCCAATCGTAGCTGATGTAACATCACTAGCAGTGACAGTTATAGATTCTGAATCTGACTCACAATATACATCGTAATGAAAACTGTTGCACTGTATTTTTTCTGTATCATTATCTATTTCCTGTAGAAAAAATCTATTTATGATTATAATTAAGATAATATAAGATAATAAGATTTATAAAGCGCGCTCCACAAAGTGCTCAAGGCGCTCATAGTTATATTCAAAGAAGAAAATACAAAACACCAACCTGCCATGCAACTGTTAATGAAGAACTGGATGGATAAACTGCAATAATATGTGGAGAAACCAATGGCTCTATAAAAAAAATTATTAAATTAAGAAAATATTCCCTCTTTTGCATTTGAGTGTAAAAATACAAAATAGCAAAAATGTAAACTTAGGTTAATTATTCTAGTCACAATTATTGTTCTGTCAAAGGTTTCTATGCTTTTTTTCAGATAATGAATATGAATGGTTAATTGATGTTTATCAATATATTGATCCATTGTTCTCACTTGAACATATCGTTGATTCTGTCACAACTTGACTGTCTGGTCCACAAACATCTTGTCCGCCGATGTTCTTACATACACGAACTTTGACCTCAATCGTTCGATTTGGCGGTAACCCAGTAATTGTAAAGACGTCATCATTTGTTGTGATTGTTGTAAATGTTGATTCATCTTCACTTTTATATAACACTTGATAAGATGAAGCTGGTCCAGTTCCATAATCCTCACCAAAAGTCCAATCATACACGATAATCATATTGGTGGCTGTGACGTCAGTACTATTAACTTGCTTGAATAAATACGGCAAAGCTAAGTCAAAAGAAAAAAAATATATTGCATTATACAAGAGCGTATCAAATTATTGATTGGTCAAAATCTCGAATAATTGGCAATTATTTAGGTTGTGTCCTTGTAGAGAGCGTGTTTGTTCTGTTTTGTAGGATATTTTGCAAATTTATTAATAACTAACCTATCTGGCAGTCGTTACCGCCCCATCCATCTTCACAGTTTCCACTATCACAGTAACCCGTATCTTTATCACATGATGATGACGTTTTACAATGGCAACTATACTGACAAAATTCACCAAACTGTCTATCGGGGCATGTCACATGATCTTAAGGAAAAAAACAGATAAAATACACACAAAAAATAAAAATAACAAAATACACCTTGTAACACACGTCCACAATGAGATCCACAAGTGTTACTGTTCCATTTTTAATAATAATAACATTATAGAATAACGCATAACTACTAAATAAACATTTTAATTTACCAAGACATTTATTTCCATCAAATCCATAGTTACATGTAGCTCCACTTCGACATCCTTTTTTGTAATCACAGTAATATGAACTGCAGTGGCATCCTTGATTACAACCTGCGCCGTAGTTTGTCCCTGTACATGCTATTTTTGTGAAAAGTATACCAATTTGAACAGTTGGATTTTTTTTATTTATTATTTTATATTTTTTTCTGCAAAAAAGTTAGCTGAACGCGTTTTTTCAGGCCATTAATGTAACAGCTAATAAAATAACTTCTGTTTTTTTCTTTTTTTTTCTCATACGCATCCAACAGCGAGTGAATCGTCAATTACAGGATGGATAAACTATTTAATACTTTATACTAAATCTCATTTAAGGCTTAGGAAGTGGAGTTCAAAGAGTCGTGAGTTACAACCCTGGCACTAGGTCAGGATTGAATCCCGGACCTTAGGATTGGAAGGCAAGCACGTTAACCACCAAGCTACAGCTCTTAAATGTATTATTGGTAAATAAAAGTACATTTCTTTCTTCTTGATATATGTTGATCCGTTTAAGATATTGCATGCTTGTAATTTGTTTTAATGTTGAGTGATTTTTAATAGCACTGTACTACTGATACCTTCTGTGAATACTACATTGTGAAGAACTAGAAAAGATCGTTTAAACTTACCTTCATCACATGTATTACCATGGAATCCTGCCGCACACGCACAGCCAACTGGATCTGGAGGACACAGTAAACTCTGACAAGGAGACGAGCAATAAATACTACATGACCGACCATAATACCTGGTACTACATCCTATAATAGAATCATTTTCAAAAATAACAAATGTAACAATTTGTTTTTTGTTTAATATAGTACGTTATATTATTTACAATTGCAACAAATTCCTAATATCATATCGTTTTATTATAATTAGGTGTATTATTTAATGTCAGTTATCCTGACTTTTCAATGCTCAAGTAATTTTGCAATTTTATATATTTTATTCGAACTTTATCTTTTACTTCTTGTTTGTTTGACGATACTTGTGTAAGTGGGCTAAGCCTATATATTTTTTTCGTAAAATTACATTAACACATAATACGTATTTTGTCTTTTTGTGAATCACAAACTAAAATGAAATATATGTAAACTTTAAACTTACTTTAGATTACAATTTTACTTTCTGTTCGGAAGTTTAGCCACATCATTAATGACTTTGCCTCGACTAGTACAGTAACCAAGCAGGACCTTAGACAGTTTGAGAAACTTAACAAGAAGGTCGCAAAAGCAGACGCGGATATCAATTTCTTAAAGAATTGCAAAACGTTCGGCGTTTTTCCCAGATTTATTACAATTAAATTAGAATAATTAATTCGTTTTAAAATCTACCTGTAATCAAAATAGAATACAGTAATTACCTTCTGAGCAGTCAACACCTTTAAATCCTGCTGGACAGATGCATAACCCAGTCACGTGGTCACATATTCCTCCATTATAACAAACTGGACAATCGCCATTACACTCTGATCCATGTTTTCTTGTAGGACAACCTATTGATTATCAACTATTATTTATTGACAACAAAAGTATTGTCCAGATTTAGCCTTTTTTGGTTTTTAATTTTTTTAATGGATTTGTAAAAGGAAACACATGTTTATTTGCCAACTGTATTAAATAACGTATACGTAATAATTCACCTCTGACAATCAATCTCATGATTGCATGTTTTCCGTTTCTATCTTTGTAACATTCGTATATTCCAGCATCACTTGTTCTGACATTGTTAATAGTCACTGTATTTTTACCATTGCCATGTGGTATGCTAATGTTGTTTAACTTCCATTTTAATTCTGACGTATTTATTGTGGTACTGACTTGTAAAGTCACGTGATCACCAATACTGGCTGTAATAGATCGTTGGAGTGGAGTGACGTCAGCTATGGATTAAATAATGTTTAAAACTTATATGTGCAGATTAAAGCATTCTGGAGAAACAATGGCAATATACGATTGTATGTGGTTATTTAAAATGATTTACAATTATACTTATACTCTTGAGGTAATTTGTAATTATTTCTGTTACAGGTATAGGTGTGCAACCTACTTAATTAATTATTATTATATTACGATTCAACTACTAAATAACCAATCAATAAATGCTAAATGGAATAACTATGTATATATCTCACCAGTTTTAGACAATATTATAAAAGGTATGTGTTGAGATCTTGAATCTTTAGTTGCGGAGGCAAAGAAAGCACCGACCTTTTGAAGGCCTGAACCATCATCGATACTGACGATGAGGGCAGTACGGTCACTTCCAGTGTATTGTTCAACTGTTGATCCTGTAGGGAACATAGTACCAGAAGGTACAGGTGTGCTTCCACTTGTATAATCATCACTCCACATCACAGGTCTCCCATACAACCCAGTTCCTGTGTCACTTTCTCTTCCAAGTATTATATCAGTAGTTATATCAGGAAAAGTGGTATAACCCCCAAACATGGTTGATTCTATCGTAGAATCAATTTCCACGGTTGGATCTGGACACATAACGGTTAGATCAAAGATTCCATCTAAAACCAATAATTAATTATTAGTGAATTATTTTATTAATTTTTTTGTAAAATGATGCTTAAATATTTTGTTCAAATTAAAGATAGAAATTATTAAATTATACATAATAGAAAAGTGGTTGCCGTCCCGTAACCTCATTACTACTCGTGATTCAGTGTTTTAATTTCTCTGAAGAAAGATGAAAGAATATTAGTAAATTATTTTATTGAAGTTGTTATAAAAGTAATACGTATGCGCAGAGACTACCTATATGTTGGAATAGTAAAAACGTTAAAATAGTGTAACATTAGCGTATTCTATGTTATATACTTACCATGCATAGAACATCTAACACCAGCATCCTCATTATGACCACAGTTGTGAATTCCAATACCATTTGATGGACATTGATTCAGACCAGTCTCTGTACCAACACATGCAACATTATCCAGCAAAATAGCACCAGATCCCTGACCAAAATAGGCACCAGAAAACGCTTTACTAATGCCTGTGTACGACAAAGAATTGCAGACAACGGTTGCATCTTGAACACCCCACGAATCATCACAGATTGTCCCCCATTTACCCTGGTAAAATATCTCGACACGACCCTCTAAAGCTGTGTTACCTCCAACGAGACGAACTGCAAGATATATTTAACACTTAAGTAATAAAACCTCAAGTAGTTAATAACATTGCCCATATTTACTTATACAAACAACTTAACATTCCTGCTTATTAGATTTTTAAGCGCGGATTGACGACAAACTAAATAGATTTTAATTCCTTCTTCTTCAGTAAGGTCTTGAATATTAGAAGATTGGTGTAAAGAAAAATGTACTACTACTTTAGTTATGTTTTCGTTAATGGCGATTTGATGAAAATGAGCCATATCAAAACACAAATATCTATCATTATGTAGACATAATTACTGTTTTGATCTTAACTTCTAGCACACTTTCGATAAGTTATCAGTGACGTGTTCTGAGGGAAGTAAAACTTGCACTGGACACAACAATTTTTAACGTCTTGGAACAAATATTTGATTTTATCTGAATTATTAAAGAGAGAAGGCACATTCTGTATTGTATTGCACTCATATACATATATTGCATAATAAAAAACATGACGTGCCTAAACACATTACTCCTAAATACCTTTAGCACAATTTGGACCAATTAAACAGTCTGTCCTATGGTAAATTAAGATAAACATTTCAACAAATCCTTACCCGCCATAGAACATCGAACACCAGCATCCTCAGTATGACCGCAGTTATGAGTTCCGATATTCCTTGACTGACATTGATTCAGACCAGTCTCTGTGCCAACACATGCAACGTCATCCAGCAAAATGGCACCAGATCCCTGACCGAAATATGCACGAGAAAACGCTTCACTAATGCCTGTATACGACAAAGAATTGCAGACAACGGTGGCATCTTGAACACCCCACGAATCGTCACAGATTGTCCCCCATTTACCCTGGTAAAATATCTCGACACGACCCTCTAAAGCTGTGGTACCTCCAACAAGACGAACTGCAAGATAATATGCAACACTTATAGTACAATATCGCCCTTATTTACTTATACAAAACAACTCATTATCCTATTTCTAAGCTCTATAAATAATGTTTTAAACAAACAAAAAATCTTCAGTGTAAATTATGAATATGCGTTATCACTATATTTATTTCAGTTGAATTAAAGCTATGGTAACGAAGAGAAGAGTGAAAATACCACGAATATAAAATTGGCCTATTCATTATTAAGTTTCTCTCCTTATTATCTAGGTACGTCAAATTCTGACCAAACTTATCCAATTATGAATGTAAAAATGTTATTAGAAGCATCATCTATATTCATATAATATCGCCCAAAAGTTGTTACTATCTGTGAAACCGAGCTTTTAATTTATCTTTATCCTATCGGCTATGTTAATTCTGTTTTTCACTAGGCGAAAATTCGCGCGAATTGAAAACGTTGACTAATGCGTATGCGTATTCATATTATTATTGTTATTATTATTATTATTATTATTGGTATAGTATTTTGTGACGCGATAAATTGCGCAACTAATCAGAACTCATGAATGCTCGATCCATACAAATTATTCGCCTAGTGGAAAATTGTTGTAATTTGTTTAATCATTTTTGTTTTATTATCATAACATGTGATGGTAATGTGAATTTATGATAACGCACCTGGAATTCCACATCGAACACCTGCGTCCTCGCTATGATTACAATTATGCTTCCCCCACACGTTATGGTCACACGCCGCTAAATTAGTCTCTTGTCCACCACACTCAACTTCATCAAGATGTATTCTTCCACTGCCAGCTCCAAAAATCCCTCCCTTTGTAGCCTCTATTGCTTTACTGAAGCCAAGCTGCCGACAGACTACATCGGCGTCAAAGCGGTCCCAGTTGTCATCGCATACTGTTCCCCATTCTTTATAATAGTAGTATTCGATACGACCTTCAAATGAGTTTAAGCCGTCAACTAAACGAACTGTAATATAGAAATGTATTTTAATTTTATTAAAGAGATCCCCTGAATATCAGTTAACTCACTGGGCCGATATAAACTGGAAGGGTTACCCTCTTTAAAGATGGTTGAATTTTGTAAAAAATAAAAAATGTAAGAAATAATAATAAATAAATTATTGTTGTCTATTTGTTTTTATTTATTTCGGCAATAAAGAAAATCATTACAATAAACAAAAACAAGAAATAATTTAATTTAATTAATCAGTGTTGAGAACTCTTCTTAAGAATAAAACAATACAATATATACAATTACTTAAATATGAAATAAGAGAGATACATATAACTCATAAAAACAATTATTCAAATTAACAAGAACATTATTATGAAAAGTTAACCTCGTGAAAGGAACATAGTATAAGTTGTTTTGAAGAAAGAACATTCTAATTCATACAATCTAAAGAAGAATATTGAAAACAAACAGTAGAATTCCAAATGTGGTCTAAATTGATGTCACAGAATCTATTTTTAGTTAGGATTACCACCGTCAAGTCATTGGTTTTCTTTATTTCATGAATCAAAATGTTTTCAACATCAATACTCCAAATACTATAATGAATTAAAAGCACAGTGCTGGGTTTCCAAGAATAAATATTTGTAAAACCAGTATTACCAACCTATTGGCGTACAGTAAGCTCCGGCATCATTGTTGTGTCCGCACGATGACGTCAGAACACTATGGCCACATAGATCCAATCGTGACTCATTACCAGTACATTGGACACTAGTGAAGTGGATCGGACCGACTCCTTGACCAAATTCAGATCCAGTCACGGCAGAAAGAGCATCCGGGTAGTCTAATTGGCGACAGACGACTTTTGCATCGTTCTGGTCCCACCCGTTATGGCAAACCGTACCCCATTGACCGTCCTTAAATACTTCAACACGACCCTCACTTTCTAGGTAGCCTCCTACCAATCTAAGTGTAACTGGAGAGAAAAATTAAAATGCTTAAATACTAGCCAAGTAGCACATCATCAAGGAAGATTATTTCAATTTATTTCGATTTTATGATTCAGGAGGCTAGTAGATTATCGTAAATGCCTTCATCATTATCTCAGATTAAAATGAAAGACTGTTATATCTGTATCTTATAATAATTTAAATAAACATCAAAATACGTGCACTACACTGTACACACTTTTCATGTGAAACAATAATCTTCAGACGTTATGTTTGGTTTTGAATAGTTTAACACTAGCCATATAATATAAAGAACACAAATGCATTAGTTATGAAATAAATACAGTAGTATGATCTTACAATTTCTGCAAATCGCACCAGCATCTTCTTTGTGACTGCAACTATGCACATTCAAACCACGGTTGCCACAATCAAGGATATTGCTCTCTGATCCAGAACACGCTACCTGATCAAGCAGGATGGGTGAGGCAGCATTTCCAGGACCATATGCGGCATAACTTGGAGCTCCAGTGGCTTTTACATATCCTAGCTGACGGCATACTACTGTCGCGTCCTGCATATCCCAACCATCGTCACAAATCGTTCCCCATTCGCCGTTATAATAGAGTTCAACGCGTCCCTCATTTTGGCTTGGACCACCAACGAGACGAATCTCTTAATGAACAAAAAAAAATGTGTTTTTTTTTAATTTTGGCATAATTTTATTTTATTTTTACTTATAAATATAGGGGAAGAGGATGAGGCAGGAAACAATATCCTTACATTATTATTATTATTTCTTTTCTCATATTTGTTTGATGGCCATCCCAAAATTAGTCGTTACGGCATTACGAAAATCTACCTGTCTTATTTTTATTTTAATAATACTAATAATTTAAACAAAAACAGCAAAAGTTTCTTTACAGGTACAGTTTACAGTGTTTTTATTTTTAAATGATAAATAAGTAATAAATAAATGAAATGTGGGTGTACCAATTCTAGGCTATGGCTGCTAGTTTTGAAATACAATGCAGATTAAACTTACCTGTTTTTACCGTATCAAGCATAACAATCATGAAAAAGATCACATAACTAATTCCTAATTGTGACATAATGAGCTTTAACCGTCATCCAGTAATTGTTTTTGTTTATGTTTTTTCTCCAAAAAACAATATAATTTGTAAAAAGCTAGTCACTCTGAATCTAACTATTACCGAGTAACATGAAACGCGGAAATGCAAACGATTTTACATTTTGTTGCGAAATACGCTCTAAACTATTAACAGGAATTAATATTTAAAAATGATGAAGTTTGATGAAGATTAGTAATTACATTATTAAGCAAACAACTAAACATTTCAACAATGACATTTACTCGTCGATTAAGGAAATAATTACATGAAATATCGTTAAATCAATAATATAAGTGTTGGCCAATCAAAGTGTGCTCATTACTTCATGTCAATTTTTAGACTGAATGTATTGACAAAACTGACAATTGACAGATCATGTTTTATCGTAACAGAGATATTGTCCCAAGATAAAAGTCATACGATATGACCACTTAATGTACTGCTATTGAATTTAATTATTGCTGTGAGCTAAACATTGTATATTAACTAGATCTATAGTATTGTAATAGTCTGCTGTAACTATACTGTGGAGTAGCTTTGCGTCAGGGTGTTGAGTCAGATATTTTGCCATACCATGAGGTAATTTGTACTTTATACTAAGTACATTGAGAACACTTTTCACAGGTGGGACTATTCTCAATGTACTTACTATAAAGTACAAATTACGTCAGAATATGGCAAAACATCTGAATAGATATTTAGTATATTAAATATTTGTTTATATTTTATTTATTCATTATGTCGATCAAATGGATCACACAAGGATAAAAACACAGAAATGTACAACAAAACAACTTATTCGTCGTCGTCGTCGTCGTCATCATTATCATTATCATTATCATTATCATTATCATTATCATTATCATTATCATTATCATTATCAAACAACAATATTAAACCAAGCAAACTAGACGGCACTCCGAGAGTGCATACGCTACCTCCGTCTAGGCTTACTGTAAAAATTGTCCTACATAAAACAATCTCCATCGGAACCCTTTTTTATTGTGTTTTGTAAATTAATTATACTTGGATGTGAGTTTGGTGTAATGGGTAACCATCTAGATTTATATTTCCAAAACATACAAATAAACCATGGCGTTATAGTGCATAAACCTATGATACCTTAAAACATCTAGATGGTCTAAAGTATGTTTCTGTTTTAAGATGTGTGATACCAACACTAAACCCAGCCTAACTACACTCGAGAAAACCCAAGATTCAAAAGCCTACACAGAATCTTTGAAACGTATAACGGAACTTAAGTACTTTAGATTAAGGTAACCTTAAACTAATAATTTAATTCTTTTAAACAAATTTTCTGGTAATATATCAATGTCTTTTTATTATGTATGACCTACCATGTTTGTACCAGGTAAGGCTATATTTTCTTAACGGTGGTAGTTATGAAACCATATATATGATTTATTTTTTATAAACTGATTATGACTAAAACCAAAATATCTTGCTCATTTAACACCATGAGCCAAGTATTTTCATTGGCCAATGTTAGTAAGAAAAGAAAAATGTGGATGGCGTTACTAGATTGCTTAGAGAGTATATTTGTTGACGACGAACATTTTGTACTTTGACTAGAATTACTTTCACGTCTCCTGCGTCAATGTTACTTATCATGTTATTTTCTGGAATAAAATAATTAGGTAAATTTCTTTTCTGCAAAAAGTGGATAAGAAAATTTTGAAGATCTAGAAATCTATCACCCAGATTAGAATCTATCCAATCAGTTGGAGATGTTCTCTCACAAAGCCAAAACATGGTGGTCTTCATGTGATAGGAGGACAGTACCTTCGGTTCCTGTAATGAAAATAAATCAAATATAATACTCCATTAAAACAATCAATATCGAATTTGAATTCATAGACTATATCGTGTCGTCTTCCTTCGCCATCTACATAAAGTGGTTCATTTTAAATATAAACAGTTAAAAAATTACCTAGCTTAGTTCATAGTCAACATACCAAGTACTAGTATTGTAGTGTTGAAGTCTAAATATTCTTTACTATCTTGTATCGTGCAACAACGGTACAATTAAGTGACATTTATTTTATTCACAATTCAAACTCACCTTAAAGTGTCTTCTCCAAAGTAGCTTGAAAATCATGTAACATTTACGTTGTTGGTCTGTAAATGTGTGTGCCAACGTACGTTCTGCCACAGAAAATGACAACCGCCATTCTAAGTCGAGTCCTTTTCCACCAGGATAATATTTTGGAACAATATGGTAGCCGTCTGCAATAATCTTTTCTACAGTTGTCTTTTGAGGCCATTTTCGTTGTCTTGATACCCAAGAATTGGCAATGGTAGGCCAATTTACTCCATTCAAAGCGATAGCTACATCAACTGTTTGGTCAAACTGTAGTACTGAACCTGTGACATTGTCAATCAATACGCATTTTTAGGTACATTATTGTATTTGTCTATCGGTGGGGAATTAATTGATTTGAATATATACAAACTATGAGGATTAAGTATCATTTACTGGATACTTTTTTGAAGTGTTCTTAATTCTGTTCTTCTTGTATTTGTATAGTTTGGGTATTGGACCATGTAGCAGGGCTTTCTATAGGCCTAACAATATATATTTTAGGGTTTTTTCTCTGCCTTTTTCTTAACCTACCGGTACGGTATATTCCACTATATCTATCTCAACCTCAATTTGTATAAGTTGTTATTAATCTGTCGACGATTTCTTGAGTGTTGTTAAAAAGTAAACCATGGGCCAACTGATAAAATCATACTAAGGAAGCATTACAATTCTGGTATCATAACTATGAATAATTTGTTTAACCTACCAAATGGTTCTTGTGATTCGTAACAAACAGAAATTGTTTGTACGGGTCCTTCTTGAACAAGTCTCAGTTTGCCTTTAAACTCATCTACTTTATTGTTTTCATTCCTAGTAAATTCAGACTGAACGGCTTTGAGTCGTCCTCTGGTATATTGCTCTTGGATACCTAATAGTTTCGAACGAGTTAAAAGCATTTCACCACTTGAAGATCTCGCACAAAGATGCTTGGTAAATCCAAGGCTCGTGTATGATTGAAGACTCTCTGGAATAAATATTGTTACGTAACCAGAATGAACAGACGGACGCCATGTAAAAGTAGGACACTCTTGACGTTGTTGGCGATTTCCAATATCTTCCATTTCTGTTATAAAAGATTTTTTGTGAACATCTTCTTTTTCTTCCATCATTCCTCTGGGTACGTCATTAGCAATCGTAAATTCTTCACAAGTTGTATTATGAGGATCTTCGGCAGCAATAGCAAGAGGAATCATCAAGTCCATTTCATCGTCTACGTAAGACATTCCAGGACCGCTGTTATCTGATATTGCAAAGCCTTCGCTCGTGCTGCCTGTCCATACAATGCCACTCATATCCTTGATGTTATCAAAGCATGGTCTCATCAACTCAAAAACCTGCTGAAATCGTTTAGGCAATGTATTTGTGTTTTCTGGCGGCGTACTATGTTTCTGAAACTTTGCTAGCATTTCACTTTGAATCCGAAGAATTGTTGTTATAAATGCCACGTGCTCGTTTGAAATCGGATCCACTCGTGTAGCGGGATCACTATGTATTTTATACAAACTTACAGAACGTTTGATGACTGTCTTTATGTCGATTTCATTCAGATATCCTTTTCGAGACCTCTGGTTAATCTCGTCGTATTCAGCAGATGAATTTTCTGCTTTCTTAAAAGCTTCTGTCAAAAAGCGGTCAGACCACCTTACACCTGAATATGAAACATATAAAGTAAGCTAAATAGGAGCTTAGTGAATGTATTGTTAGATAGGGCATATTACGTTTGCGTTTATTTCCGCAATAACTTAATGTGACACTATAGAACAGACTGGTGTTCTATACTAACATTTATGATTATGTGAACTAGTGCTGTTCCGCCGCACTACTATCAAATCGATTTTGAACAATACCATGAAAGAGACTCTTTAACACACTCGGCGTGGTACGAAACAGCGCTAGTTTCTTAATTATTATAATAACAATATTTAAAAACAAAAACTCACTTTTCATTCGGTAACCAGTTTTTGAACTGCGTCCACCTTCATTTAAAAAGAAAAGATAATCAAATACATAACAAATAATATAAATAAAAAACAACGCCGATGCCACCCACTCAATCGGGTAGTAAACTAAAGCATGTTACCTTTCCGTGTTGTTTCTACTTTTGCTTGATGACTGTAAGTAAACATAGTCTTGCCCTTTTCTGATGACACGTTTTTAACTACTTTTATTCTGATCGCATATAAGGTTCCTGGACTGAGGTTAGTTATCTCAAATTCCGGTTTAGTACTTCTTTCGTCCACTGAACCAGCTTCTGTGAACTCTGACCTAGGGACAGTAGTTTTGTATTCGACGACGAACTCGTCGATTTGCCGTTCTGTACCACAGTCGTCATTACTGACGTCATAAGCAGGCCAATATACACTGATTGAGCTATCCGTCTTATTCAATAATTTTGGCGCTGACAACATTGGTATAGCGTCTGTAAAAATGCAATCGAATATTAATTATTATTTTATTCTACTTTTATGAACAAGTCAACACTTGTAGATAGACTTTACGATTTTGTGTATATTACGTTGTATAATTGAACTCCGACAATTTTTACGCCAAATATAATTACTATACAAAATAAACCTACATCTACAGCAGACAATCATTACTAAACAATTAAATGGGATAGTATACATAAATTATAATGCCTAACAAGAGAGGACGATCCACTTGCGTTGAAAACGACGCAAAACAATGTGTGCTGAAGCTGCTTCAACCTTCATTTAAAAAGAAAAGATAATTGCTTAACAATTAATTATAGACAAAACAACGCCGATGCCACCCACTCAATAGGGTAGTAAATTCAAGCATGTTACCTTTCCGTGTTGTGCCTAATATTGCATTAGGACTGTAAGTAAACATAGTCTTGTCATTTTCTGATGACACGTTTTTAACTACTTTTATTCTGATCGCATAAAAGGTTCCTGGACTGAGGTTGGTTATCTCAAATTCCGGTTCAGTACTACTTCCGTCCACTGAACCTGCTTCTTTGAAATCTGATCTAGGGAAAGTAGTTTTGTATTCAACGACGAATTCGTCAATTTGCCGTTGTGTACCACAGTCGTCATTACTGACGTCATAAGCAGGCCAATATACACTGACTGAGCTATTCGTCTTATTCAATAATTTTGGCGCAGATGACAACATTGGTATAGCTTCTGTAAAAAATGCAATCGATATTAATTATTAATTTATTCCACTTTATGAACTACACAACTACTATGAACAAGCACTCAAATTTTCCAGTCGACGTACCATGCAGTCGGCTAGCGCATGCGCATAGCATAACAATGCCGTAATAGGGAGCAGTTGACATAGTCGACGTGAAATTCTTGCTTTTAAAACGTCGCGAAATAATGTGTGCTTGAAAGGCCTGGCCTTCTATCTGCCGAATCTGTCGTAAGCAGACACTTGTCCGGACCTGAGGATGTTGAACTGTAAAATACATCAAGGAAGTAAACTCACTACTTTCTCGATAAATGTTTTTCAGGTTAGGATTTTTATCTTCATTAATGAAGTCAAGTCCATAGGGTCCTCGAAGGCGTGACAATGACGTAGACTTTCCACCAACAACCTTAACAGAAAATTGTTCTTTGAAAAGAGAAGAAAATGTCATATCAAATATCCTAGTAATTATAAAAAGTATGTAGACCTAAATGAAAGATTGGGATAGCGTGGTATCAAATTTAACACAAGCAAAAGGCCCTATTTTTTGTCTTTAAATCCATCCGATGTGGTATACTGTATAGTTGACTCAATATTTTACTTTATGATTAAATATAATCTAATGCATTATATTTACCGAAGGGTTCATCATTCGTAGTGTCAGGTGATTCTTGAAGAATTATTTGTCCAATATTTTCGGTGATTGATACTTGTACGCATTTTCCACTTGTCGCAACTAGTGCATACACAGCTAAACATAAATCAATGAAAGGCGTATTATTATCATTATCATCATCATTATTAATATTATTATTAATGGTCTTGTTTGTTAAATTGTTTAATAAATAATTTCCTGTAAAAAGGAACCATAGTGTACATAAGGACAAAGAACTGTAACTGAAGATAAAATTAGTACTTTTGTATCTTAAGATCTTATTTTTAATTAACAGATATGTTTTTCAATAATTTCAGTTGTAATGTAATGTTGAGATTTTCCAAATAAATTCAAATTAGGTCAACAATAATCATATTCATCCTTTAATGGGAACTCACCTCCAGGAATATTCCGAAATGCGATGCCTTGATATTTCCCATTATATAGAAAAGCCAAAGTACCGTCTGGATGTAAAACAAAGCCTACTTTATCATCAACTTGAATATTTCTTAGGTTTAGTTTGTACCCTCCACCAATCGTTTCAAAATTACAAAAAAGGATATTGTCTCTGAAAACAGAATTGTGTATGAATCGTGAGATACACATATTGAATACCACAATTCATTTACAGTAAATTATTTTTTCATTACAATATTTTATTTATTTCAATTGTTTATTGTTATAAAAAAAAATATAGTGCCATGTTTTTTTATTTATGATAATACATTGTTGGGATCCTACAATTAAAGCTATGCTTACAGAATGGGATGTTGTTGTTGATATACGTTGTATGCATTTTCACTGGAATAGTTTTTATTCTCGAGAAATAAATGTGTTGCAGTACGGCCAAATTGATTGATATATTTCTAAACTTCTCTTACTGATGTGTGGCAATACCAACCAGTTATACTGCGCTACAATGTAGCTCTTCCGCCTATTCTATGTTAGCCATGTTTGTTTGTTTTTGCGAGAGTCAACAATTATTGCTTACTGCCCTTTAGCCAATGAATATTTAACACAGGGAAGTAACCAATGTATCGTAGAAAAATCAAACTTACAACTATAATATTCCTGATTACAGAAAGGTTTCATGAATATATAATGAAGAATCTAGAATTTGACGTTTTTTCACAAACCTTAAAAACCAGAATCCACTACCTTTTCCAAAACCATCTCCTTCATAAAAGATATCATCGGGAAATGAATTGTAGATACAGACGCCTAAAACATAATATTGATTTGCTTAATTATCAAATTAAACAATAATTAGAAGATATTTAATGATTCTAAACATCCTAAATAAATTCCACGAAAAATCCAATGAATTAAATATATTTTTCATTAAAAATCAAATTTCTGGACGGAATCATACAAATTTACACACACCAAATTGTGGAACATGATGAATATATTATTATTATTATTATTAATATTAAAGGTTCAATCTTGATTGCATAATAATGTGGAATAATGATATCCTACCAAACTCCATTGAGCTGTTATGACTGTCATCTACTTTGTCAATTTTTAACTCGAAAAGTCTTGACGTCTGAATCGGTTGGTTAGAAACAAATACCGCTCTGTTATGTTTCACACCGCTGTTTATACGATAAGCGATAGTTCCATCGCTGTTGACTTCGCCGTGATCCCTGACTGGTTTCAAAGTATACGGAACCGCAGCTGTATGTTCCTAAACACAATTAAAACATGTATTTATCAGAATTCGAACATGACTCTTTTTGGCTATTATTTTTGGCGATGTCTACTGCAGCTTCATGGTCGCTGGACATGTTACCGTACGAGAATCGAGTGAATAATAACAGTAAAGATGGGGATACCTGTAAGAGTAAAAATTACTATCGAGTTTGTACATTATAGAAGCCTTCGATTTTTGTCGACTAGGATTATTGTGTGCAGGAGGGTGGAGATGGTGTGACGCGCTTTCTCAGACGATGATAAACGAGCAAATCGAAGGCTCCTTATTATTAGGCTATAATGTTACTCTTACTTGTTTACTTGTTTTTGTTGTTATTGACAGTTGGACATCTTCTTCGGTTGTTCTACTGTTTGCATTGCTATTTGTTTCTGTCATTTTACTGGTTATATTAACATCTCTCTGGTCATCTGTTTCATCTTCTTTACTGGTTACATTGACATCTCTCTGGTCATCTGTTTCATCTTCTTTACTGGTTACACCATTTTTCTCTTCACCAATAAGTTCATCCATGTTACTGCTTGTGGTTTTGCAACTTGCTTTTATCTCTGTCTTGACGACCTTACTGGTCACATCAATTGAATGTGAAGCATCCACTTTGCTGGCTTTGCACATTTCCGTACCTTCTTCGTCTTTGTTCATTGTATTACTTTCAGTTGGCGTGTTGTTAGAAGCCGTGTTAGATTCTGATTTCTGGGTTATGCTTTGGCCTCTGTATTTATTAGTTTGTTCTTCAAGGTTTATAAGCTAGGAATATAGAGATAAAATCAATGTCTTACCAATAAAAAAAAAATCAGAATAAAGAGGTCCCTTTTTGTCTTTCTTTTTCCATTTAAGAAACATAATATTTACCTTTTGTTTAAAATGCTGATAATATGCGTCAGTGATTGTGTGCATTAAGTTTAGTGCTCCATGTTCAATAAGTACTTCCGGGTCACAATCACTGTAGTTAACTAGAATTTCGATTGACGTTTTAATAATTGTCCATTTCAGCTCATCTGTATAAACTGTTTCTGTTTTCGCTTTCCATACATCATTAATGATACGAATAAGTATATCTGTTAAATGAATACATTTATATATTTTTTTCATTATATATATTATTCATGTTTAGTTTTTATTTGTCTTTTGTTTCTCTCACCTTTTCTTGAAATTTACAATTTAGATAATATAATTTTGGACAAGAAATTATAATACCGTCATAGTAAAAAAAAAAGACATGGTATTGCACTGTACCTTACAATCTAATTTGGTTAAAAATTTGTTAAATATAAAAAATAAATAAAAAAGTGATCAGTTACTATCAAACAACAATTTGTCCTTCAGGTATTTATCCGATAATTATCCGATTTGAATGAGATAATTATCGGTACATTTATCTCGAGTGGAATCGTTTAAACCCCATTTCCGCAGACAGTTTATCGGTAAATCATCACTTAATCTTTATCGGTTAATTTTTGGTGGCGGAAACACGACCTAAAAGCAGTAAATATTACCTGGCCATCCATGCTCATTCATATGTTTCAGAACACTTTCTCTCTCATGTTGTGGTGCAAGAATCTTTTTCACAGCAGTAACAATGTCTAAGACGTCATTGTTTGCAAAACTATCACATTGCAATAGAACGCAGTAAAGATTGTCCAACATCTGAATATTATCAAGACAATCACTTTCCGAAGTTTTTTCGCCTGAAGTAAATTATTACAAACGTTACATACCTATTAACCTACAATAATTATACACTGTCCACCAGTACCACCTCATGCGCATCTTTCTATTTTCAAATTTACATTTAAAACTCTATGTTCCTTTATAAGTTCTCTTTAACCTTTCCAACTCCTACCTTTCCAACGCCTACCAAAACAGTAATATCGATTATATTTTGCTGAGCATTCCAAACAAAACAATTATGAATATAGTAATTACTTTTATCTTGTATGTCATATCCTTCTTGGCATTGTTCATCAGTAGATGGGCAAGCAACATCACTAACTCCCCAGTCGCTAAGAACTTGCTTTACGTAGCGTACAAGTTTCTCATTGTCAGCATTCTTTAACATTTTGCATAGCAATGGCACAGATTTTTCAATTATCTAAATATTAAATATTATTTTTCTAAACATAATAATATGAAGTATGCTATTATTTAATCAAATTTAAATTATTTATTTTTATAACAGTTCAGTGAACTTATGCTACGCACTGTGTACTAAACACGTAATCGTTTGTGTTTATTTTAAAACATTATTATTTTGGTATTACAAGAAAATACAATCTTGTATGAGTATAAATTAGGGTACTGCATAAATATCTTTTGAATTAAAACAATTGTCTGTAAGATTATCGAGTTTCATTTAAAAGAAGGTAATGACAAAGAACAGAGTTGTGTAAATGTGTATACGGTAATTCAACATAAACTAATTTCATAACAATTTAAAAATGTGCAATCTATAATTTGTTTTAAAGATGAAATATATTTTTAGCTGTTGTTAGACTAACAGTAACCTCGGTGTTGTGAAATCTATTATAAAATGGTAAGACAATAACACTGTTTCTAGGATGAACAACATTATATTTATGCGAATTTGTTGACCTTTTTGATAAAAGATGTGAAAATTACAATTTGCTGCTGTTTTAAATCTACCATTAGATTTTGAAAAAATATAGAGGAAATAGCATTGAAACATAATCTCAGCATAAAACTACGTTGAAACGCTAGTTTTGTGTTCCATGGTGGAAAAGCTTTTATATATTGTTTCAGGATTTATGCTTCAGTTAGAAATAATAATATTGGCATAGATATGAATGCATTCTTTTGAATTTTTAACCGTGAAGTTATTATAGTGGGGCAGATTAGAGTTCGGTTTAATCTATTCATTATTATAAAATTAAAATCACTTCCTCTTTGGCGCTCTTGAAGCGTTACCGTACTTCAAGACATAGATCTATTTTCATGTTTGATTATAAATTAACCTTGTGCGAGTCCCAAATGTATTCTCCAATGCTCACTTATGACCAACACACTTGTTTTAATTAATTTACTATTCTAATTTGTATTTTAAGACAAATATGACGTCATCGTACCTGATCTTTGTTGAGAGGATGTACAGCTAAATTAACGAGTGCTTCAACCAATTCCTGTACAGAGAATCCTGTTGATTTACCTGAGAGTGTGTTATCCAAAACTGAAGTTATCTCATTTATTACTCCTAAGAAATAGAAAAAGTGTCAACTTTAAAAACAAACAAAAATACATAATAACTGAAAATATTACAAAATATTACAAGCAGATAACTTAATAGTACATTCTATTCTGTGACTTTATTAGGATTAGGTCATTATTTCACCCAAAAAAATATATAGAACTATTTTGATTGCTGTCTCAATGAAATCCAGTTAATGTTGATAAAACAAATAATAAATCTCTGTAATGCTATTTGGTGTAATGTCTAGTTTTGTTTATATTGAAAATAATCTCTTGAATGGAAATTAAAGATAGATAATATAGTTTTGTTGTAATTGATATGATTCGTCCTACCGTGTTTATCCTCTAGTAACTCCACGTCGATGACAGGATCTGCTATGTAGCTAATTGCTATCAGAGAATACAGACATCTCCATTTTGATGGTGAACCTTTAAAGATGTCAAGTATTTTCCTCCACTCAGGAGTGCGAAACAACTCTCGATTTTTTCTACTTTTAGACAAGTTGCTTATAACACACAGTGAAGAATTTAAAAGCAGTTCCATCCTCTGTAATAATTTAACATAATGGATAAATATTTATTTTGATACTATTATAATTAATAATATCAATAATATAGTGGGCTATCATCTTCACAGCATCATCATCAGATAAAACAAATGATATCTAAGGATTTTAATTTGTATTAGGATTATTCAAGCAATGACAACATCTAACAGTACATTCAATTTTGTCATCTTATCATCAATTATTATACAAGAGAATTACAATACCTGTGAAGTTTTCAGGTCATCTTCCCAAAAGTTTCCTTGACGAGGGGGCATCAAAGGGCCCGATATTGGTGGAAAGAGACTTTCCAATTCTGCCATGTTTCTGCCAAGTCTTAAAAATAGAGAATAATCTTGGAGGTGGTGTGAATGCGCGCGACGCAAGCTTGGCGAAGCCGCCACGATTTCGTAGTCGTTTCTAAACAAATACCGAAAGAGTCTTTTATTTAGTGGTACCGCTTAAAACATATTATCAAAAATTGTTTTGTTTGAAACAGACAATATTTCTGTAATAATGGTAAGTATGCTTCATTAAGCAAAGTGTTTGTTATGGGAAATCATTGGTCTGTATACACAATCAAATATTGAACGATTCCTTATGTGATCCTCCTCAATATAAAAGAACTTTTAAATTTGGTAATAGTACATAACATTGTAGAACTAATTGCGAGTAATAATCCGACCGTGAAATAATAAAAACAAACTCGTAAAAATGTTGTGACGGTTTTTCTTAAATACTTCCAAAACAAATCAATTTACTGAGTGCTACCAGCATTGTTTGGTCTTTACACTACGGTATTATTATGAACCTGGTATTATGCTCACATTCCGGAAGGGAAACCGGGAACGTAACGTTGTAATGATCAGAGGAATGTTCTTTATCAAACAGTTTATTTCAGTTAATTCGTTAGCACGTACACCATCATTTTCATGAATTATTGGGGCACCTTTTTAGTTATATAGGTCTATTTGTATTAGCACATTCAGTTAATATATTCATATGAAAACTAAACAAGTTATTATACAAATTACTACCGTTTACTGTATTTATTGATATTTGATCTCATATTTTTCTACTTTTAATAGAAGGTTTTATACCGTTTTAATTCCCATCTCTTGATTTGAATGATAAATTAAGCAAACCCTTAACATACTAAATATTAATAAAACAGTTTTTTACAAAAATGTTATGACTGTTCGTTTTAGTATGCAGCTATACATTAATTAATAGGTCCATGGTTTTTGTATAATATATTTATATTACAATAAACTTATAGTGTTTACCGCATGTTTTGCAAATCTATCTTCAGTTATGCACATGTTACAAAGTGGGAAATGTGAATTTACTAGATATATGTAAAAAGAGGTTTAATAGTTATGAATTACAGATACTATAAATTTCACTCGTCATCGTCAAAGCAAACTCTGATCGCACTGTGGCTTCTCTAACAGTATTCTGAAACTATCTTCTGTCTTCAGTCATCCTACTTGCTTTCTCCATAGAGGGAGCCAAACACATCTGTTATAGTCTTTTCCCATTTGCATATTGGTTTTCCTCTTCTCTCTTCCCTGGAAAATAAGCCTCCAGCACTCTCTTCCCCATTCCATCTTGCCACTACTAATGCCACTACTAATTAAAATTGAAGAATGATATTGGAGCAACCAGATCTTTCAGATAGAATGCTTGGTGACGACGAACATTCTGCACTTTGGCTAGAATTACTTTCACATCTTCTGCGTCAATGTTACTTATCATGTTATTTTCTGGAATAAAGTAATTAGGTAAATTTTCTTTCTGTAAAAACTGAATAAGGAAATTTTGAAGATCTAGAAATCTATCACCCAGATTAGAATCTATCCAATCAGTTGGAGATGTTCTCTCACAAAGCCAAAACATGGTGGTCTTGATGTGATAGGAGGACAGTACCTTCGGTTCCTGTAACAAATTACCAATAATAAACATTAATACAACTTATATTTAAATAGCGGTACTTAAACAAACCAAGCTAAAACACACTTAATGGTCATCTCCGACACTCCAGTTATATCAGACTAAACATGCTTAACTTTTAACTTCAACGTTCGGTGCCATGCAACAATTCAAATAAACCCACCTTAAAACATTTTCTCCAAAGTTTCTTAAAGACCATATAACATTTACGTTGATTTTCTGTAAATGTATGTGCTAATGTACGTTCTGCCATAGAAAACGACAACCGCCATTCTAAGTCGATTCCTTTTCCAGCAGGATAATATTTTGGAACAAGATGATAGCCGTCTGTAATAATCTTTTCTACAATTGTTTTTTTAGGCCATTCACGCTTTCTTGATATCCAAGGATTGGCGATGGTTGGCCAATTTACTCCATTCAAAGCGATAGCTACATCAACTGTTTGGTCAAACTCTAATACTGAACCTATAACAACAAGTAATTAAACATAATGTAAATACATTCACTACAATTGACTAATTACTGATATGGACTACACTACATAACACTTTCAAACTAATAATTATAGGATTTTAGTCATACATACCGCCTGGTTCTTTTGATTCGTAACAAACAGAAATTGTTTGTACAGGTCCTTCTTGAACAAGTCTCAGTTTTCCTTTAAATTCATCTTTTTCGTTTTCATTCTCATTCTTGGTAATTTCAGACTGAACGGCATTGAGCCGTCTTCTGGTATACTCCTCTTGGATACCTAATAGTTTCGAACGAGTTAACAGAATTTTACCATTTAAAAATCTCGCACAGAGATGCTTGGTAAATCCTAGGCTCGTGTATGATTGAAGACTGTCTGGAATAGATATTGTTACGTAACCAGGATGAACAGACGGACGCCATGTAAAAGTAGGACACTCTTGACGTTGTTGGCGCTTTCCAATATCTTCCAGTTCTGTTATAAAACATTCTTTGTTAACGTCTTTTTCTTCTTTCATAATTCTACTGCTCATTTCATCCACAATTTTAAAATCTTCACAAGGGGTTGTATGATGAGGATCTTCGGCAGCAATAGCAAGAGGAATCATCAAGTCCATTTCATCGTCTACGTAAGACATTCCAGGACCACTGTTATCTGCTATTGCAAAGCCTTCGCTCGTGCTGCCTGTCCATACAATACCACTCATATCCTTGATGTTATCAAAGCATGGTCTCACCAAATCAAAAACCTGCTGAAATCGTTTAGGCAATGTATTTGTGTTATCTGGAAGTTGTTTATTTTTCTGAAATAGTACTATCAATTTACTTTGAAGTTCAACACTTGTTGTGATGAACCTCATGTGATCGTTAGAGATCGGATCCACTCGAGTAGCTGGATTATTGTGAGTTTTGTACAAGTTAACAGAAAACCCTATCAATGTTCTTAAGTCTTTTTCGTTTAAGTATCCTTTTCTAGATCTCTGATTTATCTCAAATAGTGGATTAAGCGCCTGTTCTGTTTTCACATAGAACTCATTTATCGAGTCGTCTAAAGAATTAAAAAAGAAGTTATCATTATTTTTACTACTGTACCGAAACTTGTTATTTTCAAATGTTTATAATATTTTGATAGTTTGAGAAGACTTAGGACACTAACCTGGTTTATTGTAGACCTCTTTCATTTTCGGATGTGTATCTTCATTAACGAAGTCAAAACCATATGGTGCACGCATGCGTGACACGGACACAGGATTATTGCCAACAGTCTTAACAGAAAATGATTCTTAAAAAGTGAAAATTCAGGTTACAGATACATACGCCATGTTATAACTATCTTTGTGATGAACACAATTCTGGTGAAGTATTAATAAGTCTTTTTTTTATTAAAACAAATAGAATTTTGATTATCAAAACTACGAAACTTTTCTTTACCAAAGGGTTCATCAACGGTACTGTCGGGTGACTTTTGCTGAAGTATTTTACCAACATTTTCTGTGATTGACACCTGAACACATTTTCCACTTGTTGCGACTAGTGCATACACACCTAAATTGAAAATAAAATAAATATCAACGTCTACATAAATCACTTTATTTCAACCTATTTTTTTAACAATGATTGATCAAACTCACTGTTATTTTATTCATAATACACTTACAAAACATGAAATAATTTATAACACACTCAATCAAAGTAACATATATTTCTGTTCATAATAATTATTTGACAATAATTTGATTAAAGTAAGAGAGGGCAAAAAAAAAATCAAAGCTTGTGTGAGGCAGCCCATACAATTACAAAGAAAACAGGATAATACGGGAACCGGAAGCAAGACAAAAACATTCTTCTACAACATAGTATTACATGCAGGACAATTCCAATGTTGTTTAACGTTATGTTATGCCAATAAACTGTAATGCACCACATAATACCACGACTATATGCTGTTTCCCACTTTCAACTACAATTTTTGTTTTCCTAAAGTCTAACAATTTACTCCTATAGAATTGTATGTGACAGTATAAACAGGTATTAGAACAGAACTCACCTCCAGGAATATTGTGACAGTATAAACAGGTATTAGAACAGAACTCACCTCCAGGAATATTCCGAAATGCGATGCCTTGATATTTCCCATTATATAGAAAAGCCAAAGTACCGTCTCGATGTAAAACAAAGCCTACTTTATCATCAACTTGAATGTTTCTTAGGTTTAGTTTGTACCCTCCACCAATCGTTTGAAAATCGCGCCAAAGATCATCATCTCTGTAAAAAATAGTTTCCATAAACATTCTTTTCACAATTAAAATTGAATGTGTTGTAGTCATCAGTCAATTTCACTTTCGCAAACTTGCTCAAAGCATTAAAGCGAAAGTTAGTATGATCCATCATCGTGTTTTGATTTGTCAAATACTTGTGGCACGCTTACGTGGTGGTAACTAATTTTATTTACGAATTAAGTCAGTTCATAATCAATCAATACCTAATGTATGATGATGTGTTTACTTCATACATCGTTCGGTATTTAATTGGTTTATTATCATCACTACCAACCTTAAAAACCAGAATCCACTACCTTTTCCATAACCATTTCCTTCGTAAAAAATATCATCGGGAAATGAATTGTAGATACAGACACCTACAAAAACAAGAAGCAACGGTAACGACAGTTACTTAACAACTTTGCACTTACACAATGATGTTAATATCAGTGTAGCAAATGTTTGATAAATTAATTAATGATTAAACATATTTCAACGTTAACTTTTAAAAAAGGAAAAGTAAATGATATCCTACCAAACTCCATTGAGCTGTTATGACTGTCATCTACTTTATCAATTTTTAACTCGAAAAGTCTTGACGTCTGAATCGGTTGGTTAGACACAAATACCGCTCTGTTGTACATAACACCGCTGTTAATACGATAAGCGATAGTTCTATCGCTGTTGACGTCACCGTGTTCTCTCACTGGTTTCAACGTATACGGAATTGAAGCTGTTTGTTCCTAAACATGAAATATACGTATACATAAAGGGAATATTGTTATAAAGTTATTTAGCTTCTTTTAAATCTTCTCAATTAAAAAATAATTTGGTCTAAGAGTTACTGTTTGTGTTATCTTACAATACAAGTCTCACTATTAGTAACTATGCCTAGATATTTTTGTATTGGCATTATGCGTCATATCACA
This sequence comes from Antedon mediterranea, assembly GCF_964355755.1. Classification (NCBI taxonomy): domain Eukaryota; kingdom Metazoa; phylum Echinodermata; class Crinoidea; order Comatulida; family Antedonidae; genus Antedon; species Antedon mediterranea. Next base: position 30,541,723 of record NC_092675.1, read on the forward strand.
TCACACTTTTTTTGTCAAACTAGTATAGTGTAGATTATTGTTCCATGGTTGGAATATCCTCGTTTCTCTTACTTGTTCACTGGTTGTGTTATTTGTTTTCAGCTCTCTACTGGTCGTGACATTTGTAGTATGGCCGCATTCATCTTTTCTATCTCTACTTGACAATACTTCTGCTTTCTGAATTGACATTTCCTCTGACTGTGGAACATTTTCTTTTGAAAAATGTGAATGGGAGCCCACATCAATGTTACTGGCTATACCCAACTTTGTTTCTTCTTGTTTACTGTCAACCGACTTTCCTTCTGTCATGGTGGTTGTAACACTCTTGTCTACTTCTGATACTTTTTTTGTGATTTGACCTCTGTATTCACTAGTTTTTTCATCAAGGTAAAGAAGCTATGTAAAACAAAATTAGAACCAATTTAATTTTTGGAAAAATCGGTAATGTGTACAACCTGGCGTGAAAATGTTTTGAAAAACCCAAATGTTATCAATGTTACAGTACTCAAAACTAACATGCGTACCACCAAACGGCGCTCACTCGTCTGTTCACAACGACATAGGAATGGACCAGTACACGGGGTAACACCTAATATTCGGAAAAATGATCTTGGTTATTCAAAGTGCACACGACCAGATATGTACACTGGACCCTCCAGTTTTAAATCTGTGATCTGTTCTACCACCAGAACAATGAAGAGTGCCTTGAACCTGTGCCAATTGTGTAGCTCCGCCTTAACCACTCGGCCACTTGACTCTACAAATACAATACTGATGGTCTATAGACGTATAAGTCCAGATTATTGATTTGTAAATTATGAAAGTTTTTATTCAAACGTTTGCATAAGTTCAGGCAGACTTTCTTTGAACTTAAATTTCCATCACCCAAAGAAACAAAATGTTACCTTTTGTTTAAAATGCTGATAATATGCGTCAGTGATTGTGTGCATTAAGTTTAGTGCTCCATGTTCAATAAGTACTTCCGGGTCACAATCGCTGTAGGTAACTATAATTTCGATTGACGTTTTAATAATCGTCCATTGTAGCTCATCTGTATAAACTGTTTCTGTGTTCGCTTTCCATACATCATTAATGATACGAATAAGTATATCTGTCAAGGTAATACATGTAGAATAAGATTATCAGACTATTGTATTCGTAATTGTAAGGTTCTTTATTATAATCATCGACTTTAACGTTTATTGGCAAAAACTATTTCTTTCGATTTTGATTAATACATTTTTATTATATAGCTATGAATCTCATTCAAACTGTTTGTATCTTGCCAAACAAACGCCTAAAATAAAAGGAGAATACATTAAACATTAATTAAAGATAGTATAATTATATAGGCCTATATATTCGTCGTTATATCCCAAATACTCACGGGATACTTCTTAACATCGTAATCAAATTCGATTTGTCGCTTTCTATATTATAGTAGACTAGTAAGTGGATATTACCTGGCCACCCATGTTCATTCATATGTTTCAGAATGGTTTGTCTTCGATCTTCTTTTGAAATCATCTGTCTAACGGCAGTAACAATTTCTATGACGTCATCACTCTCAAAACTGTCACATTGCAATAAAACGCAGTAAAGATTATCCAACATCTGAATATTATCTAAACATTGACTTTCGTTATCAAGACATTTTTCGCCTAAATTAAAAATTAGAATTTTATTAATTTATAATCACATTATAAACTTTTCTGAACAATTTATAAAGTTATACAAAAATTTATAGACAATTTTATTTATTTTTTCGATATGTATTTCATTATTTGCATGCAATTGATTAAAATTGAAAATTAATTAAGTTACTTTTCATTGTTATTTCGTTTTCTGTTTGACGATCGTGTTCAACAACATCAGACGATGACGTGCACTCGACGTCACTAAATCGACGATCGTGTTCAATAACATCAGACGATGACGAGTCATCGACGTCACTAAATCCCCATTCGTCAAGAACTTGCCTCACGTACAGCCTTAGTCTACTCTTGTCATTTCTTTCCATTATTGCGTACAAGAAAGTCAACGACTTATCTATTATCTGCTCGCAGAAATGTGTAAAAACTAGTTTTATTAATAAAGACCACATAATTAAATTTATTTTACTTAAAGACAGCTTGTTATGAGAGTTTGTAAATAATTGCTTTGACCTAATACAATATTAAATTAACTTTGAGAAAGCAATTTTTCTATCATCTTACCAATTCTTTATCTGGAGAGAGTTAAAATAACTATTTTTAAACATGACGTCATCGTACCTGATCTTTGTTGAGAGGATGTACAGCTAAATTAACGAGTGCTTCAACCAATTCCTGTACAGAGAATCCTGTTGATTTACCTGAGAGTGTGTTATCCAAAACTGAAGTTATCTCATTTATTACTCCTAAGAAAAGTAATGAGATCATCAAATATCTACTTAGATGTATAATCTATCTAGAGCTTGGTTCCCACTAGAGACACAACGCAATGACGTAACGCAACGTATTGACCAATCACAAGTTATGGATTATTCGAACGGTGGCTTGTCATTGGTCAACTTGATTGCGTTGCGTCTCTAGTGGGAACCACGCTATAGTGCACCGCAAGTAATTTGACCAATCACGACACGTCAGATCACCAGGATGTACGCTTGTGATTGTTCAACTCACTTGTGTTTCTTTACTCCATGGTTTCGCCCGGGAATTAAGGATTATTGAAATATGCCTACAAAACTTTTATTTTTGGACTTGCATCTTCAGAACTATTTAGCACATTTGTTTACATTTTGAATGCGTATTCATCGTCAGCAGAGCCCTTCTATCAGTTTGTATTATTAAGTTAATTTATGTGAAATAATCAATAATTGATGATTCATCCTACCGTGTTTATGTGAAATAATCAATAATTAATGATTCATCCTACCGTGTTTATGTGAAATAATCAATAATTAATGATTCATCCAACCGTGTTTATGTGAAATAATCAATAATTGATAATTCATCCTACCGTGTTTATCCTCTAGTAACTCCACGTCGATGATAGGATCTGCTATGTAGCTAATTGCTATCAGAGAATACAGACATCTCCATTTTGATGGTGAACCTTTAAAGATGTCAAGTATTTTCCTCCACTCAGAAGTGCGAAACAATTCTCGATTTTTTCTACTTTTAGACAAGTTGCTTATAACACACAGAGAAGAATTTAAAAGCAGTTCCATCCTCTGTAATAATATAGTTTTACAATAAAAAATAAAAAATGTGTACATTAATTGTATTTTCCTTTTCTGTTATACTATATTTGGATGGAGAATTGAACCAAGTAAATAACATACATAAGACTCTTTTGTGGGCTTTTAATATTGTGGGATGATTTTCGATGCTAATCTGCTATTCGAGATTATGCTCTTGTAGACTAAACAGGAGCTACAATATAAATGCTGGAAATTGCTATTAAAATTACCAATACGACGTTTGTGGTACGAACCAGTCAAGAGCATGCAGGATCAAAGCACCATTCATTCGGAAGACAATGAACTGCTACAATGAATGTATTATAAACACTATATTAATATATTACCATTGAGTCGGTATGAGTATGTGGCATTAACTCAACTAACTCTAAAAATGATTTGATATTGTTTGTTTGTTTCTCCTTTGACATTTCCGTTACAGATAGTATCGGAGTTGTATTTCGACTAAACAAAGGAAGAAGAAGATGGTATTCTTTTCGTTCAGAGGTTTTACTACAGTATGAATATAAATTTAAAATGTTTATGAATAAACTACCTTTGACATTGTCGGATCATCTTCCCAAAATGTTGCCTCCGACGTCATCGAAGGATGGATACCGGAGAGTGGTGGAAATATACTTTCAATTTTCTCCATTTTTCCCTGGTCTCCTTTTTACAAATGAGTGTCAATCATTTACTTTCCAAATGACTACCCTATAAACCAATACAAATAATGTGTTTACACTGACTTTAAATAGCTGTATGGGGCCGGCCTCTACTAAAATAGGGTTATTATAATAATGTAGCTGCTGTTTTAGTAGGTAGATGCATGGGTGGCTTTCAACAATACCAATCTATTGAAATTGTGGCTACAAACAAACCCACTATTGACAAAACACAATATTTTCTTTATATAGGCCTACAGTAATTCTGATTCAATACACTCTTTATATGCTATTCATACATAATAGGCCTATCATAATTAATTCCGTCTTACTAGTCCTGAAAGACTAGATCGTCTCAGAAAAAGAATTTGTTTTTTTTTGGGAAAAATGCCAAATCAAATCAAACCGTATTTAATAGGCCTACATTTCTCAAGATGGGTAACTTTTTTTAACAAATCATAAAAAGTGACTAGACTCCTTTTTTGTTTTTGTTTTAGCTTGTTCACATAGACGTAAGACGCAACCCTGCTGAACATTGGATAAGGGTACAAAGAATCTAGCTATTAACAACCAAACGACAAAGCGAATTCACTTGCATTCCATGACCACCTGGACACATTGTCATTTTGTTACCGCATAACTCGATACATTCCGCTGCAGCAGAGCAAGGACGTGCTGGCCTTTGTTTTCGGCAAGCACAATTGGTGAGTGTACGTTGCGCTTACGTTCTTGCGTTGCGTCTTTATTGTTAAATAGTTAAAAAACAAGAATATAATAGGCCTCCTCCCGCCGTGCGTACGTACTCATTGAATTTACCCATTCCAATAAGCCTAAAAATCCTAGTAGTAGTGTCAGTAGGCCTTTTTACTAATATAGCTAACAATAGGCTAGGCCTATAGTATAGCTAGTACGTAGTAGGCCCGACTACGCCATCCATGATAGAAAGCGGTTTCTACATAAATAAATCTACATATTGACAATATGATTATGCCAAGTATGACCTACTTGCACAGCATCCTAACCCAGATCTGCCTAACCTGTCATTCGAGTGGTTGCAGGGAGGAGGGGTCCAATGGTTGGTTATTGATTGAAGATCGATGGTATATATAGATATAAACGTGAGAGTCTACAATAATAACATCAATTCCGGAAGTGGGATGATAGAGGGCGTACTTGAGATAGGTATATTGATTGTAGCTATTTAAATTTTAAATAGAATAAAATAGATTTAGAGAAGTGCATATTATTTAATATATCGTTATTGAACATATCGACCAAAAAGTGTATCAATGTATCAACGGGCACTACAGGTAAATTTTAATTCAAGTACACATATTTTGTACTGTATGGCCTTTCATACATAGTATTACGTCATAATATATTCTGCATTATTTACGAATGTTTTTTATGCAGGTAAAGTAACAATTGTTTTTTGTTATCATATTTATTTATACAATCCTATTGCGTGTGGTGGTATGTAAGAAATATTAGTTTTGCTTTTTATCATTAATAATTAATAATTTCCTCGTTTTCTATCACGCGCAGAGAATGCATTACTGCCGTTGGCGTTTCATACCTATAATATGACGTCATAATAGAAAGCCGTATTTTGATTACATAACATGCATGTTTGACCTTCGCAGTCTCTCAGATCATGTCTCGGCCCGTTGTTGGTGTCTTCGTTGTTTGCTGCTAAACTTATAAAATATAGTAATCAGTCGTTCTAGCGTCTTCATTTTCAAATGTTTAGTTCCACAAAGTCAGTAAGTATCGCACCTTTATCTTTTTTATATATTTTTTCAGCACAAGGAGTTGATTAAAATACTGTGTAGGCCTCCTACGTGTGTGTAGGCGATACCACGAGGAGGCTTGAGTGATGGGCGGCGTTGTGTTGTGTGTGTGTGTGGAGATGCATGCAAGGCAAGGACTAGTGTAGAGTGAAGTCAGCCTGAGTCCTGAATATGCAAATCAATATTCTGCTTTGTTATTAATTATGCCAGAGAGCTAGGCCTAGGCCTTATCAACCACCGGCTATGTGTTTTTTTTCGTTCATTGCATTTCAACCAAATACTAAGTTTAATTAAGGCCTATTATAATAATTATATTTATTAATTTATACAATTTACAAGTTACAACTGATAATATTTAAGTGCCAGGCTTGTATTTTTTTTTCTATTTTCAGTAAATGTTCCAATATTATGTTATCATCACCAACACCTGTGAAGAAAGTTTGCCTTAAAAATCTAAAAATGCGTCTCAATAATGAAGAAGATGGTGACCATATCAATGCACATAGTGTAGTGGATAGCAACCAAGAAACAAGAGAAGACAAATTAAATAGTTATTCCAATGATACCAATGGAACATTGAGTGATGAAAATGATGATGATAACTGTATACAAGCATCACAGACCTCACAAATGTCTGTTGAAATAAGTTGTTCTCAAAATGTTAGCACATTCTGTAGTACTAGTGAACAACTTGACAGAAATAATTTATCAAAAGACTCGATGGAAGTGAAGACATCACTGGGAAAAATCAATGGTAGCAGACGACGTAATTTGGATGATGATGAACCATTATTAACAAGTAAAGGAGCCGACTCCTATGTCATTCTGCCAATTAAAAATCCAGATCTTTGGTTATATTACAAAAGAGCTCAAGGTACTTTTATTAATTCAGTAATCAATTTATGCATTTGTTTTTTATTTCAATTAATTTATCATATTTTAAAACATAACTACTGTACATTGTCATGGGATTATAATAACTTTACAGTGTTCTAATTAAATATTGTTTTTTAGTAAATGAAGTTGGGTAGCTAAATTTAGATTACCGGTATATTGAACAATTGAATATTAATTTTGTTATTTTTTGTGGATGTTCACAGCCTCATTTTGGACTTGTGAGGAAGTTGATCTTGGAAAGGATGCTAGCCATTGGAAATCACTAACAGTAAGTAAAGAAAAACAAACACAAATGTGCGATACTCGGGGTACAGCCAAAGAAGCTGTAATGACATCATAAGACAGGATGTAACGTCACATACACATCAATAACCTCGCTACCAAATACGGCTATACAGTACCATCTTCGAGACGTCATATGGTTTGAAATTAAAAAATATATAGCTTTGAGAACATGTCACTGTAGTATATTCATGCCAAATCCCAGCTCAATACTACAATGAATAAGGAAGGAGTAGTACTTTATAAATCGCACTTTTTACTCAATAGTGTCGGATACCCCGAGTAAAAATATGATGAAAAAAATTCTATGCCAATTGTTCAATCAATTCACAAGTAAAAGACTGATTATGAAATAATGACTACAATGCAAGTACGTCACTCAGCCACCGTAATTGGACCAAACGCGATTGATAAATTGTCTAAACTGTTGATTTTGTCAAAAGTTTTTGTATTAAAGTAACAGTTAATTAAGTTACTGTATAAAATAATTTGCTATATTTCAGATCTTTAAATTTTTCTGGTAGCAGTTTGCAAAAAATAAACAAAAACAAGCTGCTGAAAAAGATCTTATGGTTTTTTGTTTTTTTTTTTTAGGATGATGAGCGTACATTTATTTCTCAAATTCTTGCATTTTTCGCTGCAAGTGATGGAATTGTAAATGAAAACCTAGTTCAAAGATTTAGTCAAGAAGTGCAAATTACAGAAGCAAAATGTTTTTATGGATTCCAAATAGCTATGGAGGTAGTGTACAATTTATTATAATTATTATTTTCTTTAAACATAACATCAACTTCAATTTATCCCAACTCTTTCATTCCAAGAGGTATTGGCCTTTTCAATAGAAGATATGTTCGTTAGTTATATTCTTTTGTCTTTATTTAATTCTGTTTTTATATTTATTGAGAGAAAAAGCTGAGAACTCTGTAATTTCCAAATTTATGGATGAATAAAGCAATGTCTATGAATTGCAATAATAAAGTTCAACGGTATGCAATCCTGTATGCTCACACTATTATGTGTTTTAGTGTTATACTGCCCTCTTTAGACTGATATTAGTATTGATCATACATTACAATATTATTCAACACGCTTAAATGATTGATTTCATGTTGCTTAATCTCATTCATTATTTTTACCGAATTTTTATATATTTTGTGTGTCACTGTGTGTTTTATTTTATTAGAATATACATTCTGAGATGTATAGCTTACTGATTGATACTTACATTAAAGACCCTATCGAAAAGAAACGACTTTTTAACGCCATTGAAACAAGTAAGTGTACAGTAACAGTTTTATAAATTCTAGTTAAATCAAGTTATAGTCTGTTTTTATTTTGATTATTTATTTGACCAGCATTTCAACATAAAATACAATACAACATACTGTATACAAATGCTGGGAAGGAACAGCTTAAGAAAAACTGTGGCCCAAATAAGCCAACTACCCACTCTTGTTGTATGATTTATACATACAAATGAAATGAAATGAATCAATAAGTAACATTTAAATACATTTTTAGGTTGAAAACAAATATAGCCTACATTTTTGGTTTTCACAATTTGCTTGTGCATGTGCAGCCCCTATTAAAGATTGAGAGAGAATACTTACAGTGGCGGTATGACATGACCCTTTCATAATTTAAACATTCAACATCAGAAAATAATTTAAATTTCAGAAATATTTCATCCCTATCAAAAAACTCTAATAAAGAAAAAAACAAATTCGCAAACTCTAAACTTAAATATATAGAATACTTCTCTATCTACAATACATTTTTGAGTTATGGAGCATACATTATGGTGCATACATTATGGAGCATACATTATGGAGCATACATTATGGAGCATACATTTGCAAACACAAGCAACAAAAACATTACAACTATTCAACATACTTTACATTAAACTTTAAATAGATTTTTGCATATACTTATTAAAATGTACTTTGTTACCATTCTTTCTCAGTACCATATGTAAAGAAAAAGGCCGAGTGGGCATTTGATTGGATCCATTCGCAAGATGCTACATTCGCTGAGCGTTTAGTAGCGTTTGCTGCCATTGAAGGCATATTTTTCTCTGGTTCTTTTGCAGCTATTTTTTGGTTTAAAAAAAGGTTAGTCAATTTGTGTTATAAATATTGTACTGTCCTGCTTCAAATAAAATTATTTTAGAACTTTACATTTTTATATCATTTTGAACATGACCTATTTTACAATATGTTGCCATGGAATCCTTCAGTGACAATATTGGCAAAGATGATTTTCTTATTTTTGTAGAGGGTTACTCCCAGGTTTAACATTCTCAAATGAGCTGATAAGTCGAGATGAGGGGCTTCATTGTGACTTTGCTTGTGCACTCTTTCGACACCTAAAACACAAACCAGCTAAATCACGAATCGCAGAGATTATAAGCTCAGCCGTTGCTGTTGAAGTGCAGTTTTTAGTGGAAGCTGTTCCAGTCAAAATGATCGGAATGAATGCTGCCCTCATGAAGCAGTATATTCAATTTGTAGCTGATAGGCTTCTGCTAGAATTAAATTGTGCAAAAGTGAGTATTAAAACATCTGTACATATATCATTCAATACGGTAACAATTTCTAATAAACATTTTTATTTATTTTAAATGTTGGCGACAATTTTTCAAGCGCATGATTTTTAATTTTGAAGAAAGTAACTCCAAAACTTGGATATTGATTCTGAAATTGACTTTACTTGATTGCGAAAGTATTTTAATCTTATTACAAAAGTTATAATTGACAAAAAAACAAGATGATCGACAAAATTAAGGTTTTGTTTTATTTATATATATTTGTATATTTGCAATCTCCTTGTCATTTTGTTGCAAAGTTGTATGAGAATCTTTTTATTCATAAAAATATCAACATTTGTATTTTTTTCAGGTTTTCAAAGTAGAAAATCCATTTGATTTTATGGAGAATATCTCATTACAAGGCAAAGCCAACTTTTTTGAGAAGCGTGTTGCAGAATATCACAAAGCCAACGTTATGGTTCCAGAGACTGCACGACATCAGTTCACATTAGATGCAGACTTTTGATTCTATGGTTACATGCCATGGTTACATGCCATGGTTACATGCTATGGTTACATGCCATGGGGACATGCTATGATTACATGCCATGGTTACATGCTATGATTACATGCCATGGTTACATGCTATGGTTACATGCCATGGGGACATGCTATGATTACATGCCATGGTTACATGCTATGCATTTCACCTTAAAATCACCTATAAAGTATATGTTATGTTTTTGCAAACATAGCTGTCTATAGTTCCTTGTAAGTCTTCCTCATTATAACTTGCTAGGGTGCTATAAGTATATTAATTTAAAAATAATATATCTATGATGCGTCTAGGATATAAAACAAGAAGAAGGAACTACAATTGTAATGTTGTAAACCACAGTTTTGCTACCTCATAAATTTACAAGTATGTTTGTGTATAGCAGCTTATTAATTAATTGTCGTAAACTAACCAAAAAAAGAAAAATAAGATAGGACAAAATTGTTTTAATAGATTGTTTTAAAGCCAGTATTTAACTTCCTATATTGGTTGATTCCACATTTGTATGGGTCAGTATTTGTGTATGGGTGTCAGGGTGTATATTTGAGTACGCTACAGTGTATTTTATTTTAACACATTACTTTGGTATGTGTATATCATATTTGTTCATATTTATTAATTACAGCAATAAATACGATTTTACTAAACGGCATTGATTTGCTCAAATTTCGTTTTATTTTTTGTATCATTACATTTGAACAAATGAAATACGAAGCTTCCTTGTTGTAAGTGCTGTCCCTGCGCTGTGTCATTGTGTTTCTACTCGTTCTACGATAATAACAAATGCAATAGTTCGTCAAATGATACAAATTCTCGTTCCAACGCTAGTTTGCTGATTTGGGGTGACTGACAATACATCTACCTGTACCATAACCAAAAGACAGAACAAATACAGTAACCACCAGTCGTGAAACTTTAAAGCATGTGGTTACTGATTACTTGGCACGTTTTTCTTTCATTGTTTACGGATGTGCATCTAAACCTATCCCATCCGCTTTACTTTATCCTGATACCACACCTTATGTCTGACTTATGACGTCAGCAGACAGCAATATGTACCTGTCGCCAGTACCGGTATTGATAGATATTCAACAAAAGTCAGTTTACTATTAGCTGGACAGGGTAGAATTTTACCGAGCTTTCATAAGCATACGTAACAGGCGTGCGCTACCCTCCCACATTTTTTGCTGTGCATTAAACAGTTCAGATGTTGTTTCTACCGTTTACGAATTATTACAAACGAAATAAATGTAGGCCTAGTGAGTCTTCGTTCTTAAACGTGTTTTTTATGCATCCATGTGGATAATATAAAGGTACAACAAAGCTTTACTATTAGGCAGCTTAGTACCGTTAATAAGCTGACAAAACAATACAATTTGACGTTGTTAACCTAATACTACCATCACCATATCAATATCGTCATCTTAATAATTCATCGTTTACTTTTATGACTCAATTTAACTGTTATCCATCCACCAACAATTAGCGACGTCAAATGTCGATTATCTTTAAATAATTATCGTAAAAAAGGTCCGTTTGATGTTTACAACATGTATTATGTAGACATTGTATAGATAGCATAGATATGGCATATGGAGTTAGAGCTGGAAACAAGTTGAACGTGTTGCACCTTGTTGCAGCCCATCACACACTTTGAACACAACTTGCTATAAAACAGTGTTGCAGTACAAACTGAAACAAGTTTGTTGCTTATCAACTTATTTTACATTAAACAATAGTAAAATGATGTTTATGAATATTTTGAAGACATAATGTAAACATATTGCTAACTTTGATCCTTCGGAAACGTTTTTTTTTAATGTGTAAATTTGTATTTTGATAATATCTAATCTGATGCTTTACTGATAAATACAGCAAATATACACATGTCTGTACACACACCTACATTTCCGTCCGTTCGTCATTGGATAACACACAACACGTCACAGTACAATATACTTTTATGGCGTAAGTGAGTACTTATTATTAACAAAGTTCTTTAGGATTTTGTCTATTGTTTCAGTAAGTAAAACAGATAATAAGGATGGAAAGCCATGGACATGGCTCTGCTATTGAGCATTACAGAGTGGTAGTGATGGGAACTGCAGAGGCTGGTAAGAGTGCTCTTGTACAACGTCTACTTCACGGTGAATTCACTGACGGCTACACACCCACTGTGGAAGCTTTATATCCGTTTACAGAAGGTAAACCGGCTAATTGTGAGAAAATATCTATCGAAGTTCTCGACACGGCTGGCTCGTATAACTTTCCTGATATGCAACGAATTTACATAAGTTCAGCAAATATCATCTTGTTGGTATATTCTCCTGATAACTATGAGTCTTATAAAGAAGTGTTAAAACTACGTGAACTTATTAAAGATCAACTTGAAGACAAAGTGGTAGGCATGGATGTTCGCATGGTGGTAGTCAGTACAAAATCTGATATAGATCATAAACAACAGAAAATAACATTAGCAGAAGCGGAATTAGAGTTTATTCAGTGGGATATTCCTGTAGTAGAAACGTCAGCTAAGGAAAACACTGGTTTTGAAGCCTTAAGGAGTTACATAGCTGATTATATAGGGAAAAGAAAAACAGGTGGAAAACAGAAACATCGCCTTTCACGGCTATTATCGAAAATAATGAAATCAAAAAGTGATGACGAAGAAGGGACATAGATTTGTATTTCATATTATACATTGTAAATTAAAATTATTTGCTTTGCAAGTGAGCTACTCTGCCATACATATTATTCATGAATTCGATTACGCTATACCGTAAGTTGATAACAAATAAATAGAGCAAATGATTTTAGTGTAACTATAAAGCAAGTTGAATCACTGGATATAACAAAATACATATAATGAACAACTATGGTGTAGGCCTAGTAGCTGCTGCTGGAACAAATAACTGGAAATTGTCGAGTGTCAACCTGCCGGATCAAGCTATTGCATGAGTTTACATTAGAATTTGTTTTAATAAGTTTTTAATTTTAAATACCTTTGCCAGTAAATAAAAGGAATTTTTTAAGTCGTTTTATCTTATTCCAGCTAGCATCTCGATATTGCACCAAACTAACGTGAAGGAAAATGAAATTGTGGATAAGATATTTACACTATGTCTAAAGATTGAACTTAATATACATTTTGAAGTTTTAAAATTATGTAGGCCTATTATGTAGGCCTATTATGTAGGCCTATTATGTAGGCCTATTATTTGTAGGCCTATTATATTTACTTGCTCGATATTCGCTTTTGACAATTCTGTTTCTTTCTATTTGTTTTGTACTTTACTTCTTTTATTTTAAGAAAACGTAATGTGCAGAAAGCGTAATGTGCAGAAAGCGTAATGTGCAGAAAGCGTAATGTGCAGAAAACGTAATGTGCAGAAAGCGTAATGTGCAGAAAGCGTCATGTGCAGAAAGCGTAATGTGCAGAAAGCGTAATGTGCAGAAAGCGTAATGTGCAGAAAGCGTAATGTGCAGAAAACGTAATGTGCAGAAAACGTAATGTGCAGAAAACGTAATGTGCAGAAAGCGTAATGTGCAGAAAGCGTAATGTGCAGAAAACGTAATGTGCAGAAAACGTAATGTGCAGAAAACGTAATGTGCAGAAAGCGTAATGTGCAGAAAGCGTAATGTGCAGAAAACGTAATGTGCAGAAAGCGTAATGTGCAGAAAGCGTAATGTGCAGAAAACGTAATGTGCAGAAAACGTAATGTGCAGAAAGCGTAATGTGCAGAAAGCGTAATGTGCAGAAAACGTAATGTGCAGAAAGCGTAATGTGCAGAAAGCGTAATGTGCAGAAAACGTAATGTGCAGAAAACGTAATGTGCAGAAAACGTAATGTGCAGAAAGCGTAATGTGCAGAAAGCGTAATGTGCAGAAAGCGTAATGTGCAGAAAACGTAATGTGCAGAAAACGTAATGTGCAGAAAGCGTAATGTGCAGAAAACGTAATGTGCAGAAAACGTAATGTGCAGAAAGCGTAATGTGCAGAAAACGTAATGTGCAGAAAACGTAATGTGCAGAAAGCGTAATGCGCAGAAAGCGTAATGTGCAGAAAACGCGCAATGTGCGGATATAACGTAATGTAGAGATAAGGTAATGTGCAGAAAATCTATAGATAACATTTTTGTAGATAACAAAATGATTACAACATTTTTTTGTAAAGATATCTAAAATCTGCAAAGTTTTGGTGCAAAGAGTATAGATACCGAAAGTGAAATTTAAGTATAACTTTAATAAGACCTTTTTTTTACAATATAAGAAGTCTGTTCAGTCGTGTTAAATTCATTGAACCATAATATAAGAGAGATTTGGTAAGATGAGAGTTGGAAGTACGAACTTAACGTGATTCGTCGAACTACAAATTGAGAAAACTTACAAATGCTGTCAATTTCTGATAGCACGATCCTACAGTATTTCCTGCGCTACGCTTTAATACTCGGGTGTCACTACAGTGTTATTTAAAACTTGTACGGTGTCACTACAGTGTTATTTACTACCCGTACGGTGTCACTAACCGTGTTATTTACCCGTACGGTGTCACTAACTGTGTTATTTACTACCCGTACGGTGTCACTAACAGTGTTATTTACTACCCGTACGGTGTCACTACAGTGTTATTTACTACTCGTACGGTGTCACTACAGTGTTATTTACTACTCGTACGGTGTCACTAACAGTGTTATTTACAACTTGTACGGTGTCACTAACTGTGTTATTTACTACCCGTACGGTGTCACTAACCGTGTTATTTACCCGTACGGTGTCACTAACTGTGTTATTTACTACCCGTACGGTGTCACTAACAGTGTTATTTACTACCCGTACGGTGTCACTACAGTGTTATTTACTACTCGTACGGTGTCACTACAGTGTTATTTACTACCCGTACGGTGTCACTACAGTGTTATTTACAACTTGTACGGTGTCACTACAGTGTTATTTACTACCCGTACGGTGTCACTAACCGTGTTATTTACCCGTACAGTGTCACTAACTGTGTTATTTACTACCCGCACGGTGTCACTAACAGTGTTATTTACTACCCGTACGGTGTCACTACAGTGTTATTTACTACTCGTACGGTGTCACTACAGTGTTATTTACTACTCGTACGGTGTCACTAACAGTGTTATTTACAACTTGTACGGTGTCACTAACTGTGTTATTTACTACCCGTACGGTGTCACTAACGGTGTTATTTACCCGTACGGTGTCACTAACTGTGTTATTTACTACCCGTACGGTGTCACTAACAGTGTTATTTATTACCCGTACGGTGTCACTACAGTGTTATTTACTACTTGTACGGTGTCACTACAGTGTTATTTACTACTCGTACGGTGTCACTAACAGTGTTATTTACTACTCGTACGGTGTCACTACAGTGTTATTTACTAACCGTGTCACTATACAGTATTATTTATTATTTTTAGTATTTGTATCAAATATTTTATAGTCGAACAGCAATGAGCGCCCTCTCCTGCATGTTTCAATAAAGGGTAATAAATATGTATAAAGTGTATTGTCAATTGTTGTACAAGACCAGGGAACAAATTACGATTCTTTCTAATGAAGTGAAACATAATAGTGTCTATAGAGCCTCACAAACGGTATGTATTATGCAACATGTTACATTTTTATTTATGTACTATCAAAGCATTGCTATCTAAAGAACATAATTACGATCATCCTGGATCGATAGGGCATATAGTATATTGTTGCTTACGTTGTATATAATTACGTGTTATTATGCGTATAGTAAAAGTATTCACATTTATTGTATTGGTTATGGTTGAGTGACGTGTGAAATTATTATTATGTAGTAGTCCGTATTAGTATATTGACACAGAAGTCTAAACTAGCAACATTTAGGTTGTAAAGTCGAACAAACTCCGATTTTGTAAACAAACAATTGATAAGTTATCATTATGAGTGCATCGTTTGTGTGTCAGTAGGCTTACTGGTAATAATGGTAATGTTCCACCAAGTTAACAAAAATATAAAAAATATTTAGCACTCGAAACAATTAACATGTACAATAAAACAGCATTCGAAGAAAAATTATACAATACACTCTCCAGTAAGAAAAATTACAAATTTAGAAATGTTTCACTAAAAAAATGAATAATGAAATCAAACTGAACATAGATTTAAATGCTTAAAGACCAGCAACTTACCGTATTTTAATTATTTAAGAAATATTAGGTCTACTAATGAGTATAAGGATACTTGTTTCAATCGACATTGAATCAATCTTTTTTCCGAAGTCAAAGGTCAACTGCCTGTATCAATAACCAAAAAAAATGATTTATTCATTCATTAGTGGAAAATTACTTTCATTTATTGTGATTTACATATAAAATATACATACAAACATTACATACAAAACATACATTGCTCTGAGATACAAACAAAAAGATGTATTTAAAATCATATCGCTCGTGCTTTAGGTCTGTGGTAGTAATTTCTACAGGGTCATTGGGTCTTTAATGGCCTTTGAATCGTGTTCATTTATTTGTGGTTTTCTATTCTTATTGAAAAATTCAGTTCCTGACCTTCCTAGTATTTGTAACTTGTATTATTTTTTTAGTGGATTAGACCTTGCTACTCGACAATGTGTCTCTCTAATAGGTGCGTCCCTTGAATAAGATTGATCGTAATAGACGCGTTTTACAGTAAAAGTGTCACCATAATTGATGTGTCCTAAATGAGATGTTCCACTGTATTGTAAGGACTTCGATTTGAAATCACAAACCTGTTGTTTAATAGCCTATACTTTAGAAATGTTCTTTCTCCTGAGAACAGTATCTTCTTTAAGATTACACGCACATGGCCTATAAGAATTTATGTTTAGGCCTATAGGCCCAACATTTAATTTTTATCATTATTTCTAAATATTTGCTTAATGTACTTCTTTCTTTTTTTAAGATAATGGCGGCAGAGAGCGAGTATAATTTTGATGAAGACGAAGGTGCGAGTGGGGGGAAGAGTGAGGTTTTCTCCTCGATTAGTTCTTTATTAAGTTCACCCCCTGAACTGACTCATTCATCTTTACAACACAGCACAGACTGCTTAGCGAAGGCCTTTAAGGATCTGATGGCCGATCGGGACAGACTTTGGGAGGACCGTTATTCCGATCGTAACAAAATTGTACAATTAAGCGCTAAACTTCTAGAAAAAGAATCAGAAATTGAAAAAGTATATGAACTACAGAAAGAAGTAGATACATTTCGTAAAGCTATAGATGGTATGTGGAAGAAATTGGTGGATCAAAATTGTACTGACAAAGAGCTGAAGAAAAAGGATGTAGAAGAGAAGATTGTGATTATACAAAGTTTGCAACTAGATCTTGCTAATGTAAAGAAAAAACATAATGAAGAAACCGAACAATTGCGCAACCAAATTGTAAACTTTAAAAAAAGTAATACGGACCTTAATAAGGAATTGGTAGAGAAAATGCGTTTGTTAGCAGAATGGAAAAATAAGTTTGAATTAATGAAGGAAGAAAACGCTCGGCTTCAAACGAAAAACGCTCGGCTTCAAACGGAAGTCCGTCGACTTAGTGAATCGAATCTCGACGAATGCATTTCTTGCAGACAGAAATTTGATCCTAATACTTCAGAGGATAACGAATGCCAGTACCACCCACTTCCACCAATGGGGTTGACCCAGTGGCAAAGATGGCCTGTAGCCGAATTTGTTGACAAACAGCGCTATCATAAGTACCACTATTACGCATGCTGTAATACGTTGACTAAGAATAGGCCAAGAGGATGCATTCCAGGTCGTCATCATGTCAACTGGAATGTCAATCTCTGTGCTGTTTTCCAAGAAAGAACATTCATGGAAAATGAGGACCAACGACCTACAATCATTGACAATTAATGCACTTTTTATCATCTATCAAATCCATTAAGTATAATATGATATGCCTATATATGGACATGATGATGTCATATCACTCCCATATTTGGGTATATCAATACAATGCCATATTTGGGCACATCACACTTTTTTTGTCAAAATAGATTGATATTGTAAACAGAGCTTTAGACACCTACTGTTAAGTAGCCCTGTCCAATAATTAATATCCGTCAAAAGAAATTTCAACTAGCAATACTGTATCAAAATTACGTTTTTTGATTAGGATCTTCTTTCTATGTAAATACAGGTAGTATATTGTTGTAATGTAATAATTTTGTTCAGGGTTAGAATAGGGTCTATGACACGGGTCACATGTGGTTTAAATGTGATGCTGTATCAAGTAATTCGCCTATGATACTGGGCAAATTTAGATAAAGTATCGAGAATCGGCTAACAGTACACCGAAAAACAATAAACAACACAGACCTACATGTACTGCCCAATAATAAAGTGGAAAAGACCATCGAATGGATTATGTAGTGATCATTAAAGTAATTTTTTATACGAATAGTAAAAGAATGCATAATTGTGTATAGTAATAAAATATTCCTCCCTTTTTGGTGAAGAATAGGGGAACAAAAATATGTATTTTACTAATTTTAGACCTTAAGTTACAAATAAAAACTAAAACTATCATAATGTTTTTCCGTCCAGGTATATTTAGAACAGAAAAGAAACTGCGAATTCTGATTCAAAAGTACCTTAGATTTTAAAGATATAAAAAGGTGAATATAGAGCATAGAAATCAACGAAAGTTTACGAATTAATAATAGGGACAAGAAAGGGAAATTCCCACATAGTTTTAAATTATGACCCGCGTCGGACCAGTAGTAGCAGCGCACAATGATCAGGCTGAATTGTACCTTAAACTTCATGCGTTCATTATGTTACGTTTCAGTACAATTAATTCAAGTATTGTTTTGTGAATACTGTATTGAATGTCATGTGTATTGAATTTATTTATTTATCGGAATGTAGTATGCCAATGTCATAGAAATACATTGATTCTAAAGTTCAATCCAATCTAGCTACGGGCACATTTTAGTGTTTCCCATAATAGGCCTAAGTATATAAAGCAGCAAAAAAATAATAGCCACAATACAATACGTTTTATTGTGGCATATTTTCAGTTAATCTGCAAGTGTAAATAGGAACAATACAATACGTTTTATTGTATCATATTTTCAGTTAATCTGCAAGTTTAAATAGCCACAATACGTTTTTAAATGAGGTTGAAGGGAAGACGTTATGGGACCAGAGCTTAATTACTAAACTATAATAAAGGCGAGCGAAAAAAAGAAAGCTGTTGTTACCTTATATTTATTCACTTTCTGTTTTGATTATATTATGATTAAATATATTAGTGCATTTATATTGCATCCTTTTATAATACATTAGATTGCCTATACATGTTGTTTATGTTGTTAGTAAGCTTCGTTTCGACTAAGCAACGTAGCCAATCACAAATAGTTGAATCTTATTGAAAGTCAAGCTTAAAATACAAAAAGAATTGTGGTAGTGATGCAATCATTCCTTCCCTACCACAAGTAACAAAGGGACAACTTTGGATCCGCTGTAAAGGTAATTGAAAGGAAGCAATGAGTCACGAACCTATCTTGAATTAAAATGAAATAAAAAATTACAAATTAAAGTGAAAACTCTAAAATAACGTTAATTTAAATAGTGAGAACTTCTATATAGTACCAAACCAGAAGATTTGACCTTCAATGAAAGCATTAAAGACAAAGTGGATTAAGGGTGTATGAGATTAATACAAATAGAATTATCTATGGTGCCTTACCAATAGCGAATTTTATTATAAATACAGGAATATTTTTTTTTATTATGTCATGAAAGTTCGATATTTATTATTTTAGTTCTTCTTAACGAATAATTAGTTAATTAATTGTTTGTTAATTGCACTGACAATGTGTGCAACATCTGAATAGCAAATCCAATCCAGTTTGGGAATATTTACCTTGTTTAACAAAATTAATTACAATGCAACTATTCAAAATCAGTTTTTTAAAACATGAAACACATATTTAGTGATGTTGCAGCATTTTATCAAAACAAAACATTTCTGGCATTGTGTCAAATTTATCTCTAGTTTGTATGGGTTTGACTTTTGCTCGTTTATTAGGAAAACAAATAAGTGTAACTTTGATAAACACATTCGTGAACACATTCGTGAACACATTCAATGCTGTGAGAAGGAATTGCAGAATGGAATTATGAACGAAGTGTGAATACAACACAAGAGAGAATAAACTACTAAAGGTAAGACGTCACAGCTGCAAGTTACCAAACATGAATCATTATGTATATTCGTTATACAGCATATGTTGTTGTTTAGTTGTCAAATGTTAGTATTTTATTTGAGTAAAACTAAACAAAGAACTATTCATCTTTTGCATTACAAAACTGCCGTGGAAAATGTGGTTATGTTAATAGTGATATTATACAATTTAAGCATTACAGTATAATGATATGCTTCAATGCACATATGAATGTACCACACAACATCAATTGGCTGTCTGTCTAACTGTGATGTACCACACAACAGAAATTGGCTGTCTGTCTAACTGTGATGTACCACACAACATCAATTGGCTGTCTGTCTAACTGTGATGTACCACACAACATCAATTGGCTGTCTGTCTAACTGTGATGTACCACACAACATCAATTGGCTGTCTGTCTAACTGTGATGTACCACACAACATCAATTGGCTGTCTGTCTAACTGTGATGTACCACACAACATCAATTGGCTGTCTGTCTAACTGTGATGTACCACACAACATCAATTGGCTGTCTGTCTAACTGTGATGTACCACACAACATCAATTGGCTGTCTGTCTAACTGTGATGTACCACACAACATCAATTGGCTGTCTGTCTAACTGTGATGTACCACACAACATCAATTGGCTGTCTGTCTAACTGTGATGTACCACACAACATCAATTGGCTGTCTGTCTAACTGTGATGTACCACACAACATCAATTGGCTGTCTGTCTAACTGTGATGTACCACACAACATCAATTGGCTGTCTGTCTAACTGTGATGTACCACACAACATCAATTGGCTGTCTGTCTAACTGTGATGTACCACACAACATCAATTGGCTGTCTGTCTAACTGTGATGTACCACACAACATCAATTGGCTGTCTGTCTAACTGTGATGTACCACACAACATCAATTGGCTGTCTGTCTAACTGTGATGTACCACACAACATCAATTGGCTGTCTGTCTAACTGTGATGTACCACACAACATCAATTGGCTGTCTGTCTAACTGTGATGTACCACACAACATCAATTGGCTGTCTGTCTAACTGTGATGTACCACACAACATCAATTGGCTGTCTGTCTAACTGTGATGTACCACACAACATCAATTGGCTGTCTGTCTAACTGTGATGTACCACACAACATCAATTGGCTGTCTGTCTAACTGTGATGTACCACACAACATCAATTGGCTGTCTGTCTAACTGTGATGTACCACACAACATCAATTGGCTGTCTGTCTAACTGTGATGTACCACACAACATCAATTGGCTGTCTGTCTAACTGTGATGTACCACACAACATCAATTGGCTGTCTGTCTAACTGTGATGTACCACACAACATCAATTGGCTGTCTGTCTAACTGTGATGTACCACACAACATCAATTGGCTGTCTGTCTAACTGTGATGTACCACACAACATCAATTGGCTGTCTGTCTAACTGTGATGTACCACACAACATCAATTGGCTGTCTGTCTGTCTGTCTAACTAAGTTCAAAGCCTGCATCAGACTCAATGGCATACACCAATTTCTCTCTCATTATTTCCTCAGACTTAAATTCTGGTAACTTAAGTAGGTTCATGCAAGTACTTGCAGTGGGAAGTCTTTCCTCAGCTCCTCCATAATGTACACAAAACTTTGGCACCAATTCCTGAAAAAAATTATATTCTATTAATATTTAAAAATTTGTTCATCATCAAAAAAAAAAATGCTGATAATAAACAATACTATGGTAATAATTTAGATGCAATATAACCTGCATAGATGCAATATAACCTGCATGGATGTAATATAACCTGCATGGATGTAATATAACCTGCATGGATTCAATATAACCTGCATTGATGCAATATAACCTGCATGGATTCAATATAACCCGCATGGATGCAATATAACCTGCATGGATGCAATATAACCTGCATAAAATGCAATATAACCTGCATAAAATGCAATATAACCTGCATGGATGCAATATAACCTGCATAAAATGCAATATAACCTGCATGGATGCAATATAACCTGCATAAAATGCAATATAACCTGCATGGATGCAATATAACCTGCATGGATGCAATATAACCTGCATGGATGCAATATAACCTGCATGGATGCAATATAACCTGCATGGATGCAATATAACCTGCATGGATGCAATATAACCTGCATGGATGTTTAGTAATTGCATGTTTCTTATTTATTGCTTGTTTTGGACCAAATAAAAAGTAAGTTACACATCCAGGATTTTATTTATTTATTTTTGTACCACTGGATATTATGATCAGAATGATAGTTTAAAGTTCCAGCTGCCCTTTACACACCTTGCAACACTTGCCAAGCAGGTAATGTAAAGTTTGTGTTTTAAATGTTATCACTTTACCTTGAATCCAAGAAGAGGAGGGCGTGAACAACTGGTGACAAACTTGAGTAAAGCGGACAGCTGTGCTTCTGTCAAACTACTCACTATTTTCCAAAAACTTACAATCACTGGATGCTCATTGTTATAACCACCTAGAAAAACAAGTACATTAGCAATCACAGTAATATAAGCACTTCTTTTGGTATTAGCAGTTGAGGACGTTTGAGCCAACAATTACGTACAACCTGTTTTAGTCCATGATTAGGGCTTGATATTCACCATTTTATACTCATGATTTGAGTATAATTGCAATATTTACTTCAGATAATAAAGATAAGATGATAATTAAAAATGATTAAGTCTTATGCAAATTCAGAAGGATGAAATAAACTTTATCTTTATCAATGAATGAATGAATCATTTTTACTGGTACCGGACATACAGGTAAGATTAAAGTGAGATTTCAGCAGCTACCTTGTACATGGTATGTACAGGTAAGATTAAAGTGAGACTTTAGCAGTTACCTTGTACATGGTATACTAAGACAAAATACCATTGTCAAAAGGGTTTCCTGGTATAGCTAAATCAAACCCAAATTAAATAGTTTGAGATTGAATGTGTCTACAACATTGTAACATTGTAACATTAGGTAATGTTCAACTATGAACTAAGTAGCATACCAGAATAGTTTGTGTTATGTTTTAAGTCATCTATATCTATTGGTATTGAAGCACCAGATATGAGTACTTGTAGCTCATGATGATCAAACATCCTTAACCATTCCAAGTTAATTACCTCAGACATGCCTTCCCGGAACGCCATAATATGAGGCCGAATCTATGATAGGTCACAAATGAAGGAAAAACATTTTGTGTAAAAACACTGCATTACAAACACTGGTAGAACTATTTCTAGATAGCCATGGGAAAATATGTGCAGCTACAGTATATATTCTAGTATAAGGTTATCATCTATATATAAATTTACGTAAGGGCGAAATTTGGTAAATCGTGCGTTATTTCTAGAATGTTTACTCGATGGTATATAAAGTTGGTTAGAATCTCGGTACTGATTTTAACCCTTACTAATTAAATTGAGTTAGATAATTAGTTATTGACAATTAAAACGAATTTAGGTTCAACGATTTGCCCCAAATAGGGGTGTTTTCCGATCGTGGTATACACTGTCTAATGGATGTCCTCTTGAAAAATACCTGCACACAATAATACGAGGCTGCTTTGCATTTTCCTATCTCCTCCTATGATAATTGTTTTTAAGCTGAAAACCGATTGTTGTTTATGTATTGTATGTTTATCGTTGAGCGCATGCGTAGTTGTGATTTCAACCATCAAATATGAACCCGTATAAACAGTTTTTGTATATGGAAGATTAGACCAAGTTTAATTAAATTTATGGCAAGATACTGTATAAATTTGTTTTTTTTCTTTATCTCTTGTCCAATTGCTTATAATAGTGTACACTAAGAGATAAAATCGTTGCACCCTGCTTGTTCTTACGAAATACGGGAAAAATCTACAAGACCAGAACGTAGATATTTCCCGTATTCCGTGAACAAGCAGGGTGTAACTAATAGTATATTCTTTGGAATGTGTACTTGTATTTAATGTGTAATAGCATTGTGTAATGGTCGTAAGTGCTAAGATACGTAATCTATGCAAAACCACAAACCAATACCAGACTATTAACACACCTTTGTGTATGTTAATAAACATTATTGAAAACATAACAATTTATAGAAATAAGAGAGATATGTGTATGTGCACAAAATACACTTTCAACTTTTAAAAATTCAATCCAAAAAGTATCTTTTACCTTGAATTCCTTCCATTATTTATATACTGTATGTTTTGTAGATAGTTACCTTATTGTAAGTGTGTGTGTAGGCCTACTAATGTAAATTACTGTGTTAGTTGTCTTTGAATTATATATTATATTGATGTTAATATTCTCTTCTGAACCACTTTGGAAATCAATGCTTTAGCACTGATAGTGTCATTCAGTATAAAGACAGAATAAATAAAAAAAATGGCCAAGCACCAGAATCAGAGATTATTCAGTTTGTTACCTGTTTATTTAATCTGTAGTCGGCCATCTTGTATATGTAATCTAAGCGATTATTATTAGTTACAGCAATATCCTTCCCGCCTGCTATCAGTTCATGATTCTAAAAATAGAAAACAAATTTTCAGTTTGTTTATTTTAGTAAATAATGATAATGTTTAATAATAGGATTATTATCATTACAATACTAATACATTGAATTCATTCCAATAACATTTGCGAGGTTATTTAATATGATCTCCAGACTGTTGTTGTTTTATAATGAATGAGTCCAACGGGACAAATAATTAACTTCCCAAACATGCAGCCCACAGCCTAGCCTTGTGTCGCACATTCCCATTGCTCACTGTTAACACAAAATGAACAATGCACTCTGAGAGTTTAATAGTATATGTCTATCGAACATCATGTGACCCACTATCATCCAATCAAATGATAAGAATCTATTCAAGTGTGTAATATAATAAATGTTACTGTTACAGTTACTGCTAGTTAGATTATAATGTATAGCATGTTATTTCTTACCTGTGTTTCACCCATCTGACTATCAGTGACAACAAAGTTCAAGTAAAGAGATGACACGTCGCCATCGTAATCTCTCAGATACAATAGATTCCTACAAATATTAGTATAGGAATGCTTTAGGCGATTTCATAGAAGAAATACAATATCTGCTCAAATGCTCCATGCAAGTTAAATGGAGTTTATTTATTTATTTATTTATCTATACAGTATATTAATTTGGAGACTCAATATCAACGTTTATTCACAATTATAATATTCAATAGTATACCAAAAGAAGCAGGTGCTTGTCAGTTTGGTAACCACTTAAATGTACAGTACATACATGCCAGACAACATTCATAAACAAAAAAAAATTATGTACGATGTGATGACTTAACACCTTGGAACTTACTTGTACATGAGTGGATCTAAGGAGGCAAGGTGATGAATATCAACATCACCGGTGTGACGAGTTAAAATCTTGGAAAGGAAGAAACTTGCAAATGGAATCTCCACTAACATATTTTCATACAGTGCCTAAAATAAGAATACAATTTAATCAAATGTAGCATTATCTTCATGAAAGAATGAGGACTATACATATATATCAACAAAAAGGTAGTGAACTCAATCTCTCATCACTGTATTGTATTGCATACAGCTACTGTATTGAGTGGCAAGAGCTTTAAACTGGCTTGCTTAACATAACCTACAGTACTGTAAAGGTGTCTACACTATCAAACCTTATGTGACAACAAAATGTGATGTGCCCATATATAGACATGATGATGTCATATTACTACCATATTTGGGAATATCACTGCCATATTTGGGAACATCACACTTTTTTTGTCAAACTAGTTTGATAGTGTAGACAGAGCTTAAAGTTACTAGGGATACATTTTCAATTTTAACTTATAATGAAATTGATGATTCTGAAATCCTTAATGGTAGAAAATTCCACAATCAAAATAAATAAGAAGTTGCATACCTTTCCCAACATTCTACCCATAAAATAGTAATGTTTCTTGTAGTCTTCATGCAGAAGCACTGCCTGTGCATTGGGATACAACATTTGGTCTGTTGTTGTTTTAAAGAATCCTCGATTTGGATCAAAAGCTGTCTTGAGTAGTTGTGCTAAGAATTCTCTGAATATACCACCACCGTCAATCCCAGCTTCATTTAGGCCTTGAGCATTCCGAATCACAACACGCATTCTCTTCTTTAACGATGGTTCTATTAGAAGCAACGTTTTAAAAATTCAAATTGTGATCCATCATCAGTAATCAAACAAAAAGCTCTATCTACACTATCAAATTAGTTTGACAAAAAAAAGTGTGATGCACGCAAATATGGTAGTGATATGCTCAAATATAGTTGTGATAATATGATGTCATCATATCCATAGGCACATCATAATCCGTTTTGGCACATAAAGTTTGACAGTGTGGACAGAGCTTAAGTTGGAGTACACAAAAATTAATGAAGTAGCATTGTTGTCAATGCCATAGCACTCTGATAATGATGATGACATCATAATCAGATTTACTTTTGTCCTTTTCAAACTGGGGACAAACAGGGATAGTGCAAGTAAGTTTAGGAACTGAATAACTTGACTATTTTCGAACACTTCCAATGATACATTATATGTTTGTTTATGCTTACCATGTTTATGGTGGCTTATATTGAGTAAATAAAAGAAAAAAAGAAAGTTCAGAGTGTATTAACGTTACCATTTTCTGGCCTCAGTCTGTCATAGGCATCTTCATAGATGAAATCTCTACGTATAGTAGTATCAATACTGTGTCCAGACAGGTAACGTGACATATCTCCTTGGAATTCGTTTTTATCTTGCTTGATTAAATCATGTAATATCTACAATAAAAAAAAACAAAACAATATATTACAATGGAATTCAAATAGATATTTCAATGAGTAATTATGCTAATTCGTATGCTAATTAATAGTCAAAGTACATACCAAGACTCGTTCAGTAAATGGAATCACAAAAGGAAGTTCAGCCAAGATTGTGAGTTTGCGAGCTTCTTGCACCGAGAGTGGCGGACCGTCATCATCCATCGCCATGTGTGATTGGAGGAAACGAAGCCTACCAACGTTTGAATAATTTGCAATACGACTCTGCCGAGAAACACTCTGTCAAACATTGATTTATTAGTACAGTAGATTAGTACAATTTGATTTGATATGTTCAGTTTAATTTGTAATAAAAACGCAAATTACAAAGAGGTGTCTATGTCCGAGATGTCAGAGCTGGAACTCCGAACTTCAGTTTGGAAGTTTTTATTGTTTCAGTGACTTCAAATAAGCACATTATAATTATTACTAATAAATTATCATCTTCAATAAGATAATGTGGTAATTTACACTTCATTTCAAATATAGCATCCTCTCTTAGGATTCAAAACATGCTTTTAAGACATTTTTTTAATAGTCCCAAAATATACTAATTACTAGTTAATTAGGTAATTATTAGAAGACTATTAGAAGATCTTTAAGAATTGCAGGATACCTACCATAACCTTATCATCTAAAATATGTATATGCTTAGCAAGCCAGTGATCAGCAGGACAAAATGTCTTGCGTATATCTCTTGAATGTAACTGTTTAACTAAATGACTGGCCACCTGCAAGTAACAACAATGAGTAAACAATACCGTACTTAAGTACTTAGGCCCAGGGAAGAGTCACTCTTTCCTGGTTCTAGATAGTATGTTTGGTTCAATTTATAACAATTTTGAATGAGAATAATAATAGTTCATTCTTAGAGCACATATAAGCAAGCTCTCAATGCGCTGCACATTATTACCCCGGTCATTTTTTGGATCAAACACATATTGAAACATACTCCCATAATAAAGTAGCTAGTAATCAGTGCAAAGTTGTGTCTTGATCCATAGAGATATTATAGTGAACTATAATATCTCTATGCTTGATCTAACCGGTACCCATTTTATACACCTGGGTGGAGGGAGGCAAATGTAATTCTAATCTATTAGCATTTAAAAAATAAAAATAAATGGCACCTTAAAAACATGCATCCATTGTGCCACTTGATCTGGTGCATAGCTGGTGTGTATTCTACCAATGCTAGCCATTGCTTTACTGTAGTTTTCCCCTAGGCCTACATGGCTTTCAGGTAGGGCTAACTCTATCATACCAAGACAGGCATCACGCAAGATCAAACTCATGTTGACAAGCTCTGGCAGGTTAAATGGCATCAGGCTATAGCCTACCAAATAATGAAGTAATCAAAATGGTAAATTAATAATAAAAATTAATAAAACAATAATAAAATTAGTGATTAAATGAAACATCTGGAATTTTTATGCGCAACACACACATTTTGTCAAAATAGTTTATAAACACCATACACACACAATGGTGTGCGTGCCAATGTCTGTCAACTCTGGTATTTTCTTGGCGATGTGAAAGGGATATCAGACTTGTTTATTAAACAGATGCAATAAAAAACGTACAATTTAATAATGGAAATTTTAATAATTTTCTTTTTGTATGTTTTAGAGTGAGTTACTACATACCTGTCTGATTTGCATGGAATTCCTTATCATGAACTGATAGTAAAGCATGACCAAATAAGGAACAAAATACTGATAACATTGTAACAATTCTCTCAACATCTTCAAAACTCAACTTAATACCACGTGATAACAGCTGAATTAATGGTGTTGATGACCTTTTAAAGAAAATTAATAAAATACAAAATAAGTTAAGTCATGAGAACATATTTTGAACAAATAATACAAGTAAGGAGTAAGCAAAGTAGTAGTAAAGCCCAGCGCACACTAGAGCTTTCGGTTGAGCAGGTATGCGCTGGTCTTAAGCAAACATGTGAACCACTAAACAGTTAACATTATGATATACCTACCCAATTGTTGATATTGCTGATAACGATACAAGACTGAACCACAACTGTCTCAGAAATTTGGAATCTAAAGCTAGTTTATACAATAATCTGAGGAAATAACATCAGAATGTTATGTTACGACTTACAAGCTGTCATTTATATTTTAAAGATTTCAAAAAAATTGAATAGTGTTAATAAATAGAGTTAAAAGGTGATAATATTTTCATGATTTGAAAAAATAGCTGCCGTATTGTGGAGCATACATCTGTTCTAGCTTTATATTTAATCATGTTGAAGGCAGCATTCAGAAATTCTGGATTCAGCGGGAGAACAACTGAGCATGCAATAGTGCCATAGTATCATGATGAATGGATAAAATAATGCATGGCATGTGAAATCAACCAATCAAATGGCAAGGATACACTTTGTTATAAATAAACACCACATTAATTCTCAACTTACTTTGTTCTTGGTACATGCTGCCGATGTCGGACTATAAGTTGATGACATAATACACATAGATCAGTAAGAAGTTGTATACTACCTTGTTCTCCGCTGATTTTAAGGATGCTTGCTATGTGCTCCTCAGTATTTAATAAGTTCAAACATTTCTCTCTCAAAGCTGGTAAAGTGGTGAATCCACCAGTCTAAAAATAAATGAGTTATTATTTATGTATACTTCATTTTGGTCTTTTTTTAAAATTTATAAAATAATCTTCTTCACAAAAATCTGAGCCTATTCACTTTTTTAAATTATAGCACTGTACATCATCTCTATTCGGTATTTAAGGGGTTATATCTGATTTATTAGTATAACAATTTCAATTTGGTATTTATTGAATACCGGATATTATAGTATTTAGGGTGTAATTGCTGATACTATGTTGCTTTCATTTGAGTATTTAGAGGGTAATTGCCGACACCATTATGGTTGAGGTATATGTTGCTTTCATTTTAGTATTTAGAGGGCGATTGCCGACACCATCATGGTTGAGGTATATGTTGCTTTCATTTTAGTATTTAGAGGGTGATTGCTAATACCATTATGGTAGAGGTATACGTTGCTTTCATTTTAGTATTTAGAGGGTGATTGCTAATACCATTATGGTTGAAGTATATGTTGCTGTTTTAGTATTTGATGTAGTACACTATAACATCAATAAATAATTAGATATTAACCTCCGTAATCATAAGCTCATCATCTGAATCATCATCCTCATCATTTGAGTATTTATCAGAAATGCTAGGCAGGCTGGGTAATAAAACTTTAATAATGTGTAAATAAGTTTGGAGTGACTTTGTATCAAGTTGACCTGAAAAGAAAAATGTAAAATACATAAGTTATCATTTTTATCAATTAATTAAAACATTTTTATTTATTCTTCCTGTTCATATTTAATTTATGCAGAATAATATTTTTTTTGTAAATGAGTATGAAAATCAAGATTTATATAGCAATATGAGCAAGTTAGTAAAATATTAAGCTTTTTGGGGTTTAAAGCTCTGTCTACACTATCAAACTAGTTTGACAAAAAGAGTGATGGGCCCATATATGGTAGTGATATGCCCATATATGGTAGGGATATGCCCAAATATGGTAGGGATATGATGTCATTGTCACATCACATTTTTAGTCACGTGCAAACGCGACTCTACAGCTCACTATGTTGGTCCGTTGGTAAACACTAACACAAATTTGAGCATGCAACTGCAGCCATGTATATGGCCGGCCATGTTTTTTTCACAAAAGTTTGATGGTGTAGACAGAGCTTAAAGACTCAAGATATGTTTATAAATAAAATACATGGTACATGCGCATAACTTACTGACAATTGGTTTTCCAAAAGACAGTATGGAATAGAGTAACCATGGTGATGTTTCAACCTCAATATGACTAGTGTGACATTCTTGATTCATGTCCATCAAATCAGTTGGCAGTAAAGATTCAAACAGCTCAACAACTGGAAACTCTGTTGACTTGTCACATAATGCCGGCAAAATGAAATGTGCTATTTGTTCTGTGAAAGCGGGCCTCAGCAGGGAATTGCAAAGACTGAATAATGCCAACCTCCTGAACATTGAAGAAATTAAACAATTAATTTTTATTTCATACGCATCCAACAGCGAGTAACTCGCCAATTACAGGATGGGTAAACTATTTTACAATTTATTGTGCTTAAAAAATACTCATTTGAGGCTTAGGGAGTGGAGTTGAAAAAGTTGTGAGTTACAACCCTGGCACTAGGTCAGGATAGAACCCTGGACCTTGTGATTGGAAGGCAAGCATGTTTAACCACCAAGCTACAGCTCCACTTCCTTGCATTAGTACTTGTTATATTCAAATGGTAAACATTATTTTCTGTTTGGGCTCATGCCTAATAATTGTTTTGGTAAATTATATATTTTTTTTTTAAAAATGTAATGTTATTATTACGTAATAGAAACCGTTACAATCCATCCTTAATATTCATTTATCAACTAAATAATAAATGTGTTGAATTTGTAAGTTTGTTTAAAAACACTTTAAATTAAATACCTAAAGGAAGTAGATCTACCAAGGTCAATATTGGAGTTCAAAGGTCGCATGATCATGTCAAAGATTGTGTTGGCTAACGGTGTCGGCGGATTGGCTGACGGCTCTATAACAGGTGGTACTCTACAATGTAATAGTTCTCGCAAATGCTCATAATAATCTGAAATTAAAAGTTTTGTTGTTTTAAATTCATGGGCACACCTGGTTTTCATGTTATAATTATTCAAATAAAATTCAAATATACTTACTATTCTTAATTAGATATTGGAAGATTTGACAGGTAAACAGTTTCATAAAATCTGAGGATGTGCGTTCAATCATGTCTGAAGTGCAGCCAACTGTAACAGAACTAACTGTGTTTGCAGTCAAGCTAACCTCTTTAATATAAATATTCACATCAGTAAAAACCTCTAATATTCGAAGAGGCATAGCGACAGGCAACATTGAAAACTGCGGGTTACCTACATACCTATAAAATAGAATATTAGAAACTGTCTACAACAAAAGATTCAATAGATTAAAGCAATTCATTATATGATTGATCTACTGGTTAATAAACAATATATATTATCACTTATTTTTGTACCATGAGTATTATCATACCGATATTAATATCTCTATGATATTATTATTACATTTCTGGATTAGCTATCTGTAACATGGAGTACTTCACCATGTAGGTAATAATAATAATATCCTTGATTTGAACATTAATACCCCGGTCATTTTTGCATCAAACACGTATGGAAACATACTCCCATAATGCAGCTAGTAATCAGCGGAAAGGTGTCTTGATCTAACTGTAGATAGTTAGAAATAAACAAATATACAGATGTATATTGAATACGGATTGGATACATTTTAGAACAAGTATTTCATTGTAAACATAATAACATAAATCATAATAAATAAGTCATGAGCTGCACCTTTAAGTCAATACTCAAATTTCACATTTTCTGATATTTTTTGCAGCGCTATGAGCAATGACTGTTGGAATGGCGCTATATAAACCGAACGATTGATTGATAATAAATCATAATATAAATCATTACCTGACACAAAGCAGCAGAAGTCTCTTAGTGTCAAATAGCCATGAATGATAATTGACTGCTAACAATTTGAAGTACACTGCTTGGTGCTTCAACAAAATCTGACAAAATGCCACCTGTAAACAAATATAAGGTTTTATGTACAGTGAGTGTCATGTGTCATGTCATGTGTAGACTAAAGTCATGATATTACAAAAATATAGACATTTTATATACTATACATACATTTTTTTATACACTCAGTGTTAAATAAAGAACTTGGACTAAGTGGGTAGTCTGTCAGAAAAGTGCAAAGTCATTCCTTCAACTAACAAATGACATTTAAATATTAAACTTGCTGTTTGCAGACCTCCCAACTCTCTGGATAAAGAGTGAGTCATCTCCCTCTATAGTTTCATAAAACCTCCCGATATTTCATTTTTCCAAGTTTGAAGGTCTGCGTTTGCGCTTACCAATCGATTGCCATCACATTTTTGTTTATAGAAGAAAAGCAGCTTCTTAAGAAGGAGCACCAAAGAATCACCATTGACATTTTTCTTTTGCAATTGACGAATACAAACATCAAACTGGCTACGAGCTTCTTGCCTTAGCTGATTGCGTCTTAAACAGCCACGTACAAATGACTGAATTTTTAAAGCACTCTGCACTTTTCGTCTTGATTCCTTTTATAGACAAAAAAAAAATACAAGATTCATTATATTCTAGTTATATATAAAATAGAATTTCTTCTGAACTCAGCTTGAAGTTAGGCTATCCAATGTATTACTTTGTGTTGATTTCTTTCAACACTTTTATTACCTCACGTCTCTTTCGTTCTTCATGGTTTCTTTGAAGGAGCGCCTCTTTTGCTTCCTGAAATAGCAAAGAAAAGTTGTTTGGGTTAAAAAGAATAATAACTGTTTGTTTGGTTAATATAAAATCAACTACCAATTTCATTTTGGGATAGCTATTATATAGGCCGTTACCCAGGCGTTATTATGACAGTTAGGCTAGCTACCTAGGCACCATAGCATAGCTGCGGCCGGAACGAACCTCGGCCGGAGTGATCTATCTGTGTGGTACAATATGCCTCTCTACTCTAGCCTAGCTAGTGGTGGTCCTAACAAAAAGAGAATAAAATACATGTACCTTTTTACTCGCTCCTCTTAACGAAACAATAGGTTTAGTCCTGAAGTCCCCATTGAATCCGTACATATCGTAAATGTTTTGAATTTCTAAATGAAATGAACAATTTTAGAAAACTGAACTGATACTTTGTTGTTGTCCAGAATGTTCTGGGGTTTTTTGTTATTAATTTTTTTAAAGACACAGAAATCAAGTAGGACGCCCTCTGTAATTAGTATTTACAAGGAGGAATATGGTACTGTATTACAAAATGTAAATTGGTCATCAGTGTCAGTGGTACAAACTTCGTTTAGTGGTGGTGCAACCAAAATAAAACAATAAAATAATTAAAGCAAAACAAAGTGTATGGGAAAAACAAAAATAAAAACATATAAATATAACCAGGCACACTACATCAATCGATCAAATAAATAAAATATGAGCACAAACGTTACAATACAAAAGAAAAATGAAGAAAAAAACGCAAAATAATATTATTATTTTTTAAATATTGGTGGTAAATAGTCATCATTAATTTATAAAACTTGTTCCTGGCGATCCAAGAACCGGTCAGATATTGTTTACAATAATGTTCAAAAATGTTTATATAACAATGGAGCTTCTGTTAAATTATCAAAGAACGTGTTGAAATGGTATTTATATTCAATAAAGTCTTCCCACGTAGAATGGAGTCCGCAATAATAATCTGGGTTGTTTTAAAGTTCTTCAGCCAGAAATATATATTAATATAAAAACCACAGGTACAGAACAAATTCTCTATGTACTATCATACTTGCTACTCATCATTATGATACTTGGGATGTTGGTTTATTTACAGCTCGTCAAATTAAAGTTGAAAGCATTTTTATCAAACTTATTTTCAAATTGAACTTTATTGATATAGCGTGACCGGGCGTGTTGGTGTTTACGCGTTTTCACGAAGGATAGTTTAATAATATTCTTATATTTTAACTTCTTATATTTAACTTGTTTCTGGTAAAAACAAATACATGTTAATGAAATTTAACATTTTATCCTATTAATAACATGGATTTTAAACTAATTTATATTATAAAGACAATACTTAATTTACCGGGCGTGGCAATGGTAAAGAATAGGAGGCCGTGCTGAGTAACGATTCGTTGATTTTTGGTGTTATACACATTTTGAAAATTGTGTAGCAAAAAATACTATACAAAACTATGTTTCTCAACCTAAAAATCAGTTTGATTAGCAATATTGCTAAACAAAATTTTTAAATGAAAATTTTCCCTGAACTGTTGCTGTGTTAGGCCTTTTTTTGTGAACTAATTTAGCATGTTAGTAAATAATTGTCTGTAAAAGTGAATGTACACTAGTTTGTTAATAAATATGTATTATAAAATAGTTTACAATTGCTAAAGATATTATCATAATTCTATTTAATGTGACATGTATAATATCTATTAAATCAAGTCTTATTTAGTATGTATACATCCGCCCTTATGGAGCTCTTTGTTACAAATTTCTCATGCAAAAATCGCGGAATACTCATTCTTGTGATATATATTCTTTGATATTATCAAATTAAATTAGACCTATATTTAGTCCGATTTCGGGCGGCTACTATACAAAAAATTAATATAAAGTGTTTAATAATAATTATTATATAACACCTAAATAAATTCCTGTCATTTGATTGGACGATTGTGGGTCACATAACGTGCAATAGTACGCACTATTAAACGATTGTTTATTATTTGTATAATATTTGCTGGATAGCATCTATCAGATCAGATCTTGTATTTTATTTTGTTACACGCCACCACCAGGTTGTAACTCTACTTCCGGTATAAAGTCCACCATTCACCTCAACGTTACATGTAATAATGCATGCATCACTGGAGCCTTTTATGACAAAGTGATACACACACAAAAGGACAGAACTTGTCCGTTTTTCTTATGGTAATTGTAAGTATTAACACAGTATCAAAGCTAATGATTGGTTGATTGTTCATGAGTGTTCAATTTTTTTGCTTTTTGTTACTATTTTTTAAAGAATATACTTCTTTTATAAAGAACATAATCGCGTAAATATAATCTTGAATCTGTTTCACAGGCTTCCTAGAGACGGTATTTATGTCAGGCGTTGACAGGCCCAGCGCTAGCTTAAATCGTGTTATTTGAGCTGTCTGTTGTATATCTCCTTTCTTGCTTTCAGATGTATTCTTGTATACGTTTGGTTTTCCTTCTTAATAATTGTCGAAAATGAAATATAGGCCAAAGGAATACGTCTTCATTAGGAATAATAGGAACTACGATACGAACATCTAGTACTTTACTAGGTACACTAAAGTAAGTATTATTTTACAACTCTGACAGTGGTAGTAGAAACTTTGGTTTTGTTGGTTCAATATATTATTTGTTTTACCTAATTGTGTCCCTACCCTTCACATATAACTGGCTAACTATTTCAAATTTCTGACTATCTTATTTATTATCTGTTCAAAATGATTCCAATATTTGAAATACTTGTTGTTCTTTTCGATCTCACCTGCTTGGTTCTTCCTAACTTTTTTTTTGTTTTTCTAGTTTTAACTTTTTTTTTTATAAAAAAATTTTAATAGACAAGTTTTTTTATCTCTTTGTTGTATTGTATTGTATGTTCTAATAACAAAAAAGAAACAAAACCATTTATTTTATAATAATTGGGAATGTTAAACTATATTCAGTATATTCTCCCATTACTTTCTGACGATTCAAATAAAAATTTCCAATTACAAAAAATGCTAAGTGAATATTTTTCATTGACAAAAAACAGGGTCAGCAGCCTATAGAATAAAACATATATATAACATTGAAATGTTATGAATTTCTCAAATTCAGAATTCATGGTTTGTTTTGTTATAAAATGCCATTAGAACCTGATGCATTTACTCTGCAATGAAGTTTTCTTTTTTCAGGACAGCCAACAAACACTTTTTAATCATCAACAACAGCGTTTTCATTTAATATTAATTTTATACCATATTTATTATTTTTAGGTAAACCAGCTTACAAGGATGGCAGTCTATTTACCAAAGGTGTGTAAACTATATTATTACTATAGCACAGCATGCATAATATAAACTATTAATATAGGCACCAAATGCATACTGAGAAAGATCTGCTCCTGTATCATATATCAAATAATGTAATCCTTTTCAAATATAAGGTCCTTGAAAATAGTCATTAAAATATGTAGTAAATAGATTATGATGTTGACACACCCTTTTTTACCCATTACAATACCAACTACAGTACCAACACACCCTTGTTTACCCATTACAATACCAACTACAGTAGTCACCATTTAATGACAAAAACTATTATTTGTTTGATCTTCAGAGCTTAAATGGAATGTTATTTGTGGTGACATTATATGGATCTTTATGCATCATCGCCCTGCTCCTTATAACAATGTACCCTACTGATGAAATTGAAAAATGCACCAGACAAGGGGATAGCAGCTGTCGCCATTTACACGGGAAACAGTTAATTACTGACGGAGAGATGCGTCAATTTGACTATTTTAACGTTACTCCCATCGTACCTGTACTAGATACTGCCACTGAGGAAAGTGGCTATGTCGCTCTTCCAGGTCTAGAGGTAATAAACATTGCTTTGTTTTAATAATGTACATTATTTGTATTCTATTGCACATGAACATTCATGAATTATTTATTATGCTAATATGACTTATACCTGAAAAAATTCACAATACAAAAATGAAAATGCTATCCATAATATACACAATGTTGGTTTGTTTTAAAAATAGATTTATAAGGAAATGTTTACTTATGAAATAATTTCCCTCATATGCTGATTCAAAAGTGAGGGTTTGGTGGCATGGCTGACGGAGAATTACAATGTAAAGAACAGACTTTACGTTTGTTTGTTTCTTTATTTCCATTCACAAAATCATAAACATACATAAATAATCATTACAAAACAAAACAATGGAAAGAGGGTAATCTCTGAAGCACAGCTTATAAGTAGAAACCCCTTGTTACAAAACAATATATATAAATAGAAATGTGAAAAAAAGGCACAAGGGCATAGGCAAACAAAAGAAAATGCAAACAATCTTTTTTCTTTTTTTAACAAAAGACCATTTGACCCGAGGTTTAATATTTATTAAAATTATGTTAACCAAAAAAAGAACATGAATATCAAGGGTATTGCTAAACACCGCAAACCCCCGCAAACCTCCAAAAAAACATAGCAAACCCCACCGAACCAACAGAAAAGTGATTGAATAATGTAGTGTACGACCCACTGGGTATATAAATTATTAAATTTCTACTGTTAACTACTTTTTTGGGGATAAAACATCATTTTTTGGTTAAAAATTAGCAATCATTTTTGACCAAAAAATGATGTTTTACCCCAAAAATAAGTTGTTAACAGTAGAAATTTAATTTTTTTTACATGGATATACCCAGTGGGTTGTACACTACATGATTCAATCACTTTTATTATGTTGGTTCGGTGGGGTTTGCTATATTTTTTTGGAGGTTTGCAGGATTTAGCAACCATTTTTTACCAAAAAATGATGTTTTACCCTAAAAATAAGTAGTTAACAGTAGAAATTAAATATTATTTTACATGGATATACCCAGTGGGTTGTACACTACATGATTCAATCAGTTTTATGTTGGTTCGATGGGGTTTGCTATGTTTTTTTGGAGGTTTGCGGGTGTTTAGCAATCAATGTTGTTTTTGCAGCCGTTATCTCTTCAATGCTCAGAGTGTGCGTTTGTTACAAGTTCTGGTCGATTACAAGGAGAAGGAGCAGGTGAGGAAATAGACGAAGCACCTTGCGTTATACGAATGAATGCTGCCCCCACAAACGGTTACGAAAAAGATGTCGGTAGAAAAACAACTTTTCGAATTATTGGACATCGTAATTTTCCCCGTATGATGAATTCTGAGGAGAAAAGAAAGTATCATTTGGTAAATGCAACAACTAAATCTGATAATATTGTATTAGTATGGTTATATGCTGTAGACTTTAACCCCAAAAGAAATCCAGCGAGGAGGTGGGCATCTGCCATGGCTCAGAAATATCGCACTACCAATTTTTATATGGCAAATTATAAAACAATGACAGAAAATGAGGAGATATTTACAGCAGAGCTTGGTGTTTCTAGGTAAGCTGTTTTCTTTTTGTATTTTTTAATGTTTTGTATTGTAACTTTTTCTGGTGTTTTAATGTTTTAATCTTTTTATGAATTACTTTTACCTTTAATTTCTTCCATTTTTTATATATACTGTATGTTTTTATAAACCTTTTGTAAATGTGTGTGTACTATGAATTACTTTGTTAGTTGTCTTTGAATTATTTTTATTATATTGTTTATGTTCTCTACTGAACTCACCCAAATCAATACTTTAGCACTGAAAATATTATTCAGTATAAAGACATAATAAATAATTAATCAATAAATAAATATGTATTTTATATTGTATTATCCAATCACAATTAATTATGTGCAAGTAAAATGTAAAGAATGTTTTGTTTGGTAAAAGCCTGGTTGATTCAAAATCAGTTTTGCCTTGAAATAGAACAAATTCATAAAAATATTCTTGAAACCACATTCAATAAAAAAAACATTTATTATATATTTGTTTGCAAGTAAAATGTGAAGAATGTTTTGTTTGGTAAAAGCCTGATTGATTCAAAATCAGTTTTGCCTTGAAATAGAAAAAATTCATAAAAATATTCAACCACATTCAAGCAATAAACATTTATGATATTTGTATAATTAGTCTCGATCCACTCTGAATAATTCTCAGTCATATCAGCCAGACATTTAGTTTAAACTATTTCAACAAAAACTAATTTTACAACAGTACTTGATGTATTAGAATGTTGTATGATGATGATGTAATAATTCGTATTCAAATTCTTATACCTAATTTTCTCAATGACCTCAATCCTAAATGCATATAACATCTGGAAATGTACAGAGGCATAATATTAAATGCTAGCTGCAGTTTATACTGTAGTTGTTCATATCCTGTCTTCATTGGCTGGTAATGCAATTCTTGGATAGAAAAATAGCACATTGAAAGATATCATTTCTCTGACTGATTTCTGCACAATTTCATTAAATAATGTGTTTGAATATTGATTAATGTCGTACTGTACAAACTACAGTCTTTCATTTATGAATATTATTAGTCTTGGCCTATGATAATAATTACCTTTGTCAGAAATATAGCGAGAGGTTATGTCGTCGATCGCATTTGTTTGTGTGTGTTTTTGTTTTAGCAGGATTACTCAAAAAGTGATTGCCCAATTTCCATAAGATTTTAAAGGATTATTTCATAGGTGTATGGGAATTCCATTAAATTTTTATATGCATCAGATCAGACGAAGGTTTGCGCTCTCTGAGTGCCCTTCTAGTTGCAAATTGTAAATGATCCATTTGCAACCATACTGCTGATAACCCACCAGTACAAGTATTGCAACCATACTGCTGATAACCCACCAGTACAAGTATTATTAATAATTGAATGTTCAATTATTTATATAATATGTATCATATTACAAAATTGATTTGATTGAGTGATTTAATTTGTTTGCACATTTATTTGGCAGTCATAACCATAAAATACAAAAAATAATACCATAATTATTAAAAATTGAACTCACAATTCCTACATTACTAGCAATAAATTATAAAATATGGTTAAAACAATGCAGAACTCAATTAAGTGTGTAATATTTAGAAAGGCATACCGCTTTTTTTATTGTATAACGACTATAAACAATATGAAATCTCAATCATAATCAAAATCAATTGATAAAAAGAAAAACATGTGGAGGAGTTTTTGGATATTGTACATGTAATTCATTTCATAATACTTTCATGTTTCTGTGACATTGTACTCTGAAATCTAAAAGCATAAATCATAATTCAAACGATAAAATTAGGATTGATTTTTATGTTTTTGCACTTTGGGATAATAAGATTATAATTGGCCTAGTTTAAGCACATTACTAAGAACATTTCATTCAATTAAGATTTATTTCTTGTAGCATAAAATACCTCATATAACTGGTTGCAACAGGTTGATGATAAATTAGACAGATTAATAATTCTAGGGAGTAGTTAAAAAGTGAACCAGACTGGCATGTATAAAAGCATAGTTGAAGTCCTGTCTGCTACATTTTTTTTAAATATAATAAAGTTAAAATATATTGTATAATTAATATTATGATGTGAAAATAGTGGCAAATTGCTGCTTTTGAACCACACTTTATTTTATTTTTTTTTGTAATAATTTTTAATTGTTGAAATGTAGGAAAGAAGCTAATACATGGCTAACTACAGGATGGAATAGCATGCTGTTTGCTCTTGATGTCTGTAAGAAGGTAACAGTGTATGGCATGATATATGAAGATTTTTGCAAGTAAGAAACTAACATAATACAATGTACAGTACTGAACTTAGATAGAAATTAACCACAAAAAACGTTTTAAAGGCTATTTCAATAGTTCCTAATAAAAAGGATATATATATATATATACCATGACCTGTAACCCGTTGGTGCCTAACTAATTGTTATAAGTATTCCCTTTATGTACAATGTTGTGCATAATACTGTATAACAGAGATACAATTTGTCTACATACGTTTTACATTGTAATACAGGGCCGTAGGTGGGTAAGGTTTCAACCTCACCATTTTTCTCATAGGCCTTTGACAACCCAATGGCTTGCCAGAGATTGTTCCCTTTTCTTGCGATCACCGCACCACTTTATTTCTCATGACTATGGCACTGTATTATATAAACCATACAGTCGAATAACAAGTTTAATATTTGAAAAAAAAAAATAGTGGTACAGTACATACCAGCATGATTCATTTTTTAAATGTTAACAAATAAAGTGGCTCACATTTTTCAGAGTTTGTTTTTCATAATCCGTTTATAACTCTGTAATTGAAATATGTTATAGCAAAAAGTTTAGTAGGTATTAAATGAATGACCAATATCGTACCAGGAAGTACGTGTAATAATTAGTAGTTAATGCCATGTTGTATGCAAAGCATTGTGTATTTACATTTTATTATTCCACTGAGCATTGTGTATACCTACTACTGTATATTATTATTACCAGCATTGTGTATACCTACTATATTATTATTACCAGCATTGTGTATACCTACTACTGTATATTATTATTACCAGCATTGTGTACTATATAATATTATCCTATTAGAATTGTGTACTATATTGATATTTACCAAGCATTGTGTCATTATATTACCAAGCATTTAAATGTTCTTAACTTTGACCATCTTTATTGTTAACATGTAATGTTTGACTATTCTTATCATTTGTTTGTACATGAGGCTGACATTGTCACATACTGTAGTATTTATACAGATGTACCATTGACTCAGTTTGACCGCATTGTGTAAAGCAAACATGACTTTGCTTTTCGATAATATTTAACAGATGACAACTAACGAACTTTTTTTTTTCAGAGAGCATCCAAATGATCAGAAGTATTACCATTATTTTGACCATGTGCAACACGAGTGCAAATATTACGCTGTTAGTGAAAACAAATTAAGTACTGGACATAAGTTTGTGACTGAGAAAGCAGTGTTTGCTCGCTGGGCCGAGACACACAACATTACTTTTAAATACCCTTCTTGGGAAAACAAAACTGTAAAAGGAAAAGGTTTGGACACACCTTTCTTGAAACGATGGCGCGCTTATAAAGATTGTTTACAGGAACATGTAAATAATACTGTTGGTACATATGACTGCGGTGACCACAATGGTATCGTAATGAACGGTACCAACGTTCACACAGGTAATAGGACAACTGATTATGTAGAAACAATTATTAAGAAAGATGACGGCACTGTAATC
The DNA here is from genome assembly GCF_964355755.1 of Antedon mediterranea. Lineage (NCBI taxonomy): Eukaryota > Metazoa > Echinodermata > Crinoidea > Comatulida > Antedonidae > Antedon > Antedon mediterranea. The sequence goes on from NC_092675.1 coordinate 30,584,333, forward strand.
AAACAACGTGTTTATCAAATTGCTCCAAATAAGAAAAAAATTGTAAAAATAATAAGTAAAAGGCGACATTAGTAAAGCATACACACACCAGTGCAGATGGAGATTAAAGTCCAGTGAGAAAATGAATTAGCACATCAACAAGGATGGACATTAAAGTCCAGTGAGAATACATAGGAAGCCTAGTAGCACATCAACAAGGATGGACATTAAAGTCCAGTGAGAATACCAAGCACGCCTAGCACATCAACAAGGATAGACATTTAAGTCCATCGGCAACACCAAGCGCATGTATTACACCAGCGAGGGTGGGCATTATCAATTTAATAATACTCATTTATTTAAATCTAATTTAAAAATTTTAACTGTTTTGGGCATTTCTAAGCCATATTTTATTATATTTTACTAGTCTACTAGCCACATTTATTGGTACTTCATTTGAAGCTATTTAACAATTATATTAAAATAAGAAATATGTGATGGGGGTGTACAACAGTTCCTTCCTTGTTCACCATAAGGGTACAAGCAGATTATAATATAATGTTTAAACCATACAATAGACAAAGGAAATATAACTAGACATTGTAACCATATCTGTATAGCAGAACAAGGTCATGTGATAAGACCATTTTTTAACTTGTTAAAAAATGATAAGAATTTCCCTGACGATAAAAGCAGTATACCAAAAGTTAAGAAAATGAAAATGCCAAAAATGTGGATAAATGTGTAGACTACCTACAAGCAGTCTACTAGAGTCTAGTAGTAGTACTATAAAGTGTGTATTCCAAAATGCTCTTCATTTTCCTCAAAACAAATTGCGTTGCAAATTGTTTTATTTTATGTTTGGCCAAATATTGCTATTTTAATTTCTTTTTTTTAATGGTTGTATTCTGAATTAAAATTGCATGGTCGCAACCAATAGTTATCAAATTAAATAATTTTTAGTACCAAATCCTAGATGTAAAATAAACTGAACATTTTTTTTAGAATAATTTTAGAAATTTTAAGGTAGGAGTTAATATCTAAGTTATTCTAATTTGTATGCACCACATTCTTGTGAGTTGAAATGGTTTTAAAATGTAAATGTAATTTAAATAAGGATAATATACGGTAATATTTGTTAAGCTAAAAAAGGTCAACCCCCACCCCCGCAGGAGGGGGTGGGGGTTGGGGGTACAAGTACTAGTCATGAGCCTAAACAGAAAACTGTCCTTACGTCGTTACGTCGCCATTAACATCAAATAAAAATGTAATAAAGAATAACCTCCTGCAGAAACAAAATTAAAGAGTCAATTATATTTTTGAGTTGCGGATTTATTGGCATCATCAACAACACTGCCTCCCCCACTATAGTCTTCTAATTCTAAATGTATAGAAGTACAGTATATTATAAGGTTTATATTAATGTTATTGCTTCAAAATGTACTTATTTTCGTGTTTATACTTTAAACTCGTCGTGAGGTGGTTTCCCATTTAATCGTACGATCAAAAACGGTATGTAAAACATGGATGAAAAGAATCTAGTTCCTTAATGGTATAAATATGTGTAATCATGTATACACACTGTATACCACTGTTTGGCAATGAAAACTGTTTATTAAAATGAATTACCAAATGTTGGTTACCATTACAAAGAATTACTTTTAAGAGGAAATATTTTATTGTTTTGCGGACAAAAGAATTGTACTATTTTCAGGATTACGTCAATGGTCACTCTATTTACAATATTTATTGCACGAAAAAGATACAAAACAGTAAATACAAAGTACCGTATATTGATAATATATTATGTTTGGTAAAATTCCTCCTTGGTTAAACATATTCTTGCGTAAAATTAATGATTGAATTTGATCAAATATTCTAGGTCAAGGTCCATTTGACGACTAGTGTCAGTGACACTATCGAACCATGGAGGTATAAAAATACCTCCATGATCGAACAGTTCAAATAATGTTGTCACGACATTGCAAAATATGGTATATTGGATAATGATGCTGCCTGTAGCACATCATAGTATTGTGTAATACATTCTATCTGACGAGTATATGTAAGCAATGCTTATATAAATGCTATGTTTCATTATCAACAGCTTTTTAGGTATTTACTACTCTATTATGTGTGCCAAATTGTCTTGATTTGTGGTTTCAGTATGTGTTTCTGTTACCATGGTAATTTATGTTTCATTTTTGTTAAAATTGTTTACATTTTTAAGTTTATTCTAAATTGTTTACATAAAATACTGACTATTTACTGACTATTTACTGACTATTTACTGTAGTTTTCTTTAAAAATGCCAAACTTATGAAATGTAGTTTTGAATAGTGTTCATTTCAAAATATATCAGTTTTTAAAATTAATTTTAATCATAGCTAATGTAAATATGTTTTTAAATATTATTAATATTTTGATGATGATGACTCAATTATTAAAGAGTACCATTTTACCAATAATGGTGTGTAACACAGTCTATTGTTATTCATAATAGTAAAGTAATTTATTTGATTATTGCATACAATGGTATTCATTGGTGCTAGTTAGAGTAAGCATCAAGAGAAAGACAACAAATGTCAATGGACAATATTGTCAATGACTGCATTGTATGTATGCTATTGCAGCTCTCATGTCTTGGTTTGTGTCACTGTGGCATCACATGCTTGCTGCTTTACCAATTCTTGGTTCCAAATTCTTTCATAGTTCCTAAGATTTCTGATGTCCACTCTCTTAGGGCAGCTACTTGCTGTCTCATAAAACATGTGTTTTCCATTCTGTAATTAGCTAGTCATGTTTTTAATAGAGATACCAGTGCCTTCCCGGTATAGGCATTCTAAGTCATTATATAGTATTGATATTAATTACTAATGTTTTTATATTTAAAAAAATAAAAATCTTTCGTTCGCAATTAATTGAACGTTGATTTGCTTTGAATTCAGGTGCTATAATATAACTTTTTGATAAAATAAAATATGTAATGTTGATAATGTAAACATCTTTGGTTTGTTTTATTTTTCTACAGTTCACTTTACGCGACTCTACAGTTCACTATGTTGGTCGGTCGGTAAACACTAACTCAAATTTATCACGCGACTGCAGCCATGTATGGCCTTGTTTTATTCATTGAATATTAACCAGGGAGTTATTTTACAACTCCCTGCTTGAACCCAACACAATTAGGACGTAAGCCCACCGTTGACCAATCATAATCATCTAAATTGTTGCTTGTAATAGGTCAAAACACTTGCGTTCATCCACAACATTACATAAGTTACCTACTATTAAGAGTTTACTGTAATGTATGGAATAGAAATGCTCCAAGGTCGGAAAAGTCAGACAACAGCAGTAACCTATGGCAACCTATAAATCAGTGGAGGATGCAAAAAAAAGAATTGAAATGAAATGATAGCAGAGATGTATGGATGGGAAAAGGAACTGAAAAAGGCCATACATAATAAAACCAGTATAAAAAATGTGGGGAATACACATTTATACGAAACTGGGCGGTAGGCAGACAACAGGTGGTGTAACACAGGTGATACTGACTGCTAGCTATTATAGTAAAATGATGATCTGAATGGTATAAAGTAAACTGCAATAATGCAATGATTATGTCAATTCAAGAAGTATGTAGGGTAAGGTTATCTCCTAAGCAACACATAGACACTGTAGTAAAACAACACAAATGTCAACCAACTATAATTACTTACTGTATTTCAATATCAAATATTTATTTTTATATGCGAATTACCTTCATACATGCAATCATTATCAGTTGTGTATGTATGCAGTTTTCTTTCTTTTTATATCAAAATGATTGATATCATGAACAAGATGTTTATCGATTTATATTAAAGACAGATGATAGGAAACATACAAGAAATCACCTAAACTAAGAACATGCAACAACCTGTTTTTGTAAAATCTAACGTTTTAATTTATTTTAACATTTAATTCAAAAAATATACTTCGCTTATACAACATTTACTGCTTTTGACAACTTTTAAGTTAAAAGGATTTTGCAACTAGTCACACACTTGGACTGACCTAAATGAATTAGTCTCTCACATCCAGACACAATCAAATGATTGATTGATTGATTGATTGACTTACTAAATGGATTCTCTTCTCAGCACATTTGTGTCACATATTGTTTGTATATATCATAATTACTTTTATATTTAAAATAACATAAACAAGTTCCATCAAAGCTGGATTTTAATTTTTACATAACAGCAAGGTATTCAGCAAAGTTTATATATATGGTAATATAATAGCATTGAAGGATTGTTCAACAGCTCCCAGATAACTTTTAGCAGAATTAAAGAATTTATTAAATGAAGGTGAATACATACAGAAAACATATAGTTTTAATACCTACATTGAAGATTTCTTTCAATTTATTCAATTAGTGTAATTATAAAGATTAAGATAATTTATAGCCATGATAAAACTATTAGCTTACTCTTAAATAAGACTACTAAGTCTAAGTTTAATCCTAGTTTAAGACTTCAAAGCACTTTAAGCATTCAAACTAGCAATAATTCACAAACAATAATTTAAACATACATTATCTTAAAGTAATCAATAAGTATAGTAATATTGATTAACTTACACATCACTAATCAAATACAGTACACATCCATATTACATTAGACACAATATTCAATATTAAATTATGAAGCTTCACTGGTCTAACGAGGCATAATCGTTTTTCACAAACTGATATTCAAACGAATTAAAGCACTTATAAAAATGAGATAAATACTTCAGAAAATGCAGAGTGCATGTTATTTTCAGCTCAATTTGACTGATTTAAAAAAATATATCAATTGGCATACTCAAGGATGACAAACAAACTTACAAACAAGTAATTATTATGTCTAAAAATATCAAACGTTATGTAACAAAAAAATGTGATGTGCCCATATGGACATGACATCATATCACTACCATATTTGGGATAGATAGAGCTTTATTAATTTTTGTGATTGACATACTTGCGTTTTATCTCTGAGAGAACTCGGATATTTGTCACAGTCAAAACAGCAGCATGCCTAATCTACCTAAGCATATATACTGTACAAGATTAGCTTCTGACAGGGAAGCCAGCAAGTAATATGCCTAAATGTACCTAAGCCTATACACAATCTGGTTTAATAGAAAACATGGCATCATTTTCTGACAGGAGAGAGAGGCCTAATATATAAATTTAACAGAATATAATACCTGAAACATGCATAAAATGCCATATTCTGACCTTTGTTCCAATTTAATTAATGTTTTTATGTACGTTAAGTATGCATACAATTTTATTACATTCTTGACACAATGAAAATATATAATACATGTTATATTTCGTTTAAAAATTTCAACAATATGACATCAAGAATATTATATCAGGGCTTGATATTTCACTTGTCTGGCATACAAAGTTGTATAAAATTGTTCTTATAAGACTGGGGCGACTAGTAGGCTTAGGACAAAATTACCTTAGCAATTAATAAAGAATCTATTTGGTCAGCATAGCATAGAAAGGATAAATCCTAAACAAGGCATGTATTTTAATGCTTGGTATATACATGGACCTAGGTCCACAGTATATATACTACTCTAGGAACAGTGGGCTAAAATACACAATATCATGTAGTATAAATATCCAGTTAGGTTAGGTACACTCAAGGATTCAATGTTATCTTAAGTAAACGTTATATACAAATATTGGTGGGCCTCTTAAAGTTACTAACTACAATCATTTGGATAGCTTTCACTAAATTAAACTTACATGAAGTTTATAAATAAAGAAAAATAAATATATTTGGCACTTTGTATTATGATATTTAATACTCAAGTTTTCAAGGAGAAATGCAATTATTCAAGTTAGTTTTAATCTGTGATTTGCATACATGTGTACATAATAAGTTGGACCACTTGTATGACACATTTTATACGGTTTTTGTATAAGAACATACAGTGTACCGTTATGCAATGAACACTCTTCCCTGATTTATATTAATCAATAGCGGTTTTTGTAAGGAGGTTCTTCAATTCTGATTGGTCGGTTCTTGCTGCTGCTGTTGCTGTTGACGGTGGGTCATCACACCCTGGGGTCGTGGCTGTAGATTCCAACTGGAACTCCACATGACTTCCTTCACTGCTGTCATCTGTAATGAAACCAATGTGAAAGATTGAATAATCAATAGTAACTCTCTGTCCACACGATAAGACTTAGATAATTTTATTTATACTTTCAAGTGTTTATAGTCACTCTCTGTTCACATGATGAGATTCATGTTCAATATTATGCACTTTAATTATTTATCAAAACTAATGGAAAAGAAGGAGTTTGTTGGTTCTTCATTTAGTGCTACATAAAAACACGATCACAACTATTAATTCTTTTAAAACAACAAACAATACTGCTATGATGTTGATTATAGATCATGCATGTTTTAATTTGGTGATTAAACTCCCACTCACTCACAACTTGAAATACATCATTCAGGTTGTCATCGCTCAATGACTGTTAAAAACATTAATGTCTTAATTTGATACAGAATTCAATTCAAGTATGATAATTGATTATTATTTTATATTCTTCTCATTGGATCATAACAATGCAACCCACTTAGGAAATTTGCAATATATATGGCAAGGCGACAGAAATATTGAATGATTTTCAATTTCAAGCCTTGAGGAAAATGGACTGCTAAAATATAAATTAAAAACCGAAGAGTAAAGTCCAATTATTTGATGACCTTTGACAGTTGTCATTGGCGACTGTTTGATATATTTATTGCAATAATGTATAAAAATTGAAACATTTTTTAACAAAAACAAAAAAAGAAATTTAAACAGTAAATGTTAGGATACACTTTTATCAAGCTCATTTTGAGTGTTTATGTTATTTTTACTTTTAATCTCTTTATCAACATTATTTTATAATTTCTATATTGTAACGATGTTGAATAAAATATATTTGAATTGATTGAGTATGTTGACATTGCGTAATGTTATAATCTCATTCTGCACAATATATTTTACAAATGTTGTTGATAGAGTAGGTCATTTTATTACTGTAATATAATAAAAAATTGGGAGTTAGGCCCTTAGGCGACTTAAAAGAACACATAACACTAAACTTGGCGCATTTTACTAAATTAAATAAACTGGGACCGACATTATTTTTATCCTAGTAAATGATGATGTCATTGAAAACATTTAAAATTTACAGTAGAAAGACAGATGTATATCTTGCATGTTGTTCTCACGAAAAGATAAATAAAGCTGTATGGATTGACCTCGGAGGAGATAATGCAGTTCTTCAATTAGAATAGAAAGGAGTCATCATCAACCAACAATCATGTTGTTTGTTATTTTAGATGCAAATTTCAGAACATACAGCTAACATGACTAATTTATATTGATGTAACTATTTTTTGTTGCTACTCTCAATTTAATTTATTGTAGAGTTTCAAAATTGTAAAAGAAGTTTAACAATTATAATACGAAAGTATAAAGAAACATGAGATATTAAAAGTATTTATAGCAATAATCTGATGAAGCTGAAGCTATAGGGTAGTATTGCTTGCCACATCAAATTATCTAAAACAATGTTTGATGCAAAGGAATCATGTGAAACTATCATACTGCATTTACTGCAGTAAGTACATTTTACAATAAACATTTTCAATTGTTTGAATGTCAAAGAAGCCAAACAAAGTGAAGTTACATGGTCCAAATAATATTTTTTTAAATAATAGAATATGAAATATATTATTTTGTGTACAAAAAGACAATAGGAGTGTCATAATAAAAGGCAGTCAAATTACATAGTTGACCTAAATGAACTATAATCAATTGATGTGTAACCAGGAAAATGAAAATCAATTGTAAACTTTTGTAAAAACAAAAGTAAATTAATAAATTAACGACTGTGATGTTTAATATCCATCATGCTGCATCATGTATCAAGTGACTGTGATGTTTAATATCCATCATGCTGCATCATGTATCAAGTGTCTGTGATGTTTAATATCCATCATGCTGCATCATGTATCAAGTGTCTGTGATGTTTAATATCCATCATGCTGCATCATGTATCAAGTGTCTGTGATGTTTAATATCCATCATGCTGCATCATGTATCAAGTGTCTGTGATGTTTAATATCCATCATGCTGCATCATGTATCAAGTGTCTGTGATGTTTAATATCCACCATGCTGCATCATGTATCAAGTGACTGTGATGTTTAATATCCATCATGCTGCATCATGTATCAAGTGTCTGTGATGTTTAATATCCATCATGCTGCATCATGTATCAAGTGTCTGTGATGTTTAATATCCATCATGCTGCATCATGTATCAAGTGTCTGTGATGTTTAATATCCATCATGCTGCATCATGTATCAAGTGTCTGTGATGTTTAATATCCATCATGCTGCATCATGTATCAAGTGTCTGTGATGTTTAATATCCATCATGCTGCATCATGTATCAAGTGTCTGTGATGTTTAATATCCATCATGCTGCATCATGTATCAAGTGTCTGTGATGTTTAATATCCATCATGCTGCATCATGTATCAAGTGTCTGTGATGTTTAATATCCATCATGCTGCATCATGTATCAAGTGTATTCCTTCTCTATGCACCATGCTAACAATGCAATTCATCAATCAATATAATAATAATAGTATTTTTACTCACTATTGTTTACATACTATTCATTGAAAATGAATTATCTTTTTTAAAAAAAGTATCTTCAACAACGCTTAATTTTGTAATCAATATTTTGTTTTGTTTGGAACATTCTGATGGAAGCATTGACAACACGAACCGCACATTTATATACTTTGCGTAGGTAGATGTAAATTAACATGAACAAGGCACTTATATTCTTTTTGTAGGTAGATGCAAAAAAAACATGAATAAATGTATTATATATCCTGTAAACAAGAGGTTGCAAAGACATATTTAATACAACTTTAAAAAAATAGGGAACTTTCAAAGATGATGAGCTATGCATGACGCAACTATGAGATCTTGTTCCGAATATGAGCACTGTGATTTGACAGCTGTATTATATAT